>NC_072408.2:138900303-139202500 GCF_028858775.2 Pan troglodytes | reverse complement strand
GGGACAGAGGAGAAAATCAGAGAGAGAGAGATGGAGGGAAAGAGGTGGTGGAGACTGGGGCTGGGTCGGGGCGGCCTTCTCGCTCTGGCTGATGGTAACTGTGGCTGAGCTGCTCGTGGCTCATGGCTGTAACTGTGGCTGAGCTGCTCGTGGCTCGTGGCTGTAACTGTGGCGGGTGCGGCCTGAGCTGCTCGTGGCTGGTCTGTGCCTTGCCTACAACACGCGTTTCCTCTTCAGTCCTTCTCGTGGCCCGGGTGGAACAGCATGGTCACCTTGCAGACACGGACAGGATGGGACGGCCCAGAGAGCTGAAGGGACTTGTCCAAGGCTGCATGCTCTTCACGGGTTATCCCAGGTTCACTTGCATTTCCCCACATTCACTGTGGGAGCCCTGACCTCCCAGGACCTGTGTGCGTGACCTCGGTTGGACCTGGGGCTGTGGCAGCCGTGAGGGGTTAAGATGAGGCCACACTGGAGTGGGATGGGCTGAACCCCACATGACTGTGCCCTGATGAAAAGGGGAGATCTGGGCACAGAAACACACACACAGGGAGGAGGCCACGGGAGATGAAGCCAGAGGCCGGGAGACACACCTAGAGTCAGGAAAGGTGGAGAACACCAGCCGCCCTGGAGAAAGGCGGAGACGGACCGCAGCTCCCATCTCAGAATGAAGCAGCTGCGTGGGCCCTGGCCTCCAGAGCCACAAGAGGGGACGTGTTTGCAGGTGGAGGCGCGTGGCCAGCAAGGCTTGTTAGGCCGCCTGGCACGTGGACTCCGCGGCGGGCCCAGAACTGAACGCCGGTGACCAGTTCCAGCCTCCGCCTCCCTGGCCTTGGCTCCTCCGTGTCGGGACCAGCTCCAGCCTCCGCCTCCCTGGCCCCGGCTCCTCTGTGTCGGGACCAGCCCCAGCCTCCGCCTCCCTGGCCCCGGCTCCTCTGTCTCGGGATGGGGACTCATGGCTCTCCCAGGTGTCTGTCATGAAATGAACTCAGCAGCGGGGCTCGGGTGGGGCTCACGCTGTGTGGGCATTGCCATGGGGTCGGCGCCCTGCATGCTCCCTGCGTGACTCTGCCAGGGTCAGGTGGCTGTTGGTGTTTGACAGGTGAAGCGAGGTTGGGCTGAGGCACGGGAAGGCGGGGTAACTTGCTTGAGGTCACAGAGCCAGACCTGAGCTCAGGCGTGTCCCCAGTGTGGGTCTCCAGGACACAGAAGCCTGTAAGTGTCCCCCCCACAACCTTGAAGGGCAGCCAGAGGCCTCCCTGACACCACCACGGCATCAGAATGGAAGGAATCCAAGGTGTACCAGGCGGAGGCTGGGGGTGCGGACGGCTGTGCCCAGGTCACAGGTGCGACCAAGTGGACTTCTGCTGCCTGGAACAGCGGCCACCAGGATGCACGTGGGGCTCGGAACGGCACTTGAGTATCTTCGTGTCTTCTCTGACCCCACGATCACCTCGGAAATCTGTGGTGATCTGCCAGCCCACCAGCAGAGAGTGGGATCATCTCAATGGACGCCCAGACACAGAAGAACCAGGCAGGGGCAGGAGAGCCACCAACAAACCCACAGCCAGCCACCGATTCACAGGTGAGCCCAGCCAAGTCCAGGGGGACCCACAGGGCCCACAGATTCATGGGTGAACATGGCCAAGTCCAGGGAGACCCAGAGCCGGCCACGGATTCACAGGCCCAAGCAAGTCCTCAGAACCCACAGCCAACCCACAGATTCGTGAGCAAAAGTGAATATTTCCTGCTCTTCTCTGAGGATTTGTGTGGTTGTCTCACAGTGTAACTGTGGCAATAGAAACGGATTCCTAATTCCACAGATCCAGGCGGTTGTTTCGCATTCTTACGGATGACATAGAAGGCGCCACAGCATCCCCACACGCCACGCGACGCGGTGGTTCAGAAGGGCTGCGGGACTCAGACCCACAGCGACGGCCTCCTCTGAGGGCGGCCCTGACCTCCCAGAGTCAGCCGGCTCAGAGGACAGCTGCCTGCCAGTCCTGCGGCTCCAGAGGTGACAGTTTCCAGAATGCAGATGGCATGTCTTAGCCATTTCCTTCAGTAAAGTTAGAATAATTATATGTGGTACTGAAATTATATAACTGTTATTACAGCTTGTTTAAAAATTATCTGGATTTAATTGATCAATTAGATTAAATTATGCAGTAGTGAGAGTTGGCAAATGCCCAGGTCACAGCCTGCAGGATTTGAAAAGCCCACAACCCTGGCCCCAGAGCCTTGAAGCCAGCGAGAGATTTATTTTCTTTGTGAGGTTGTTACAGGTGATTCTCAGTGGTTCGTTTAAAGCCGAGAGCAGGTGAAGGCCCCTGAGACGGAGTCTCACGGAGCCCTGGAGGAGCCTCGTGCAGTCAGGTTCCTCACGGGGGCTGCACACAAGGAAACCGCAGCCGTCCATGGGCTGAGTCGGCTCTGAGTGTGGTCGCAGGGTAGGTGTCCTGGGCTCCTGCCCCCAGGCAACCTCTGCTCTCTTCCATTTTCCCCACCTGGGTCGTGCACCCACCCATAGAGCACCGGAGAGTCCCAGGGGGACGGTGCGGGGTCAGGAGCGGAGGGCAGTGTAGTGACCTCAGTGTGGCGGCAGCTGCTGTGCCGGGGACCGACTGAGACCTGGGAGAGGCGGGAGGGCGGTGAGCTGCGGCCCTTGTCTGGGACCGACTGAGACCTGGGGAGGGTGGTGGGTGCTGCGGCCATTGTCTGGGACTGACTGAGACCCAGGAGAGGCGGGAGGGTGGTGGGTGCTGCAGCCATTGTCTCAGCCGTCGTCCGGCTGAGAGACGAGGGTGCCTGGGGTCAAGGCTGGGCCGCAGAGGTGGCCAGAATTGGGCAGATTCTGCATTTAACCTGGGGGTGGAACCCACGGTGTTTGCTGACAGATTGGAAGTCAAGGGTCACCTTTGCCACCAGGCACAGCGGGGACAGAGTCACCGTTCACAGCGCAGGGATGGAGGGTCAGGCAGGTTGGGGCAGGCAGGTGCTGAGCTCCTGACGCTGAGTGTGGGGGCTTTGACCTCCTGCAAAGAGACCCCGAGGGTAAAGGCCGGGTTGTCGCCTGCCGCCCTCCGATAGCAGTGGGCCTCTCCCTCTCCACCTCCAGTCCACTGGCCTACACAGCCCATGAGGCCCAGACACTTCCTATTCTTGGGGTGGAACAAGATGCCTGCCAGGGGCCCGCGGCTGTACCTGGGGCTGCTGAGAAGAGGCCCTTGGTTTTTCAGGTGGGGAACTCTAGGGGGTAAGAGGCAAATCTGGAGCTGCTGGTAGAAACCCTTGGGGGGCCCTGCCTGGGAATAAAGTCAGCCCGGGGGCGGCAGGATGCAGGGGAGGTGGGAGGGAGCGGGGGAGGGGGTGCAGAGACGCAGACACATCCGCTTACTTGCTAAAACGTATTCGTAATCCCCAGATCAGTACCGGGGTCTTTCCTGGTCATTCACAGGCGTGCACAGAGCTTCTGGAAGCCGTGTCGCCCACGTGCGTCCCTGGCGGGGAAGGAGTGAGGCCGCACCCGCCTTCTTGTTTCCGCTCTTGGAGTAAACGTGCGTTCTTTTTAGAGTCCTGTCATTCACATTTTCATGCTCTTTGTCGGTGATGTTGCAGCTTAAAGTAGCCTCAGGAACAGAGCTGAGGTCCTCTCGAGTGACCCTGAGTGCAGGAGCTGTGACATGCGATGGAGACGCTTCGCTCAGGCCTGTGTAGGTGCTGTTGGCTGTGAGTTCAACGTTAATGAATCAACTCTATACACTAAATACAGTGTCTTTAAGCAGAAACAGACCAAGGTGACAGACTGATGGGTGGTGAAAATGTGGTGACCAGAGGCTCAAAGGAACCTGATCCTGTTCCCTAAGGACCAGAGGCTCAGCATCTGCCCGCGCGGTGGTGACGCTGTAGACCGTGGCCACCGAGAATGGGGAGAGTCAGCCATATGCACCCACGGAGGGATCACGATGACTTCATTTAACTCCTGGATCCAGCTGTGCCCGAGGCCCTCGACTTGCTACGCAAGTCCTGGTTCTAGAAATCAATATCTTTTCTCCTTTGTTTAGGCTGGTTTGTGCTGGATCTCTGCTGCTGCTGACAAAATCTACCCTAACACAAAACCCCGTCGGGCCCGAACACCAGGGTGATTTCTTTGTTCTAAGAAGTGGCCTTCTAGGTTGTTACAGAGGGACCTTCACTGGGCTTCCCAAGAACTTTTTCAGCCGGACGCCTTGGCCAGCAGCAATGGTCCGCACAGACAGGCTTGCTTTGTGCTGTTCAGGAGCTGTGAACAGCAGGAGTGGGGAGGGGCAGAGGAACAGAGATCCCGTCCCGCCTCCTGCAGGACAGCACCCCCCGCCCCGCCCCGAGGACCCCAGAGGACGCACAGGACATTCAGACTCTGCTTCCTCTCCCTCCTCGCTTGCTCTCCAGCTCTGGCTTCTCAGCCAAACTCCCCAAAGATGCGTCGCAGAGCGGAAAGATTTATGACGGTCATTTGTACACACAAGGCGCTCACAGACGCCGCACTCCTGTGCCGCTTTTGGTTTTATTTAGTGTGAAGGAGCAAGCTGTTCCAGCTCACATCGGGGGCGCCTCATAAATCATGCGTGTTGGAGCACCTTCTGGGGCGGCCTGTTCTCTCCAGTGGCTGCCCGTCAGCACTGGCATGGCACGGAGCAGAACATCCCTGCTCAGCTCAGATCCTGGGCACAGAAAAGCTGTACTCAGCAAGGGCTTAGAACAGCAAACGGGGAGCACTCACGTTTCCAAAGTTCCTCTCTGTCCAACCCTTGTGAGGCCTCAGCCCTGGGGGTTTTTGTGACCTGCTAACACTTCACCCAATTTTTACACAACTCAGTCTCGCCTTTCACCATCCAGTTCAGATGTGGTTTCCCCAGAGGGAGCGGCTCCCCACCACCCTCCTGAGGTGGGCAAAAGATACACACACACTCACACATACACACATACACGCACACTCACAATAGCACTCACACATGCACACAGACACGAACATGCTTGTGCACATGCACGTACTCATGCATGCATGTGTGCATAGATGCATATGCACTCACGCTTGTACACACGTGCACACATGCACACATTTTGCATGCACACACATGCACACACTTGTACACATGCAGATTCACGTGCACACATGCTTGTACACACATGCATACACGTAAAGACACGTATACACACATGTTCACACTTATGCACACATCTGCACATGCACATGTGCACACACGCTTATACATGCATGCATGCACTTGTATATACAAGCTCACACACATGTGTACACATACACACTTGCACACCCATGCACACACTTCACAATGCACACATGCATTTTCACACATGCACGTGTGTGTATACACAAGCCCACACATGCACACACATGCACACACTGTATGCACACACTTGTACATGCATACATGAGCGCACACACACTGACACACGTGCACACTCAGTGCACACACTTGTACACACACATGCACACACACAGATACATGTGCACACACAGGGTCCCCGTACCCCAGTCTCCTTCACAGCACTCCAGCGTCTCCTGTGCTTTCTCTCCTGAGGGCGGGGCCTTGCTGAGGGGGAAGCAGTTGAGTGGCAGGAGATAATTTCACAGCAAGTTCAGCTTCCTGTTCCCAGGGCCTAGGGGGGAGGTGGCCACATACCTCTTCCTCGGAGGAGCCACCGGGAAGGACAGGCAGGAACCCGAGCTGAGAGCAGGTGGGCAGGGGAGACGGTGACCCCCAGGCCTCTCTCCTCTCAAGGGGCTGAGGGTGGAGCAGGGACGGAGGGACGCAGTGACTCCCCTGAGGGGACACTGCCGGCCTCGCCGCCCTTCCCAGCTGGAATCCTCTGGGCTGGGGGAGGGAGGACGGAGCCGCATCTGCAAACCGAGGCCTGGGATTGAGCCAGGGCGAAGGGGAAGGTGAGGTGGCAGCTGGGTGTGCGCAGAGGTAGGCTCAGTGAGCAGCTCCCTCCAAGCCTCCACCGCGAGGGAGGTCACGGAGAAGGGGAAGGCAGGCTGGGCTCGGGAAGGCGGGTGGCCCGGTGCATCAGAGGACACCTGCTTCCTGCACTGTCTTTGTTCTGTGAATTCATTTTTAGGGCAACAAAAGTCACGGCTCTTTTGTACCTGCAAAGAAAATCATTTCTGGTGTTTTCCCATTCCCCGCCCCGTGGGATTTGATTGGACCAAAGTGGTGCATGGAGCAGGACAGCGAGAGACGACGCCATGTACGTGGCCCCCTTTGTCATACCTGCCCCGGGCATAGCCAAATCCTGGCCCCAGGCGCCCACTGCGGTGAGGCCTTTCTGCTCTGCGGTGAGGTCGCTGCATCCCAGGCTTGCAGCGGGGGACAGGCCTCTCTGCACTCCCTGGCCTGTGCCTGGCCACAGAGGCGGCCGGTCAATAGTCCCCAGGGGAAAGCAGCGGGTTTCTCAGGGCGTGGCCAGGACTGTGGGCCTGTGTGTCTTCTGCATTCAGACAGGTCGCCTCGCGGGTCCAATGCCGGGGTCTCAGCCACCCACAGGACAGAAAACCGGGCAGGTGTTTCCTGCACTTTGCGACCAGCTACAGGGAGGGGCATGGGAGGCGTCGAGTGGGAGGAGGAGGCTGCCTGCCACGTGTGCTGTGCGTGGGTGCCCTGGAGAGGCTGCGGGAGGCCCTGTCTGGCCCGCACAGCTGTCGTGGTGCCAGGCACGTGCCTGGGGCTGCTCTGTGTAACAGTCTCATCTGCACACACTTGGCCCAGGAGGCGCCTGTGCCCAGACACCAGCCGACCACACGGAACTGACAGCCCTGGTGACTGTGCCGGGACTCTCGGTCCCACCCGAGCTCCCGGGAACCCCTCACGTCACCCCCAGCCCCAGCCCAGCAGAAGCCTCCAGCAGGTCCTCCCCCACCCTCCCCCAATGTTTTACCCCCACCCTCCTCCAGTCCCTGCCTGGGTCCCCCAACCCCAAGTCAGATGTCGGCGCTCCACTCTGCCTCCAGCCTCCCACGTGCTCGTCAGCTGCCTGTGGCTGGTCCTCCCTCCTCGGGGAGACCCCCAAGTGCTCAGAGCCCACGTCTACACACTGCACAGCTCTGAGCAGCTCATCCACATGCTGGAGCACACACGGTCCACAGCAGGCAAAGGCTGCGATGCCAGGAATCAGGCACGGGAAGGAGGGTTCGTCTTGGAGCTCCAGCACGTTCCAGGGATCAGGGGCCAGGGTGAGCATGTGGGGTGGATATTAAGGGTGTGGGTAATGGAGGAACAGAACGCAGCATTGGGCTGACTCTGGAAGTGGGCTCGCTACGCAGAGCTCCCGTGCCGAATGCCGCAGCCGGGGGCCAGGATGGGTGCGAGCTGTTTGTCTGGCTGTCTGGAACACAGGCCCCACGGTGGCCCAGTGAGAGGGCTGGAAATGGCGCACCTGCCTTGGTGTAACTGGAGGGAAGAATCCAGAGGCCCAGGGAGGCTGCAGTGTCAGACCGGACCTGTCGTTAGACCTGCCGGCCACCCCAGAAGGGGCCCGGGGACAAGGCTGTCACCACGGCTGGGAGAAACACATTGGTGGGGGCCCCACACCTGGGAGGGCTCCGTGACGGCTCCTTCTGCAGGGCAGACCTTCTGGTGGGAAACGCGGTCACTGCCTCGGGAAGCAGGAGCACCACGGGATGAACAGATCCCGGGAGGCAGAGCCGTAGGCGGAACTCACCTGCTGCCAAGGGAGGGCGGGAGGTGTGACCATGTGGACGGCCAGGCCGAGCGGCAGTCAGGGTAGCCTCACGCGTGCGCGGTCGTCCCCCTCATCATGGTGGGTGGGGGCTATTTCCAAGACCCCCAGTGAATGCCCAAAGCCCCAGGTGGTTCCGAGTCTTGTACGCGATGCATTTTCCTGTAGAGTGACCCCGCGCGGGCTGGCGGTGTGCGCAGCATGGAGACGCTGGACACAGGGAGGGTGTCCGGCCCAGGCAGGACGGAACCCGGCGGTGCGAGGGTTCATCACGCTGCTCAGAACAGCACGATTTAAAACCCGTGAGTGATTTCCTCCCGGACTTTTGTATTCTTGGCTGCAGTTGACTGTGAGTGACAGAAACTGGAGTGAAGCTGAAGGTGAGGGGACATCGTGGACCCGCGGCATCGGCGACCCACCACCGCACTCCTTCCAAGGACCGAGGGGAGGCCTCCCAAATCTTTACCTAATCGACATAAACAGGAAGGTTTTAGGTGAACAAAAGTCTAACGGAGTCATCAAACCAGTCTCGGCCCCTGCAGCAGGTCTCAGGTTCTCAGATGCGAGCGGTTTACAGACCAAACCCCCTCAGGAAGGGCCCTGGGCCCCCCGAAAGTGTGGGCTCCTCTTCCCCGCCCTGCCCAATGGGACCTGTGGGGCTTCTGCCTCGGTGACCGGGTCCGAACTAGACCTTTCGGGGACTCCTGGACACGGGCTCTGAAGGCTCTGAACTGACGTTGGTTCTGGGAGCCCCCAAAGCATCACTGTGGCCCTCCAGTTAGGGAGGGGCTTATGGAGGGCAGGTGGCCGTGCCATTTTAGCTCAGGTTGGACACCGCAGGCCCAGTGGGTCCCAGGATGCACCCCATGGCCATTTCCCAGCTCCAGGTGTGAAACTGGAGCAGACACACTAGAGCTGGCAGACTCCACGTCCGCTCCCTGCCCTGCGGCGTGAGGGCTGGGTGGAGGGAGATGCTGGTGGGAGACATCAGAGCTCATTCTACCTTTTGAAAAAAGCCATAAATCAAAAGCAAGACCACATGGCCGAGGGGCCGCAGAGCTTGGTGTCCTCACCAGGCCCTTGGAAGATGCAGGGGTGGTGACCCACCCCTAGCCCCATTCGGCTCAGCCTCTGGCCTGCGCAGAAGACAGATGTGTCCTGGGGAAGCAGTGGGCGCCCCAGGCTGGCCCAGGTGGGGCCTCCAACTGCAGCTGCCGTGCCAGGTGTGGCTTCACTGCGAGTGGATCCACTCACCGTGGTGCCGGCTGTGCAGCCGCTGATCCGGCTGATACCTTTCTCCAGCCCTGCCGGCAAGGCCCACCAGAGTCAGCCGGCCTTCAGCTGGGAAGGCCGCGCCACGCCCTCCCGGCCCCACCTCGCCGCAGCCTCTGCCCCGGTCTCTGCGTGGCCTTCTCCCTCTGTGTGTCCGTGCCCAAACTTCTCTCTTGCTACATGGACACCAGCGGTCGCATCAGGGCCCACTTTAACCTGCTGTGACAGGGAGAGACGTCCAAGGAGCCGACGGGGAGAGCAAGACTTGCCGCAGAAGGGACCTAAACTTCGGCCATGCGGCGCTCCTGGGCCCCAGCCATGCGTCTTGTCAGGAGGCGGACCTGGTGAAGGGGGAGGCGTCCTGCCTGCGAGGCAATGCTGCCCAGGCGACACGTCCCTTCTGAGCAGAACGTGATGTTCACTCAGGACGCCGCATGGGGACAGCCGGACACACACAGCTGCAGCGATGCGGACCCAGCTTAAGGGAGAGGAGGATTTTGTTCGTGCCACTTCTGGGAAGTCGGAGGCAACAGCAGCTCCCTCCTCCTTGGAGCCAGAAATGAAACCTGTCACCCGCCGGCCCCTCGCCCCTGTTCTCTCCCCATCCGAGGTCTCCTCTGGGGAGGGCCGGCTCTGCCTCTGTGCCCTCAGCCTGCTTCTCCACGTGACAGGCACGGCAGCGGCTGTGAGGTCGTGGTCTAGCGTGTCTCGCTCAGGGACAGCACACGCGTGGGCGGCCTCGTGGGGTCTGCTGGTGCACATGTTCCCGTGGACCAAGCCCTGCACCCAGGATGACAGTTGTGGGGCCGTGGTGTGTGGGCCGTGGGCCTGCTGGGAGGCTCTGCCTGTGGACAGGAAGTTCTAGCCCAAGAGAACCGTGAAGGCCGCCACAGTCGGCACCACCCAGAGAGGCGTCTGTGTGGCCCGTGATGGTGAATTTTATGTGTAGACTTGGCTGGGCCGCAGGGTCCAGACATTTGGTCAGACGTTTCTCTGGATGCTTCCATAAGGGTGTTTTCTGCGAGGGTGTTTTTGGATGAGACTGACATTTAAATCGTGGACTGTGAGCCGCACCAATTTCCCTCCCTGATGTGGGGGCCTCCTTGGCAGTTGGCCTTTGGACCTGAACGGCAGCACGGGCTCTTCCCAGGTCTCCAGCCTGAGGGTCTTCCCTGTAGATCTGGGGTTTTTCAGGCTCCGTCATCCCGTGGGCCATTCCTGAGAATGAGCTGCCTTCACATCTGCACACGTCCAGTGACTGTTCCTCAGGAGAACCCTGACACGCAAACCGTGAGCCATTCTCCTGCTCACACAGGGACAGGCGGCCGCAGCTGCTCAGCCGAGGCCGATGCTTCCCACTTTCCCCATGCCCAGGATGCCACGTCACCCGCAGGTTGCCACGTCACCCGCAGGTCGCCACGTCACCCGCACGCCTGGCTGTGGAGGGGGAGTGAAGCCTGTGCTTCCTGCCCATGCCCTCAACGAGAAGCAGGTCCCTCCTTCTCCTTTCCTAACTCCTTCCCACTGGCCAGAAGGCACAATGTCACTTTTAGCTCTGAGCTGCAGATCTGGGTGGAGGGTGGCAGAGCAGCAAGACCCCGGGTTTGGTCCTGGCCACCACAGAGCCGCCTCGCCACTCGCCGGACCACACACTGGGGCTGTTCATGGAAAGCCGCATCTCCCACTGTCCAAGCCCACATGCTGAGCCGTGCAACATGGAACACAGGTGTCAATCTGGGAGTGGCCTGCACTCAGAAACGGAGCAGGCGTGGGGGAAATCATGGGTGGAATTGGGAAGGAAGGAAGTGCTGAGGAGTGCTGGGCATGAGCCGTGCCCACATCAGGGCTGGCGGGGAAGGCACAGAAGGCACAGCCAGAGGGGTGGGGAAATCTGGGAAGGGGCAGGACATGAAAGCCAGGAGAAGGTTCCCTGGGACGGAGAGCTCCACAGAGCCACGGCCGGGGCGCAGGCGCGAGCCGGGGTGGATTCCCACCAGTGTGCAGAGCCGTTGTTCCTGACTCTGGACTCAGTGGTTGCACTGTCGGCTTGAAACCAGCTATGATGGGAGCATTTACACCGAGGAAGCAGCGCTCACCACACGTGGGTTCCATTGAGAAGCTGAAGGCATTTACAGCACACAGGAGGGCCATGTGGGGAAATGCCTTGGCATGCCGCAGCCGTACTCCTGAGAGCTGCGTTGGCAGGAAGGCTGCAGTGCCCAGTGGGGGCGAATCAAGAACCGGAAATGGGGGAGCAGGATGCAGCTCCCGCTTGGCCGTCTCTCCCAGGGCTGGAGCTTGGAACCCGGCAGCCATGCTGTGAGGAAGCTCAGGCCACGTGGAGGGGAGGGTGCTGGATTCCAACAGCTCAGCCACTGCCAGGAGCGGGCCTCTGCCAAGGCCAGCCACAACCCTCAGACGCGTGAGTGCCGAGCCATCCGATGAGCACAGCTTCCTCCAGCCCCCACTGCCAGTCGGGGTCCCGGGCCCCAGGCGCAGAGCCAACCCCACCTCCAGTCGGGGTCCCGGGCCCCAGGCGCAGAGCCGACCCCACCTCCAGTCGGGGTCCCGGGCCCCAGGCGCAGAGCCGAGTCCTCCCTGTCGTGTCCAGCCCACAGACAGATCCCTGTGCTAGGCGGCTGCTTGCTGTTGTTTTCAGCCACTGGTTGGCCGTGGTTTGAATATGCTGGTGGATGAATTGTTCACCAACTTGTGCTGAAGGGGCAAGTTATCCACATTATGGGCCAGGAGGAAACAGGAAAAATGAACCCTTTGTAGGATTAAAAAAAAAAATCTATTTTAGGATGGTTCATTGGCAGCAGAGGCAGCTTAGAGACAAGCTTAAAAGCTGGACTCTGCAGCCAGACTGCCCGGGCAGAGCCCCAGCCCCATCTCCTGTAACTGCGCGGCCTCAGGCCAGTTATGGAAACTCCAGCTGCCTCTGCTTCCCCATCTATACCACGGGCATAGCACGGATGCCCCCTCGCAAAGGGCTGCTCTGAAGCTGCAGAGAATGCATTTTTGAAAAGTGTCTGGAGCAGTATCTGGCGCAGAAATACCCTCTACAGGTTTGATAAAAATTAAGGCAAAACCTGAAACCCTCCTAGGTGAGGGTTTTGTTCCACAGAAGAGACCGGCAAGGAACAGGCATTTGACCCTGTTGACAAGTACTGCCAGGGAACCGGGATCACACCACAGTCCTCACAAAGCTGGGTTAGGACCCAAGGGGTAAACGCAATTTCAGCACTGAGGACACTCAAATTATATAACCCCTTTACAGCGTTTTCGGGAGAAAAAAATAGCAGAAAATGCACCCAAAGTCCTCCATTTTTATTATAACTCCCTTCTATACCCATTCCATCTTCCTCTCTCTCCCTTTTTCTCTTTTTCTCTTTCTCCCTCCTTCACTCCCTCTCTCACACACACACAGGCATGCACACACGTACATACTCAGTCATACGCAGAGGCATGCATGCACACACGTACATACTCAGTCATACGCAGAGGCATGCATGCACACACATGTACATACTCAGGCAAACATGCACACACATGTGTGTCCATGTGCAGGCACTCACACAGAGGTACACATGTACATAGGCACACAGGCATACGTGCGCACACACATGCACACACATGCATGCACACACGTGTACATACGCAGGCACGCACAGGTACATGCTTAGGCGCACATGCACACGTGCACACATGCACACACATACATGCACATATGCAGGCACAGACAGGCTCATGCACACACACAAGCACACATGCACATGCATGCATGCACACACGTGTACATACTGAGGCACACAAAGGTGCACATGCACACATACTCAGGCACACATGCACACAATGCACATATATGCACATGTGCAGCTGCAGACATACAGAAGCTCATGTGCACACACACATGCACACACACACAAGCACACACAGGCACACACAGAGGCACACACCCGTTCTCGCCCTGGCACCACTTCTCCCTTCTCTTCACTAGTTGGGACTCACCTCTTTGCCTGGAGAAGCGGGTGGTGCCTCGGCCAGTGGGTTTGAGTCCCCTGCATCTCTTCATCTTCGGCACACTGAACCCACATCACCTCCCTGAGGCCTGCTGTGCCCATCTGCAGGGTTAATGGGCTGTGGGCCGCCAGCTGTCACATAGGGGGCATGCAAGGGTGGCACCCAGGGGCAATGAATAAACTGCCACAAACATGTCTGCTGTCTCTTTAAAGCCACTTACAGTCAGATCTGCTGCCTGAACCCAAGAAGGGAAGATAGGACTTGGAAAAGCAGGCTCAGACCAACGCCCTCCTCACTGGTGGTTCAGAGCTTAAGTCCCGGCCGTGCTACAAGGACTGATCTTGCCAAGGCCATATAAGCAAAGTGGAATGAAAATTAAAGTTAATTCTGAAGCCAAGGTCCTTTTAGGAAAAAAAAGTAAATTAGCCTAATTTAATCATTCCACATTTTAAACATATATCAACATCACATTCTACCCCATATAACATATACAATATTTGTGAATAAAAAACAAAATAATTTTTTAAAAATACAGAAAAAGCAGGAGGGGAGGGGATCAGTGTGTTATTAGGTCCAATCTAAGGAACTCTGCTGTCCCAGGAGTTAGCATGTTCAGTGAGAAAATCACAGATCTTGAAATCCAACAGACCAGTGTTCAAATCATGATTCAGTCATTAAAAAAAAAAATCCGGGGTATCAGTGACCCCCACTTTGTCCCCTGGGCCTAAGCTGGAGCTGCCAATGGATGTTTGTCGAAGTCACTCTCAGTGAGGACTTGGTCCCAGCAACCGCTGCCCATACCTGGGTCTCCTGGGGAAGGTCCCACCCTCGTTCCTGAACTCCACGCCCAGAGGATCTTGGCCCAGGAGAGGAAAGCAGAGACCCAGGCCCGACCTTGTCAAAACCAAAATGAGCACCACCCAGTCCTGTTTTGCTTTAGTCATGTCTTCTGTGACATGGTTGCACTGAAGTCTGATTGGACAACGTGTCATTCGTTGCTACCCCGGGGAGCCTGGCATTTGGGGGCGTGGGGCGGGTTTGGCATAACATCCCGATTTGCTGGAAGGCTGCTGTGCGGACTGAGAGAGAGCACTACTCACCGAAACACCCCTGTTCTCCCGTCTTCCAGGTATGCGGTAGGATCTCCCTTCCCACCCCACTGTGTGCGGGGGCCCGTGTGACAGTCTCTGTCCAGCAGGTGACTGCTGGAAGCCGCGGGAGTCACTTCGGAGTGGGGTGTTGACAGCGTGAAGCCCCTGAGCGCTCCTCCCCGCTCGGCCATCCAGCATTCGCGCCGGGGGCTCCGAGCGACTCCAGTCAACAGAGCTCCGCGGGGACCCAGGTGGACACGCAATCCCATGATAAATTACCCTGTGTCGTTAATGCCGTTGAGATTTGGGGGTTGCTTGTGATTACGGCATAACCCTGCCTCCTCAGGGGACACACTTAGATGCTAAAACATGGCACGCCACGTTCCCGGGGTGATGCCTGAGTGAGAAAATGCCTTTCTCTCCATGATGCGGCCAGAAAGCACTTCAGAGACCTTGAGTTCCAATCTGTGCTTCGAGAAAAGGGCCATATCCAACTGGGGGTGAATGCTGTTCAGATCTGTGCAAAATAATCGAGGCTACACTTCCCACAGGGCTTGAGCTCATGGACATTGAAGAACCAGCATTTCCCTTCATCGGGCTCATTTTAAATCCCACGCTGCATCCTCCATGGCCCCCACCCACGCGAGAGCCTGCCCCTCCAGAGTTCTGCAGTGACAACCACGTGACTCCCTCCCCGGTGATGCTGCTGTGGTGCGATCTTGGCTCACTGGGGGGTGATGCTACTGGTGACGGTTTCTCCCAGTGCCAAGGGTCGGCACCCCAGACCGCAGCTACGTTCAGGCACTCGGCAGGGGCTGGTTCTCTGAGGGAGGCCCTGGAAGGCCAGGGCTTATCAAAGACAGGGTGGGGCTGGCACTGTGGTGCTAAGATGAGGGGCAGCTGTGGGTGTGTGCGCCTTCTCAGACAGGTTCATCTCTGCACCCCGTGGGTACATGCTCCTTCTCAGTTGGGTTCATCGTTGCACCCCGTGGGTACATGCACCTTCTCAGACAGGGGTTCATCTCTGCACCCCATGGGTACATGCACCTTCTCAGAGGTTCATCTCTGCACCCCCGTAGGTACATGCACCTTCTCAGACAGGGGTTCATCTCTGCACCCCGTGGGTACATGCGCCTTCTCAGACAGGGGTTCATCTCTGCACCCCGTAGGTACATGCGCCTTCTCAGACAGGGGTTCATCTCTGCACCCCGTGGGTACATGCGCCTTCTCAGAGGTTCATCTCTGCACCCCGTGGGTACATGCGCCTTCTCAGACGGGTTCATCTCTGCACCCTGTGGGTACATGTGCCTTCTCAGAGGTTCATCTCTGCACCCCCGTGGGTACATGTGCCTTCTCAGAGGTTCATCTCTGCACCCCCGTGGGTACATACTCCTTCTCAGACAGGGGTTCATCTCTGCACCCTGTGGGTACATGCGCCTTCTCAGAGGTTCATCTCTGCACCCCCGTGGGTACATGCGCCTTCTCAGACAGGGGTTCATCCCTGTACCCCGTGGGTACATGCGCCTTCTCAGACAGGGGTTCATCTCTGCACCCTGTGGGTACATGTGCCTTCTCAGACAGGGGTTCATCTCTGCACCCCATGGGTACATGCACCTTCTCAGAGGTTCATCTCTGCACCCCCGTAGGTACATGCGCCTTCTCAGACAGGGGTTCATCTCTGCACCCCGTGGGTACATGCGCCTTCTCAGACAGGGGTTCATCTCTGCACCCCGTGGGTACATGCGCCTTCTTAGAGGTTCATCTCTGCACCCCGTGGGTACATGTGCCTTCTCAGACAGGGGTTCATCTCTGCACCCTGTGGGTACATGCGCCTTCTCAGAGGTTCATCTCTGCACCCCCGTGGGTACATGCGCCTTCTCAGACAGGGGTTCATCTCTGCACCCCGTGGGTACATGTGCCTTCTTAGAGGTTCATCTCTGCACCCCGTGGGTACATGCGCCTTCTCAGACAGGGGTTCATCTCTGCACCCTGTGGGTACATGCGCCTTCTCAGAGGTTCATCTCTGCACCCCCGTGGGTACATGCGCCTTCTCAGACAGGGGTTCATCTCTGCACCCCGTGGGTACATGCGCCTTCTCAGACAGGGGTTCATCTCTGCACCCTGTGGGTACATGCGCCTTCTCAGAGGTTCATCTCTGCACCCCCGTGGGTATATGCGCCTTCTCAGACAGGGGTTCATCTCTGCACCCCGTGGGTACATGCACCTTCTCAGACGGGTTCATCTCTGCACCCCATGGGTACATGCACCTTCTCAGAGGTTCATCTCTGCACCCCCGTAGGTACATGCGCCTTCTCAGACAGGGGTTCATCTCTGCACCCCGTGGGTACATGCGCCTTCTTAGAGGTTCATCTCTGCACCCCGTGGGTACATGCGCCTTCTCAGACAGGGGTTCATCTCTGCACCCTGTGGGTACATGCGCCTTCTCAGAGGTTCATCTCTGCACCCCCGTGGGTACATGCGCCTTCTCAGACAGGGGTTCATCTCTGCACCCCGTGGGTACATGCGCCTTCTCAGACAGGGGTTCATCTCTGCACCCCTTGGGTACATGCGCCTTCTCAGACAGGGGTTCATCTCTGCACCCTATGGGTACATGCACCTTCTCAGACAGGGGTTCATCTCTGCACCCCGTGGGTACATGCGCCTTCTCAGACAGGTTCATCTCTGCACCCCCGTGGGTACATGCGCCTTCTCAGACACGGGTTCATCTCTGCACCCCGTGGGTGCCTGCGCCTTCTCAGACAGGGGTTCATCTCTGCACCCCGTGGGTGCATGCGCCTTCTCAGACAGGGGTTCATCTCTGCACCCCGTGGGTACATGCGCCTTCTCAGACAGGGGTTCATCTCTGCACCCTATGGGTACATGCACCTTCTCAGACAGGGGTTCATCTCTGCACCCCGTGGGTACATGCGCCTTCTCAGACAGGTTCATCTCTGCACCCCCGTGGGTACATGTGCCTTCTCAGACAGGGGTTCATCTCTGCACCCCGTGGGTACATGCACCTTCTCAGACAGGGGTTCATCTCTGCACCCCGTGGGTACATGCGCCTTCTCAGACAGGGGTTCATCTCTGCACCCTATGGGTACATGCACCTTCTCAGACAGGGGTTCATCTCTGCACCCCGTGGGTACATGCGCCTTCTCAGACAGGGGTTCATCTCTGCACCCCGTGGGTACATGTGCCTTCTCAGACAGGGGTTCATCTCTGCACCCTATGGGTACATGCACCTTCTCAGACAGGGGTTCATCTCTGCACCCCGTGGGTACATGCGCCTTCTCAGACAGGGGTTCATCTCTGCACCCCGTGGGTATATGCGCCTTCTCAAGACAGGGGTTCATCTCTCCACCCTGTGGGTACATGCGCCTTCTCAGACAGGGGTTCATCTCTGCACCCCGTGGGTACATGCGCCTTCTCAGACAGGTTCATCTCTGTACCCCGTGGGTACATGCACCTTCTCAGACAGGGGTTCATCTCTGCACCCCGTGGGAACATACGCCTTCTTAGCAGTTCATCTCTGCACCCCTGGGGGCTGCCTCACATGTTACAGCTCACTGAGCATTCAGCATATATATATTTTTGTGTTTTGTTTGTTGAGACAGGGTCTCACTCTGTTACCCAGGCTGGAGTGCAGTGGTGCAATCTCGGCTCACTGCAGCCTTGACTTCCCCAGGCTCAGGTGATTCTCCCACCTCAACCTCCCACGTAGCTGAGACTACAGCTGTGCACCACCACGCCCGGCTAATTTTTTGTATTTTTTTCATAGAGGTGAGGTTTTACCATGTTGCCCGGGCTAGTCTTGGACTCCTGGGCTCGAGCAATCCACCGGCCTCAGCCTCCCCGATTGCTGGGATTGCTGGGGGAGGTCACCGCACCCGGCCTCCCATATGTCCTAAAAATCCAGCAAATGCTAGTTCGCCAGACTATCAGATGCATTCTCTTCCGTGTAAAGTTCCCCAGTATTTTCCCACGTCCAATGTGCTTGTATTTCCAATGAAATGTACCCAGATCTTGACGGTAGTTAGGCCACATCTTTTCCTGCTAGATTTTAGAATGCAGTAAAATGTATTTACATGAATGAAATGTTTTCTCCTACAAAACCACTTTAACATCATTTTCATTAAACATGTAATGAAAAGTGCTTGATGTTTTCTCTGGAGTGATCATGACTAATAAAGTCAATTCTGGAGCCCAATTGTCTGGGCTTGAATCCCAGATCCACACTTTGCCATTCACGCGACCTTGAGCAAGCCAGTTGCCCTTTGTGTGCCTCAGTTTCCTCACATGGAATGTTAGATGACGCCAGTGTGTATTACACCTTAACGTGGCTGCTGCTCGTATTGACCAGGTGATAGGCGTAGAAGACCATGCCTGGTGAAACCTTTGCACTGCGTGTGTGCCAGCTACCTGCATCATTATTCCAGCAGCTGTCCTCGTAACGTCGGGAAACATTTTACAACCTGCATTTTATAAGCAGAAAAATATGGCATTTTCAGGAGGGACACGGGAATGGCTATTGATCAAAAACAGACCAGGGTTTATCACACTGGCTGCATAGTAATCACCTCCCGGATGATTAAAAACAGCCTCCCCGGCTCCGTCTCAGAACAGGTGATACATATCTACTGTAAACGCCCCGCAGACAGCTGCCTCCGTCCCAGTGCCGGGTCCTGCCTGGTTCTGATCCTCTGGATTTCCTGGGATAAACATCCTGAGGAAGAAAAGAATGGCTCAACAAAGAAAGGAGAAATGGGTGTTCGGCTCGCCCAGCCTCAGCCAAGGGGCAGAAAACCTCCAAGCTGGATAGGCTGTCATGCCCGATGCCAAGAAACGGATATTTGAAGAATAGAGTACTAAGCTCAGAGCCAGAACCCCCCAGATCCCCCTACACACATGTGCATACACAGACACACACACACAGACACATACACACAGATATACATACACACACAGACACATGAACACATGAACAAACGCAGATATGAACACACAGACATGCACACATGTGAACATGCACAGACAACACACACATGAACAGACACATACATACACAGAAACATGCACACACAGAGACACATGGAGAGAAACATGCATACATGTGAACATGCACAGACATGAACTGACATGAACATAGAGACATATACATAGAAACATGCACATATGAACACACAAACACAGACATGCACACACAGACACACAGACACTCATACACAGATACACAGACAAATGCACACATGGACACACAAACACAGACACATAGATGCACACAGATATAGAGACACATGCACACATGAACAAACAGAGATGAACACACAGATATGCACACATGTGAACACACACAGACATACATAGACACATACACAAATACACACACACAGAGCACAGACAGACACATGCACACACATGAACACACACAGAGACACAATGCACACAGACACAGGCACATGCACACACAGATATACATACACATGCACACACGTGGGCACACGGAGACATGCACACAGAGACACAGGCACAAACACAGATATACACACAGACACATGCACACACGGGCACACACATGCACACAGAAACACGTGGACACATGCACATGCATGCACGCTGACAACACAGACATGCACATATGCAGATACACAGGCACACAGAGGCAAATGCACGCACACTCATGCACACACACGGACACACACACAGCCAAGAGCTGTGAAGCCCCTTGCCTTACTCATCTCTGTATGGAGAGCCAAGCACAGCCATGCTCTTAATAAATGCTCCGTCATTTATTCACTCATCCCGCAAATGTTTACTGAACACCAGCTATGTGTCCGATTTCTGGGAACACAGGGGTGAACCCTGCCTTTGAGTGAAACTCCTGCCTCTTGGGTGCTTGCATTCTGCCAGTGGAAGTTGGGCCCCTGTGCTGCGCGGCTTGACTGACATCTCCCCTGGCTTCCAGGGTCTCCTCCACAAAACGCCAGTGTGGGGCCAGATCAGAGCCTGGGCTGGGGGTGGGGGCAGCCGGGGTTTGCGGCCTCGGGTCTTACCTGCGAGCCTGGCTCAGGGACGGGGCCTTCTCCCTCCTGGTGGCTCCAGGGCCCCCTGCTGTTCCCGGAGGTCCGGCTGCATCCCAAGCCCCCCCCCCCCCCACCATACCCGTCCCGGGACTCAGCTTCCCCAGTCCTCAGCCCTGGACGGGGGAGAGGGAGGGAGGCCGGGAGCTCGGCTTGGGGAGGGGTGGGCAGGAGACTACCAGAGTGGCCCTGACCCGGGTCCTGCCCCGGCCGCCCCCTCCCCCATTCACGCCCGGCGACACCGCCCTGGCCAGGCATTCCCGGAGGCCCCGCTGCTCTCGGGTCAAGCTTGGGGTCGATTCGGACCTTGCTGGCCGTTGGGGGCCCCGGGCGTCTGGCGGGTCCTGGGGAGGAAGGGTCCGCGCCTGCCCCGCCCCCGCTCCCCGCGCCCGCGTGCCCTTGGCCCAGGCTACCCCGCGCGCCCCGCCCCCCGCCCCCCGCCCCCCGGACCTGCTGTCCTGGGGTCCCCGGAGGGGGGCGCGGTGGGGGGGCGGGGCAGGCGCGCGGGGCGGTCCCGGGGGGCGGCCTTGAGGGGCGGGGGAGGCGGGGCGGGGGAGGCGGGGCGGGGCGGTCCTGGGGCCGCGGATGCAGATGAGCTGAGCTGAGGCCGCGTCACTCTGCACCGGCGCGGTGGCTGCGGGGCGGGCAGGACAGGAGCCGGCACAGACACCGAGCGCCGCCCGCCCGCGCCTTCCCCGCCGCCCCCCGGCGCCCCCGGCCCCCCTCACCGCTCCCCGGGGCGGGGCCGCGCCCTCTGAGCGGGGGATGCCGGCCGCGCCCCGCGACCCCAGCCCCGGGCAGCCCTCTGCGCTCTGGGGGACCCCCGGCGGCCGTGGCCGGGCGCACTGAGCTGGTGCTGAAGGGACAGCTCCGGCCGAGCCCCGCAGCCCCCGCAGCCCCGGGCGGCTCATGGTCCCCGAAGCCGAAGCTGAAGCCCAGGCCCGGGCGGGGATGCTGGGGATGCCCCGCGGGTGAGGCCCCCGCTGCAGCCGTGTTCATGGCGGTGGCCAGGAAGATCCGAACTTTGCTGACGGTGAACATCCTGGTGTTCGTGGGCATCGTCCTGTTCTCCGTGTACTGCCGCCTGCAGGGCCGCTCCCAGGAGCTCGTGCGCATCGTGAGCGGCGACCGCCGGGTGCGCAGCCGACACGCCAAGGTGGGCGCGCTGGGGGACCGTGAGGCCATCCTGCAGCGCCTGGACCACCTGGAGGAGGTGGTCTACAACCAGCTCAACGGTGAGCGGGGGCGCCGGGGCGGAGTGGGGGCAGCCCTGCCCGGGACAGTGGCCACCACGGGCGCGATGGGTCAGGCCGGACTCGGGTGCGTGACCCTCTGCGCCCCTGTGGGAGGGAATATACAGGAGAGAGGAGAGGGAAGGGCCGCGGAAGCCCCTTCAGCAGCGGGCAGCAACCTGGGTTCCCCCCGCACCGGGCATCCACCCCTCCAGTGGAGACTTGAGGAATCCCCCTGCCCCCACAATGACACAAACTTGCTCTCCGAGGGAACTTCTGCAGAGGATCTTTGGAGCTGCTCTAGGCGCAGGCAGTGCCTAGGTCCAGGAGTGTGGGGTGGGGGGCTGGCTTGGCGCTCCAGGAGTGGGGGCCGTCAGGTTTAGGCTGCGCCGACCCCTCCACTCTTGAAGGTGGGGAAAGAGGAGGGTGGGGATGCCACACTTGGGAGGCTGCTGGTGCAGTGTCCTTTGCCCCTGAGGTTCGAAGGCACCCCAAATGCTTCGACCACTGGGCTAGGCGGCCCCCTGTCCTGGGGGTGCCCGAGGCCGCGTTAGAAAGTTGTTATGGGAGAAGCTTGAGGCTGAGACCTGAGACTCCTGGGAGGATGGAGTTGAGGATCATGCAGGGCTTGGCAGGACTCATTACCCAGGGGGGCCCAAGTTGTGGCACCTGGGAGCCCCAGAATCCATGAAAGCCTCCAGCTCCCGGTGGGTCTGTTTCATCACGAGCGGACGTAGGTCGGCCCGAGGGGCAGCACCGGCATCACCACAGGTCAGGGCCAGCGGCCACAGCTGCTGAGAGCAAGCACTTTTCCAGCTGCTCCACCTTCCCGGAGGAGCAGCCGCCCCCAAGGCCACTCTGCACCGGGGCGCCAGGAAGGAGAAAGTTTGCATGTGCCTACAGCACTAGCTGGTGTGGCTTTCCGTTCCCTGCCGATGATTCAGGCTTCTGCCTTGGCAGCCCCAGCAAACCTCCTCCAGAAAGCATCCGTAACAGGCTCGAGTGGGAGGTGACGGGAGCTGGGGTTACGTGGGCAGGCGGGGGCTCCGGATGTGCCTCCTGTGTGTGGGGGCAAAGGCGGGGGGTGGTCTTGCGTTTCCTTCAGGAGCCACACCCTCTCTTGAGGGTGGGCTGCAGACAGGCCGTGGGGTGGGAGGGGGAGGTGAATCCCCATGAGGAGGGGTTGTCCCAGCTTTGTCTGACTCAGAGCACCCTGACTTCCTGAGCGCCTTCCCATCACCCACAGAATCCCTGACTTTCCCGCAGAGCTGTGCTTGGTGAGCTGTGTGGCTTCTCTGATCTTTCTGATTCAGCTGGAGCCACGAGGGGAGAAAAGTAGTTCAAGCAGCCGCCCAGCCGCCCGGCAGTGCAATTCATCTCCCGGAAGGCGGTGTGCCCGGCAATAGCACATGGCTCTATTGAAGTGTGCTCGCCGTGGTGTTATGGTCTGTTTTATGGGGAGAGCCAGAGGATTACATAAAAACACTGGCAGCACGCTGAGGTTGTGTAACACCACGAGGGCAGCTCGGCCCTGTGAGTCGTTTTCCCTGCCTCACCCTTCGAGGTGAGAATCGGCTGGGATTCTTGGTGGTGGAAAAAGCCAGGACCCATGATCCGCTTTGCTGACATTGGCGGGAGATAAGGAGGCATTCCGGGAAAGTGTGTCTCCCCCCACAGCCCACCGCCCCCACTGCCTTCTCCCGTCCCGCTTCCTCCTGTCCTCTGTCCCCTCCCTTCTTCCTCTTCGCTTCCCTCCCCCTTCCTCCTTTCTTTTAAAATTGTTCCTCCTTCTTTCCTTCAACCCAGCTTTCCTCCCTTGTCAGCCTTTCTCGGAACGGCCCCTGCCATCTGTCTGCCTCTGTCTCTGCCCTCAACCTTTTGATGAGGCCGAGTTTCGTCCCCCTCTGTGATGAGGCTGTGCTGCGTTCCTCTCTGTGACCAGCAGGCCAGGCACAGTGTCTAAACCCAAGAGTCAGTCAATCTTTGCCCCAGGAAATGATGGGAGACACCAAAATTACTCTCACCCCCGGTGGGGCCCTACGGGGAGGGCGGTACGGTAGAGGCCTGATGTCTGTCGCCATGAGGCCCTTTGAAACAGCATTACCCGCTCTGATGTTGGCACAGGCTCTCGGTGCTAAAAGGTGTGTAAGAAGCTCCCTGGAGGAGGCGGCCAGCTCTTAGATCACAGCCTGTTCCAGAATGTGACATCCCAGGATGCAAAATTGATTCCCGGGAGCTCCCACTCGATACTAATCCATCCGAGTTCAGAAAGGAGAGGGGGAAATCCGAAACAAAATGGATTGATCCCTTTTCCCTGCCTTGATTGCTTCCTGGAATTCCTCTGCTGGCTGGGAGGGGCCTGGTGGAAGGAAGTCCATGTCTTCATGGGAGCTGGAGGAGCGGGAGGGCCACTGGGGTGGGGAGGGGCCCAGAATCCAAAGTTCTTCCCACACCCTGCCTCCGCTGGCCCAGTGGCCTTTCTTTGGGATGTCCGTTGACCTTGGCAAAGAACTCCTAAGGAATGTGTGCAGATTCAAATTCATAAGGCCCCGGAGGGATGTTCCTTAAGGAAGCTCTGTGTCGTCACTCCTACGTGTACATCAGGGTTTGCTTCTAAATTCAGCGCTCAAGGCAAGGAAAAAATGTTTATACACAAAAACCATCCTTCTGAATATCTTCAGTTGCACATAAAAGACAGCATCCATGGTTTTGTGCGCAGCAGACACAGTAAGTCTCATAAACACTAAATTTCAAAGCCTCTAAACTCAAGGAAAAGAAAGGGAAGAACTGTCTCCATTCAGTTGTCTGGGCATTCAAACCCTTCTGCCTTTAAGAAAATTTTCAAGCCCCTTGAGATGGGAAGGGGAGAGAGAGACAAAGAGCCCCCACTTTCTCTAGGTGCTTGCAGGGCCCACCCCTGTGTCCATGCGAGGCCTGGGCAGCGCTAAGCCACGCCAGGCTGTTTGTCGCCGTGGGCGTGGAGCGAGTGAAGGTCACCGCCAGGGAGCACGGTCGCCCGCGTCGCAGCGGCTGGACTCACTCTGCTGGGAGAGGAGAATCACCCCTGCCTGGCGCAGTCCTGGCCCTCCTGCCCCTCAGGAAGAAAGGCTCTGAATGGAGGATGGAGCCAGGGATGGCGATGGGAAGTTTTCCTTTTGTTGGTTGGTTGTGAGGGAGGTTGTTTCTAAAATTCAGAGCACACGTGTGAATTCCCTCTCACTGACCTGCCCTAGCCCAGGTCCCAGGTCTGAGAGGTCTGGGCCTGAGCAGCAGGAAAGCTGAGAGCCTGGAGCAGGGTGGGCCACGGGGCCCAGAGAGGTCCAGCGAGGTGGCGCTGGTTTCAGAGGGACCTAGGTTTCTGTAGTTACTAAAAGTTTACATTAAAAAAGCAGAAGGCCCCACCGTGGCCAGCCAGTTGCTGGTCAGAGAAGGTTGGAGCGTGGTGCACACTCATTGCACGCTCATCCTGCCCACGGCCCCCCCTCTGGGGACATGGACTCAGGCTTCCTCCAGCCTCAGGAATTCCCACGTGCCTCATGCATCCCCCCCATGACTGTGTGACACCTCGCTCGTGTCCACTGAGGGCGAGGCTGTGTCTGTCTGGTCCTGGCTCTGATGCCCAAGGCCTCTGGCAGTACCGCGAACATAGCACTCCACGAATATCTGTCCAGTGAGCAAGCGAGAGGGTTTTTCTCCAAACAATTCATTGTTTTGTTTAAATGAACTTAAGAGACACTTGTGTGTCTCCAGCGCACCCGTGAGTAGAAGGTGACTGAGTGCCGTGGGAACAGCCTGGAGACTCCAGCAGGCGTCACCCCACCAAGGCCTGCCCTGTCCCCCAGGGAGGCCTGAGCCGGGGCCACATGAGCACGACGCCGGAAGAACTTGGGAGAGTAAGGTCTGAAGAGGGGCAGCATCTCATAGAGCTGTGCCCGTGCATGGCCCACAGCCATGTCTGCAAGCTGGGCCCACCGGGACGCAGCCCCTGCTTTGGGAAGCCCCAGTGTGTGTTCAGAGCAGCAGCTGAGGGGACGTTCCTGTGGGGCTGGAGGACTTGGGGAAGGGGTGGTCAGGTTGCCAAGGGGCGTATCTCCCCAGGCTGCCTTCGCCACAGTGGGGTCCCAGACCTTTAATCCGGACGCAAAACACTGCCAGGAGTCCCGGCACCATGAGTGACCACCAGTGAAGACCTGGCTGAACCAGAATGGAGAGGCCGGGGGGTGAGAAAGGGGCGGTGGGGGGAGAATGCCAGGCCACCCAACGCTTGCCTTGCACCCGGCTGCAGAGGGCGGTGGTCTAGATGGGAGGGTGTCTCCCTGACAAGAGCCGGGGCCATGGCATCTGCTTCAGCAGCAGGCAGACTGCACAGCTGAGAGCGTGAACTTGGGGAGCCAGTCCAAAGATCCCCCGCTGCCACAAGTGACAGGCAGTCGGCCCACACTGCCTTAGTCCCATCCATAGCCGCTGGTCCGGGGTCTCGGACGCGGCCCCGGCAGGTCAGCCGTACGAGGACAGCGTCTCTTGCACGCGCGGCACAAAGCACGTGCCCCGTCAGTCCCGCGTGATGAGTGAGGGCCAGGTAGGAGCTCACAGACAGCGCCGTCGGAGCGCGCGGGGTCGTGCGGAAGGCATGGCTGGAGGCGCACAGGCTCGGTCCGGGCAGTGCCTGGCTGCCGCCACGCGTGCGTCTCGGAATGTCCTGCGGCCCCCACTCTGCCGGCTCCGGCACACTCTCCCTTGAGAGCTCTGGAGGGTGTCAGGTGTGGGTTTCTAAAAAGGGCTTTCCAAGCGTCTGCTCTGCGTAAGCGTTTCCATTTTGGAAATGCTTTGAGAAATTCTCCTTGCTAGGAAGTGCGGTTTCCAGCAGAAAGCTTTTCCTATTCATTTGTGAGTTTTATTTCCCAAGTGGCTCCTGCTGGTTCAGGCGGCCTTTCCAGCTTGAGTTCATCGTCTCTACCCTCCCCTGAATTCCCTCCGTGTATTACAACGTCCCACGTTGCTGATCCAAACAGCCGGAGTGGCCGTGGCCGGGAAGACAGCTGCAGCGCCCTGGAGGCTTCAGTCCCGGCCCTGGCAGGTCTCGCTTCAACAACGGCAGCAGCATTGACCGTTTTTCCACCCGGATCATTAACTTCCGGGCCCCCGCCCCGGCCGAGGTTCACAGCTTCCCCATGATTGTGGATTTACTACAAAAACTGAAAAAATAGTTACTACCCACGGCCAGAGCTCCCACTCTGACTCCGACGATGAGGCTGGTTCGTGGCTACTGGACGGGGATTGCCTCTCCGGTTTTCTGACGTCCGCTGGGGCTCCCGGCACTCGGAGGAGCCTGGCATTTCCTGGCTGAGATGAACGACATTTTGGTTGTGTGTTCTCTTCCTCACCTGCACTCACACACAGCTGTCCTCCCCATCGCTGCCCCCAGATTCGCTGGGGATTTTGACCCCATCTGACCACTCAGAGCCACTCAGCCCGTTCCCTTAACCCGGAGGGTGGGCTTTGTGCAGACCTGCCCCTTCGAGTCTTGGGGGAGATGAGTTCCTAAACACTTGTCAGCCACTTGCCTTGAGGCGGAGCAGACCTGCGTAGAGCAGGCCCGGTCGGCAGCCTTCTGTCTGCAAACGCAGCAGCCCGAGCTTCTAGGAACGACCCAGGCAGGTGGTGATCCCCAGCGTCGGCGTGTGCTGGGCTGAGTGTTTGCATTTACAATTCAGCACAGCAACCTGCATATTTCAGAGTCTTGGAACTATTTTCTGAAAGGACAGTTTATCCTTCATTGGCTGGAAACTTGACAAAAATAAGTCTGTAAATTTCCATGTCAGATCTCCCACTGAGGACAAACGGGCAGGATGGGATCCATGTCTTGAGATCCGTGTGGTCAGCAGCCCATTTTCTCTTGAGCAAGCACAGATGCCTGTGAAGGGACAAGGAGGTGGAGAAGCCGGGAGGCGCTGGAGGAGGGGGCAAGGCTGACGCACGGCTCTCGTGCCCCAGGAAATGCCCCTGTGGCCTGGGCTTTCCCGTACGGGACGGCCAGGAGAGCGATGGCCACCCCGCCACTCAGCGAGGGGACTGGTGTCAGCCTAAGTCTGACAGTCCCCCCTCTAGCTGCCATTCACAGGAAGGAGAAACTCATTTTCCAGTCGTTTAAAAGGTGCCAAGGGTTGTATCATCTCGTAGCACGGAAGCAGCTCAGCCCTGGGCTCTGCACCTGGTCCCCTGGGCTCACCAGGCCCTCCCAGGAAGCCGCCTCGGCCTGCTCCCGCCTCCATCCTTGCAGAGCCTACAAATCCCCCTCCCGTGCCTGGGGACACCATGGTGCTTCCTACGTTCTGGAAGTAGGAGGGGGCAAACTGTGAAGGGGTGACAGGAGCTGGGGTTGGGCAGACGTCCCCATTCCCTGTGCAAACACTCACCCCTCCCAGAGCCTTCTGTGGGGCAACTGAGTCACGGACGGGGATGCTGGGTGCTTGCTGTGCTGGAACTGGCATTTGCGGGCCCAGCCCCTATGAGCTGAGGGCCTGTCTCAGGGAGCAACAGCACCACCTCGTGTGCTGCACATCCGTTCCTTCCTGGCGAATTCGTGAGCACCTGCTGCATTCCTGAACTGCGCTGAGGACGCGGGCCTGAGCAGAGATGTCCCCACCTCAGGGGCTGACATCCCAGGGAGGAAGACGGGGAGTGAGTAAGTTGCATGGTCCAGATGGTCTCAGACAAACCTACGAGGAGGCCCGAGTGACGCGGACGAACGGGGGAGGCCCGAGTGACGCGGACGAATGGGTATCTGGGTGGCGGGGATGGTTACGGGTTGAACGGGGCCCGCCCGGAAGCTCACGTCCACCTGGAACCTCGGAATGCGGCTTATTTAGAAACAAGGTCTTTGCAGAAGTAATTAGTTAAGATGCCCTCAGCCAGGGCTGGGGATTAGTGGGCCCTAAATCCAATGACTGTGGCCCTTATAAGATGAGGAGAGACAGTGGGGGTTTGGAGGGGAGGACGCCCCGTGGGGGCAGAGGCAGGGGCTGGGGTGGTGCGGCCACAGCCCGGGGGGCCCTGGGAGAGGCAGGATGTGTCTTACCCACTGCCTTCAGAGGGAGTGTGGCCCTGCGTGCCTGACATCCAACTCCCGGCCTCCTGTATGAGGGGACAGGTGTGTGAGGGGACAGGTGTGTGAGGGGACAGGTGTGTGGGGTGGAGCCTCCCCGCTTGGTGCCACTGCAGTGACCTGGGACACACACAGGTGGGTGGGGAGGGAGCCACTCTCTGAATTGTGAATGAGGAGAAGGAGCTGCCAGGAGAGAATCCGGGGGAAGTGCTGGGTGTCGGTGGCAGGTGCAGAGGCCACAGTGGGCCCTGGGGTCGGGGTGGTCAGGGCGAAGTGAGTGAGGGAGATGGTGAGGTGCTAGGGCAGGGGGCTGCCAGGACAGCCTGTTGGCCCTGGAAGGATGCTGGCTGCACTCCCAGGCTCCGGACCAGGCCAGAAGGTTCTTGACGAGGGATGTGACACTGTGGGTGCCTGTTTTGTGGGGGCACTGAGGTCCCATCTTTGGTGGTGCCCGTCTCGCCAGCTGCTTGAAGCACATTTTCAGTTTCACTCGGATCTGCCAGGACCCAGATGAGACGGGCGACTCATTAGCAGACGGGAAACCAAGGTCTCCGGAGCAGCTGGTGTACCATGGCCTTGATTCTGGACCAACAGGGGCCTCGACTCCGGACCCACAGGGGCCTCGACTCCAGACCCACAGGGGCCTCGACTCCGGACCCACAGGGGCCTCGACTCCGGACCCACAGGCACCCTCAGTCAGGGCTGACACAAGTGGGGCAGTTCTTCCTGGTGGGGCCGCCCCCTGGGTGGGTTGTGGATGTTGAGCAGCGTTTGGCTCCACCCACTGCCAGGCACCCTCCTCCCCGCTGGGACGCCAGGAGGCCCCTGGAGCGAGAGTCCACCCTGGGCACCTGCCTCACTGACTGTGGCGTCGACCGCCTGGGTTCAAACCCAGCTCCTCCCTCCTCAGCTGCACGACTGTGGGCCGGTCACACGCCCCCTGCACCTCGGTTTCCCTATCTGTAAAGGGGGGATGCCCGGAGCAACAGCCTCAGGGGGCCCTGTGGGCACTGAAGGAGGCACGCGGCACAGCAGAAGGACCCCCCCCGGCGCCGCCCACCTCCCCTCGCCTCTGAGATGAGGGTGGGCTGATGCTTCTCCAACCCTGAGGGCACCTGGTGGGGGCGGAGGCCTTGAGCTGGCCCAGGGACGTGGAGTTGGAGAGAATCAGATCATGCCGAGGGAGCTTCCCTCCACCTCCTCCACCCTGTCCCACGGATCCAGGACCCCCGTCTCGGCCTCTGACCTCGGCATCGGAGAGGGGCCTCTCCCAGGCACACGGGCTTTGCTAACAGACACACCTGGCCAGACTCTCAATGCAGCATCCCATTTCCATTCTGTTTACTGATATTTACTAGTAAAACGATACATGTTTTCTATTGTTGGTGCCAACCCATCACTTATTTAAGAAACGAATTAATTTAACTTAAAAGATGAGTTGATTTAAAAGAAACTGTTAAGTAATATGAACTCAAGCTTCTGTAGAGACGACAGATTCCCCAGGAATCCAGAAAGATCCGAGGTGGGGGCGTCTGCGCCTCGTGGCCCTCGAGGGCTCTGGGCCGTGTCTGCCGCACCCGCGTCCTCGAGGCGGAATCGGAACCCGGGAAGTGAGGTCCCGGATCTGCACGCAGCACCCTCCTCAGGCGTTCTGTGCCTCTCAGTGTGAGTTTAAACAACAACAACAAATAAAAATAAAACAAGCGCGTGTGTGGATGTGCTGTGGGGAGGCTCCTGGGCTTGGCGGCCGGCCCTGGCACATTGTACCCACATGGACTTGGGGATGTCGCTGCAGGAGCAGCTTGAGGCTCGCCAGCTCTGTTAGCAGCTGAGATCTTTGATTTTCAGCTACAGAAAACTCAAGTCTGACAGAGTGAACACTAACGGAACCCAGTGGCCCAGTGGTTCTGGCAGAGGGGATAGCGTGACCCAGCGGCGGGGGCCGCTTGCCGCCCCCTTTTCCTTAGGAGCGCCTGCCTCGTATCCCTGCCTGCATGGCGGGGTCAGTGAGCCCCTCCGAACCTCCGGAGGCTGAGAGTGGAGAAGACACGGGTTCCACAGGAAATCCGGTTCTCCCTAGAAGGACGCGGGAGGCTGGGCACCCAGGCCCGAGGAATGTCTTCTGTCTACGTGGGGCTGCGGGAGGAGCACCCGAGGTGACCTGAGGTGACCTGTGGCCGCGTGTTGTGCCGGGTACAGCTGTGTGTGTGGCGGAGTGGGGTGTTGACCTGCCCCAGACGGAAAGGCCTGATGAAAGCAAACTCCGCTAGTGTGTGCGTCAGGGCTCTCCTGAGGAAAGGAGCCAGCGGATAGAGAGAGACCCAAGAGGAGATGTAGGGTGAGGATTGGCTCCCGTGACTGTGCAGGCCAAGAGGCCCCATCATCTGCCGTCTGCAAGCTGCAGGCCCGGGAAGCCGGGTGGGGTCCTTTGGCCTGAGTGCAGAGACCTGAGAGCCAGGGTCACGCTGAGGAAAACGGCATAACTTCTACTCCAAAGGCCCGAGACCTGGCAGCTCCACCTGATGTCCACAGGCAGGAGCAGAGGGAGGTCTCAGCTCACACAGGACATGAAGCTGCCCTCCTCTGCCTTTCTGTTCCAGCTGGGCCTCCGAGAAGGGGCTGATCCCTGTCTGCACTGGGGAGGACAGACCTTTCTTCCTCAGCCCCCTGATTCAGACTCGAATCTCGCACAGACGCACCTGGAAGCAATACTTCCAGCCACCTGGGCATCCAAGGCCCTCTCTATGGATGCAGAATTCACCATCACAACTAGCTTCAACCATGGGGAGCACACCTCACGTGAAGGCACGCACGCTGCAGGCTTGGTGGCTCGGTGGCGGCCACGGACACCCAGTTCTGTCTCTGCTTCTCCCTCCCAGAGAGTCGCCGCCGAAGTCCAAAGGACCCGTGCAGCTGCCCGGTGTGCATGAGCAGGGCCCTGAAAGGCGGGAGGCCCCGCAGGGATGTCTGGGGACACGCAGGCTTCCTGCCTCTCCGTTAGGACTGTCATCTCTGAGCACCTAGCCAGCCACTGGCAGAGGGTGGGAGGAGTGCCCTGTGGGACTGGCCTGGTCATAACTGGCCCCGGGCTGGGGCAGGAGCAGGGCTGGGCCTGCTCCCACGATGTGTAGGGTTGAGTGGACCCGGCCACAGCTGGGATTGCCAGGCAGACAAGAGGAGGGCAGGCAGCCCACGGCGTGCACTGTGCATCAACGCTGGCCACACACGGGGCTGCAGGCCCAGCTGGGAGGTCAGTCAGGGCGCGCATCCCAGGATCCACCAGGAGGTTTAGGGCGGCCCCGAACCTGCAAGTCACCAGCTTTGCGTGATCCTACGGCTGCAGCTGCGACACTACACCAGGGTTCAAGCGTGGATGCCGCCTGTGAGGCCCTGAGGCCCTGTGCTGATGGGATGGCGGATTCATGTCCCTGGTGGCCTGAGGCCCCTGTGTTGGAGGCTGGACTGAAAGCTGGGTCACGAAGGGCAGGTGCTCTTAGGGCCCCAGCTCTGGCCCTGAGGAGAGGCATCCATGTGGGTTCCCCGAGCACCCACCTTGTCTCTCATTCTGGGTCAGGCCTGCCCAGTGCCCGCCCAGCCCCATGCATCATCCAGCGTTCTTGGTCAGCGTCCTGCCGCCCACGCTTGCCTGGCCAGAGGGGCTGTGCTCAGGCCCTTGGCTGTCAGCATTTTATTTTTATTGTTTTAATTTTTTCGAGGCAGGGTTTCACCCCCACCACCCAGGGTCAAGCGATTCTCCTGCCTCAGCCTCCCGAGTAGCTGGGATTACAGGTGCTCACCACCATGCCCGGCTAATTTTTGTATTTTTTGATAGAGACGGGGTTTCACCATGTTGCCCAGGCTGGTCTCGAACTCCTGAGCTCAAGTGATCCACCTTCCTCAGCCTCTCAAAGTGCTGGGATTGCAGGCATGAGCCAGTGTGCCCATCAGTGTTTTATTTTTAAGTAAATAAACCAAGTGCGATTGTTCCTTGAAACGCCATCCTGGACCCTGTGGAGCGCCAGGGAAATAATGAGATCTAGAGGTGCCAGGTCGACCGTGGATCTTCCTGAGGCTCCCAGCAGCCCCTGTGCAGCCCCACCGATACCCCTCCTCCTTCTTTCCCTGCCCTGGTTGGAAGGGACAAGGCTGGGCCCCGGGGCTGGAGGGGCCCGAAGGTGGGGCCAGCTGGGGAGGGCTGGGCGCAGCCTCTACTGAGCGAGGGGGGTCTGGCCACCGCGTTTTTGAGCTTTTGGGAAGATTTTTAAAAACACAAAATCTCAACACAGGCTTACCAAAATTATGGTGTATTTACGTGTTTACGGATAACAAATTAATGCTTTTAACAGACTTACTGGAGTGTGATCCAATTGTGCTGTTCACAGATGATCCTGGAATTCATAAAAACCGCAGGTATCCGTGGTGAGGTGGCCCTGGAGAGGAGCTGACCCCACGCTAGGGAGCCAGTGTGGATGGAAGAGTGGCAAGTCCAAGGCCTGGGCCTGGGCACACACTGTGAGGATGCGAGTGGAAGGAGCAGGAGAGAGGGTGTGGCCTGGGGGGGCAGTGCAAGGCTCCTGTCCCCGAAGCTGGGCAAGCTGACCCCACCAGCTGCTTCTGTGGGGTGTGGGACGGGGGCTGTGCTCCGTGGGGTAAGGGATTCAGGCCCTGCTCTGTGGAGTCTAGGAGGGGGATGTGCCGTGGGGTGTAAGATGCAGGCTGTGCTCTGTGGGGTGTAGGATGGGGCCGTGCTCTGTGGGGTGTAGGATGAGGCTGTGCTCTGTGGGGTGTAGGGTGCAGGCTGTGCTCTGTGGGGTGTAGGATGGGACCGTGCTCCATAGGGTGCAGGCTGTGCTCTGTGGGGTATAGAATAGGACCATGCTCTGTGGGGTGTAGGGTGCAGGCTGTGCTCTGTGGGGTGTAGGATGCAGGCTGTGCTCTGTGGGGTGTAGAATGGGACCGTGCTCCGTGGGGTGTAGGGTGCAGGCTGTGCTCTGTGGGGTGTAGAATAGGACCATGCTCCATGGGGTGTAGGGTGCAGGCTGTGCTCTGTGGGTGTAGAATAGGACCATGCTCCATGGGGTGTACGGTGCAGGCTGTGCTCTGTGGGGTGTAGAATGGGACCGTGCTCTGTAGGTGTAGGATGCAGGCTGTGCTCTGTGGGGTGTAGGATGGGGGCCAGGCCATGCAGCATTCCTGGCCTCCAACCACTAGATGCTGGTAGCTGCCCCGCCCCTCCCCAGGTGTGACAGCCAAACCTGCCCAGGTCTCACCAAATGTCCCCATGGGTCCGAGTACCCCATGTGAGTGCCAGTGCTCATGATGGGAAGGAGGCTGGGTGGCTGCAGAGGGAGTGGGCTGGGGTGGGCGTCCCTGTCGGATCTGAAAGGGTGGCTGAGGGACCACACAGAGCACGGGGGAATTTGCTGAAGCGGAGGAAAGAGAGCAGGGACACACCCTGGCAGGAGGAGGGATGAGGCCCCGGGAGGTCCTGGCAGCACCTCGCACCTCAGACGGCCATTCCCTGAGCACAGGTGGTTAGGGTGGGAAGCTCGGGTGCTCCTGATTCTCCGTTTCCCAAGGAGGAAGGAAGCAAGGTCATCTGAGGTTGATAACTGCAAATTCCTTTTCTTTCTTTTTCCTTTTTTAGTGAAGCTATAGCACTAAATAGATTTTTAAAGGAAGTATATGCTCGGTTATAGGGGATCTCTGTTTCCTCCCAGAATAGGGGCATAAAAATGCATCGTGAAATGGGGACGTGGGGTCGGGCTGGGGAAGAACCCACAGGCTGTATGGTAGAGAATCATGGCACCCCCCTTTGCAGGTCGGGGCCCGGGGCAGGCACTGACTGTGATCCAGCTTCATGCCTCTGCTGGAGAGCCGAGTCTGGACCGGGACGCTGGGGTCTGTGGGGTCGCCTCCCAGCCCGCGGCCAGCTCCTGCCTCTGCCTGCCTCTTCTTTCGGTGAGAGAGGAGGCGAAAGGCTGATGAGGAAACATGACGGAACCCAAGACCTGCAGGCGTGAGGGGGTGGGCGGCTGTTTCGGGGGCTGCCTGCCTGCCGTGCCCTCTCCAGGACCCCGCATCCCCACCACCCTCCACTCTCGAACATTCTGGAGACTGTTCTCAGGGCCAGAGGCTGTCCCCTTTCTCATGCTCCAAGTCCCCATTGGCATCTCGGAATGGGCCCAGCACAGGGGTTTATTGCAGCCCCAGCATAGAGGGGTCTTCCCCTGAGGCCGTGTCACTCACACCCTGTGTGACGCGGTGGGGAGTATGAGTGGGCGGCTCAGCCCTCTCTGCTGTGTGTGGGAGGCCGTCTCTGGACCCTGTGTTCCCACAAGGACACCAGGGCTGAGTGTGGATGTGCAGCCTGGTAATGGCAGAACTGGGATCCGAACCGGCGGCCTTCACAGAGACTGGCCCAGAAGACGCGACCTTCTCAGATCAGCAGCCGCGGCGCAACCTTGCCCACATCCCACGGCAGAAAGGGGCTATTTTTACTTTCCACAGAATAGTTCAGTCGCATCAGCTCTGTGTGCAGCTCCGGCGTGAAACCCAGCAAGCCCTGATTTTATTTCTAAGTCAGAAAAGAACAGACGGGGTCTGAATTCTGCAAGGGGCTATTTTCACACTATTTTGAGAAAATTGTGGAAAATGCCTGTTAATATTCTGAGGCTCGAGCACTTTGCAGTGGACACGGGGGAGGCCACCCTGATTATATTCTGAGGCTCAAGCACTTTGCAGTGGACACGGGGGAGGCCACCCGGATTATCTTAGTTGCTCGGTGCAGAGCCTTGTGGTTAAAATGTGGCTACAGCGCTGGGCCGCCTGGACTCAGAGCCCGGCCCCACCACCTCCCCCTGTGCCACCTCCGTCAGGCCGCCCAGCCTCCCGCTCCTCAGCTTCCTTATCTGTAAATTGGGGTGAGAACAGCACTCACCTCTGTTGTGAGGATGCTGGACGAGGGGAGCCTGCAAAGCTCTGGGAGCAGCGCCCGGCACCCGGTCGCGCTTGGTAAGCGATGGCGCTGCTTCGGCAGATGTTACTGTGGTTTCTCATTTCCGCCACCCGAGGTCCACCCGACCTTCCAGCCCGACTCCACTGCACGGAAGCTAGTTCCGCTCTGCCCAAGATGCATGAACGCCAGGATTCCACGGGAAATTGGAGGGGGCATCGGGGAGAGGGTTTGATCCGATTCACGCTTCATTCACCGAATGACTGCCATACTGTGCAGAGCCCAGCAGGGTGTGCCCAGTGCCCCGAGCAGCTGCCCCCTGGGAGTTCACAGTCAGGCAGGGGGGTGGCAGCCTGCACTCTCTGCTCTCTAAGGTGCAGGAGAGGGGATTGCTTTGAAGGGGAAGGTCAGGACAGCTTCATGGAAGAGGAATCTTTGAGCTGCACATTCGGAGTTGGATGGATCTGAGTCCTAATCCCAATGGGGTGACCTTGGGCAAGTCACTACTCCTCTCTGAGCCTTGGTTTCCTCATCTGTGAAATGTGAAAAATGATTATCCCTCCATGACAGGATCATGGAGAAGATTAGACAAGATGGTGCAAGTGAAGTGCTTGGCAGAGTGCCTCCCACATGGTAGGTCCCAGAAAAGTTAGCAAAGATGGAGACAGAAAGAGAGTTCAAGTGGGGCAGGATTTGGACAGACAGATAACGTGATGCCTGATGTATAGTATGTGCTTAGTAAGTATTGATTGACTGGTAGGATGGATGGAGGGATGGGTCGGTGGGTGGATGGATAAATGGATGGGTGGGTGGGTGGATTAATGGATGAGTGGGCAAGTGGATGGATGAGTGGGTGGATGGGCAGGTGGTTGGGTGGATGTATGTATGTATGGATGGATGGATGGATGGGTGGATGGATAGGTGGATGTATGGATGGATGGGTGGGTGAGTGGATGGATGGTGGGTGGGTGGATGGATGGATGTGTGGATGGATGGGTGGGTGGATGGATAGGTAGATGTATGGATGGATGGGTGGGTGGGTGGATGGGTGGATGTATGTATGGGTGGGTGGATGGATGGGTGGATGTATGTATGGGTGGGTGGATGAGTGGATGTATGTATGGGTGGGTGGATGAGTGGATGTATGTATGGGTGGGTGGATGAGTGGATGTATGTATGGGTGGGTGGATGAGTGGATGTATGTATGGGTGGGTAGATGAGTGGAGGGTGAATAAATATAGTAGGAGACTCTATAGAGTGAGGACAGCCAAGCATTGAGAAAGGGAAGACAGGATCTGGAATGCTGGACTATGAGAGAAAACGAGGAAGGCAGGTTGGGTCCCAGTGCATCCATGTGGAGTTGAGCAGCCCAGACTGACACAAGTGTTGGGCTGACAACCTCATCTTTGGCTTGGGCCCCGGCAGAAGGGGATCCACCCTGGGGGCAGAGACATGGAGCCTCTGCTGCCCCCTGACAACAGGGGTTCAGGGCAGGCTCTCCTTCAGCAAGCGGCTGAGGGAAAGCCAGGTCCCCTGGACTCCGCTGGGGGCTTCAGCAAGGGCAGGGCCAGTTTCCCCTCCCATCCTCCGTGTGTGGGTTCCTGAGGTCTCCTCCTGTCTTTGACCCTCAAGGCTGGGCTGCGTCCAAAGGACAGGCATTTCCAGGAGATTCCAGAGTCAGGATTTGAGCGGAGAGCTGACCCCAGTGGACCCAGGTGTGTGCACCATCAGAGGACAGCGTGGGCGTGGGGAGGGGTGGGGGCCCAACCACTCTGCTCCTCTCAGCAGCTTCTCTCAGAGGTGGCCACCAAGGTAATGGGACACCCTTGCTCCCAGCCGCCCTTAAACCCAAACCTGGGTCAGGTTGGCATTTATTGCTGCATGGAGCAGCCGTGGGTTGTTCCAGAGCCCTGCATGCTTTCCAAAGGGAAGCAGAGGGCCAGGAAATCCTTCTCCCCAGATACTTCCAGTCATTCCCTATCTCCCTTGCTTTGGCCCCATAAATATTCATATTCGTTGAACACAAGTATTATGTATGAAGATTTATCAAATGCTGTATTAGTCTCAGTGAGAATATATTTTACAGGTATTGCCATGTCCTGCAAAATATTCATGACTTCACGGTATCAGAAGGGCAGTCAGTCTTTTCACTATTGACAATATGTTATTAGTTTGGGTCCCCAGGGAATCTTAAAAGACCAGTCTGTAATGAAATTAGCTGTTGTATTTGGAGAGAGTGGATAAAATTGAAGCTGGGAGAGAGAGACATTATCTACAAAGGCAAACCAGGGTCTCTCTTTTTTATCTTCACTTTGTAATCATCAAAATTAATAGCCAGGCACGTTAAATGGATTTACATTTTTATAGTGGAAATAAAGAGAGGGGCAAGGGAGCTGGTGGGACACTCTGCCTGCTGTAGCTTCCACACTCCCCTCCGCCCTCCACACTCCCTGAAGTGGACAGCCAAGGTCGCACGCACATGAAGGACGCAGGGCCTGGATTGCCGGAAGGTGATGGTGCTGCTGGTTCCCTCAGTACAAACAGGGTGGAGTCCTGCTTGCTGGACAAAGGTCACAGTGGAGGCTGTTGGTGTCCTGGGATCTGAGGGTGGAGGGAGGGCCCGCTGTCCCACGGCAGCTGCCCTGGTCTGGAGTCCACGTCTGCTCTCTCTGCCAGCACTTGCTCACAGTGTCTCTTTCCCTTGTGTGCCTTGTTACGTTTGACTGTGTGCTGGTCATTGTTGTTGAACATTGAGTTTCAGGCATAACCCGAGGCCTAGGCTGGAGGCACTCCCCTCTGGAGATGGTTGTTTGCTCCTCTAGGCTCCTGGGGGCTGCCTGTGCTACCCCTGCCCCTGCTGCCCCTGCCCGTGCTGCTCCTCTAATGTCGAGTTCAGGCCTTGATGGTTGCTTGGACCACGCCGAGGCTGCACATCCTGAAGGCGGGTCCCCCAGTGCTTCACCCTCACCTCTGTTTATGGAGGGAGAGTTTTCTATTTGGCATCTCTGATTTCTTCCCCCTTTCTCCCTCTTTGAAATGTCAAAGTCACAGTATTCAGAACACCCTCTTAGGGAAAAAGCAAACTGCAGGCCCACTCATTTCTCTGATTCCCATTTTCCCTTCACTTCTGGCCTAGCAATTTCTTGCCATCTTGTCAGGTATTTATTGCTTTTTAGAAGTTGATGTTGTTGTTTAAATCCAGTATTCTTAGTGCTTTTCAGCGGGAGGCAGGTTGGTCTGCTCGCAGAGGCCACAATTATGGGAAACTTTAGCTGCGGCCGGGTCCCTGTGTTGGGCTGCCAGCGCCACATGCCCAGGGAGAGCGGGTGCCCTGAACCGTGTGCCCAGGGAGAGTGGGTGCCCTGACCGTGTGCCCAGGGAGAGCGGGTGCCCTGAACCGTGTGCCCAGGGAGAGTGGGTGCCCTGACCGTGTGCCCAGGGAGAGCGGGTGCCCTGAAGGATGGCTGTGGACAGGCGGAGGCTCCAAAACAGGACAGCCGGGTTTGGGCTGTTTGGGGATCACCTCCCTCAGGCCACAGCCACACCTAGTTCCTCTTTGCGTGGGAGGACAGCGTGGCTCCCACCTTCCCAGCGCGCCCTCCCTCTGCCCCTTCCTCCCCGATTATCTTGTGCCCGGCTGCCTCTCAATTTGTGCTGTTTCCTCTCTCAGAATATTGGCTTCAGTCACTGTAACAGATGGAAATCAGTGACTCAAAGAGAAGCTGGGAGCTTGAAAGCCCACTTCCTTCCAAGTTGAAAAATCACAGCCGCCCACATATCCCAGGTATCGTGTGCTGGGAAAGCAGGCGGCCAAGTGTGAAATGACTCTTCAGGGGGCAGGGACACAGAGGAAGCCGGCAGAAATGCCTGCTTTCCCGGAGGGCTCTCAGCCTCCAGGAGATGGCCGGCCCCGTCCTTCTGGGTGGGGCTGTTGGGTGGGAGGCAGCCTGACCTCACGCGGGTGCCCTCTCACTCCTGGCACTCAGCCCCGGCTCCTCTGGGTGAGGGAACTCAGAGTCCCTGACAGTCCTGGCCTTTGCATGCCTCAGTTCCTTTACTTCTGCGTGTTACCGACCCCAACTGAAATGCCGAACCGCGGTGTGGCGGGTGAGACCTGGAGGGCTGGTGGCACCCTCACAAGCCCAGCCCCACGTGAATCCCAGCTCCTTCCCTCCTGCTGGAGGCATTCGGCCTCATGGTCACACATTGGCTGCTCCAGCCCCGAGCATTGAGTCCTGGTTCCAGGCACGAAAAACAGTACAGGGCTGTGGATAAAAGGTGAAAACCTCAGATTCCAGCAGTCTGCTTTTTTAGACATATTTCTCAGAAATTCCACCCAGCAAATTCCACTCGAGTCTTGCTGACTGGGTGTTGGTCGGGCGCCACCCTCAGCGGCGAGGTCACCCGGGGAGGCCTGGGTTTCACCTGCGCCCGCTGCCATCAAGCAAACTGTCGTTCTGCTGCTGAAGAACAGGGGACGGGTGGTGGCCCGGGCGTCTGCTGGGCCCTTGCCCTCTAACTGCCCTCCTGGCGTGGTCTCTTTCTCTGCCCTCCTGTGCGATTCTTGGTGCTGCTGTAGCACTGACCACAGACCGGGTGGCTGTACACAACGGAGACTTACGCTCTCTCTGTTCTGGAGGCCGGAAGTCCAAAGTCACGGTGCCGGCAGGGGCAGCTCCCCTGGGGGCCTAGGTCTGCTGCAGGCCTGTCCCGCTCAGGGGACACCGGGCGGTCGTGGCGTCGTCTCTGCCTCTGACGTCATGTGGCCTCTCTTCTCTGCCTGTGACTATCCGAGCCCTCTCATTTTCTAACCAGGATGCTTCTCACTGGATTTACACCCCCTGCCCCGAGTGCAGGATGACTTCATCTTGAAATCCTCACCTTAATTATACCTGGAAAGACCTTACTCCCACATCCACAGGTTCAGAGTGGAGAGAGCTTTTGGGGCCCTCATTCAACCCACCATCCCGCTCCATTCATCTAAACTGGGGCACGACCCCTTGACCTCCGGGGCGGCTGCGTGAGGTCCACGGGCAGCTAGAGGGGTGGGGCCAGTCAGCCGTGGGTGTCCCGGGGCCATCATCCACTCCAGCCCATCTCTGCCCCGCATGGCAGATCCAGGCTGTCAGATTGCTGGATCCTCCCTAGGAAGTGGGAACTCCAGGGTTTCAGGTGAAAGCTACGGGGGTTTCAATGTTGGCAAAAACTCAGGATTCTGAGAGCATCGCGTGGGACAGACACGCCTGCAGCCCGGTGGATGTGGGCTGAATGGGTGGGGCCGGGTTCTGCCCACCGCCCTGCAGGGCCGTAAATAGGGGCTCTAGGAACCTCCCTGGTTGGGGGCAGAGGGGCGGGGTTGTCAGCGTCCTCCCGGGCACCAGCTGACCTCTGCTCCACAGCCGCCTCCTGCCTTCTCAGGTACGGAAGTCACAGTGCAGCCATCCCGAGCCCCGTGGGTGAGGCGTGAGTGCGGCCATCCCGAGCCCCGTGGGTGAGGCGTGAGTGCGGCCATCCCGAGCCCCGTGGGTGAGGCGTGAGTGCGGCCATCCCGAGCCCCGTGGGTGAGGTGTGAGGACGGCCAGTGCACACGTGGCTCAGAAGGGCCCAGGAGCCTCAGCCTGGTAGGTCTGCATGGCCACGGTGAGCCTCACTGTCTATGCAATGGGGACAGCATGGTGCTGACATCGTGGGCAGTGTGAGGATTACAGGATGGGCACCCCGAGGTGCCAGGTGGGTCCTGGGCCCCTCTCTTTGTCTCAGCCCTGGCCTGGGAAAGCCCTGGCGGTCGAGGGTCCCTCCCACCCCACCTTACCTCCCCGGCCCACCCTGCGTTCGTGGGGCTGCCCCACATCCCGCAAGGCCTCCCCCTGCCTTTAGCAGTGTCTGGGAACCCGGTAGGTGCAGGCACCACCTGGGGGCTGCTGGAACGAGACCAGCAAACAGAATGGGTGGCGGCACCCAGCAAGGGCAGCGCTGGGGCCCGGGGCAGGGTGATTCGGGGTCTGCTTGCTGCACCAGCTTAGCCTCCTGTATTATTTTCCTGGGGCTGCTGTCACAGCTCACCACAGACGGGGCAGCCTAAAATGACACACATTTCTTCTTTCACAGCTCTGGCATCCAGACGCCCAGAGTGGATTTCACTGAGCTACAGCTGAGCTATGGGCAGGGCTGTGCAGCCTCCAGAGGCCGCAGGGAGGGTCTGTCCTTCCCTCCCAGCTCCTGGGGCTCCAGGCGCCGTTGGCCACGCTGCTGCACCCTCTGCCTCCGTCACACGCAGCTGTTTCCTCTTCTGTGTCGAATCTCCCTCCATGTGTCTTTTTCTTGTTTGTGTGTTTTTTGTTTTTTTTTTTTGAGACAGGGTCTCACTCTGTTGCCCAGGCTGGAGTGCAGTGGCGTGATCATAGCTCACTGCAGCCACAGCCTCCTAAGGTCAAGTGATTCTCCTGGCTCAGCCTCCCAATGTGCGGGGATTACAGGTGTGAGCCACTGCGCCCGGCCCACTTCTCTCTCATAAGACACTTGTTTTTTGTGGTTGTTGTTGTTTGTTTGTTTTGAGACGGAGTCTCACTCTGTCGCCCAGGCTGGAGTGCATTGGTGTGATCTCAGCTCACTGCAACCTCTGCCTCCTGGGTGCAGGTGATTCTCCTGCCTCAGCCTCCCGAGTAGCTGAGACTACAGGCGCCCGCCACCACACCCAACTATTTTTTTTTTTTTTTTAGTAGAGATGAGGTTTCATCATGTTGGTCAGGCTGGCCTTGAACTCCTGACCTGGTGATCCACCCGCCTTGGCCTCCCACAGTGCTGAGATTACAGGCGTGAGCCACTGTGTCCGGCCCGCTTCTCTCTTATAAGACACTGGTGATTGTATTCAGGGTGCACCTGGGTGATCAAGGGCACTCTCTGTCTCAGGGTCTCTAACTTAATCTCGTCTGTAAAGTCCCTTTGACCATGGAAATTGACAGACTCATGGGTTCCAGACATCAGAACCTGATGCCTTTGGGATTGGTTATTTATCCCACCACAGCTGTCCTGCCTGATGAACAGATCTAGATAGACCCAGTGCGTATTTGTTAACTTAATGCCATTTCTTCCAAAATGTGAATCCACTGCTGACATGTAGAGATATAAATCTGTACACTGGCACTTCCTGTTGGAATTTTAGAAGATCTGGCATCTCTGGACCCGAGTCCCTGGGTGGCAGTAATCCGTGGGTCTGAGCCGCAGTCCCCACCACTCCCCATTGCCCCAGACACACACGCCAAGTGACAATCTGTTCATCCTTCAACTTCCCTGACTGCTCTCCTCAGGGTCCGTCGAGAGGAGGTGGCTGGGAAGCGGGCACAGGTCCCCTCACAGCCCAGATCACCCCCACCCGCCCATCTACTCACAAACAGAGTCAGCCCCCGTGGAAATCAGATTCCCCGCCACGCTCCCAGACGGCCGTCTCCTCCCCTGCGATTGTCTTCCAGATTATCTCCTGTAATTAGAACAGTGCGCTCCCTCGGGTCATGGGAAAGGAACTTGAAATGACGATTCCATAAAAGCAGAATGACCACGGGCACGCGGCGGGGGTGCGCGGAAGTGAGCCATCTTTTCCATTACCGCAGTGATGATGAATGGCGGGGAGGGAGCCTTGTGTTCCGCCCTGAATCTCGAAAGGAAGCTGCTTTTCCTCGCGCAAGTCACATCACTGCCTCCAAAACCAAGCGGTGTCCCTGGCTCTGAGCAGGGGGGAAGGCGTGGAGAACGTCCTGGGGAAAGTGGGTGCCCCATGGCACTCCGTCAGCAATGCCGGGGCGGGTGGGGGTACCCAGAAAGGCCTGGAGACGCACCTGTGTCCTCCAAGCCACTATGTCCGAACTGACTTTGCCTTAAGAACTTGTTGCCCACAGTCTAGACCCCCGCTCTGCCCGCCCACCTGGACCTCGGCCCCCAGACCCCAGGAGAACCACCCCCAACAGGCCTCTCTGCATGGCTCCGGGGCGCCCCTGAGTGGGTCGCCTCCTGGCCAGGGCCCTGGAGCCAGGCTGACTCCTCGCCATCCCGGACAGCAGCTCCCATTGCTCTGCGCTTGAGAGTCACCTGGGGATGGTTTAGACCGTCCGGCGTCCAGGCCACGCCCCGGCAGTGACGTCAGCTCCGTGGGGAGGCCCAGGCAGGCGCCGGCGCCCTCACACTCCACAGGCGGTTCCGGTGCGGACAGCCGCTTCCAACGCTGCCTGTGTAAGGGTCCCCTGCAGGCCCCCCCCGGGGGTTCTGACCCGGCAGGTTTGGGGAGGGTCTCAAGAACGTGTGGTCCCCACAGGCTCCCAGGTGAGGTGGACGCTGCTGTCCTGAGGGCGGGAGCCACTGTCTTGAGTCTGGGCCCCGCCGTGAGCCCCCCTGTCCTGAGGGTGGGCCCCGCTGTGAGCCCCCCGGCCCAGGTGCCACTGTGAGAGCCACTGCCCTAAAGGCTGTGCTGCCAGCCCTGACTCAGCTCCTTTGGACCCAAGCCCCACCCAGGGCTCCCTGGTCCCCATCACCCAGTGCTGTGAGGAGCCAGTAGGGAAACCCCAGGCCTGGCACTCACATCTGCACTCGGGCCGCGCTCTCCACCCGAGGGCCTCACTGGCTTCCCTCTCAGGGCCCACTGAGACCAAACATTCCCTAAATTGAGCTCCAGGAGGCCACCCAGGCAAGGCTGTGCCCAGGCGAGGATGTACCCAGGTGAGGGTGTGTCCAGGCAAGGCTATGCTATGCCTGGGCGAGGGTGTGCCCGGGTGAGGGCGTGTCCGGGTGAGGGCGTGTCCTGGTGAGGCTGTGCCCGGGTGAGGCTGTGCCCGGGTGAGGGTGTGCCTAGGCGAGGGTGTGTCTGGGCGATTCTGTGCCCGGGTGAGGGTGTGTCCGGGCGAGGGTGTGCCCGGGCGAGGGTGTGTCCAGGCGAGGCTGTGCCCGGGCGAGGGTGTGCCCTGGTGAGGGCGTGTCCGGGTGAGGGTGTGCCCAGGTGAGGGTGTGCCCCGGTGAGGGTGTGCCCAGGCGAGGGTGTGTCTGGGCGATTCTGTGCCCGGGTGAGGGTGTGTCTGGGCGAGGGTGTGCCCGGGCGAGGGTGTGCCCGGGCGAGGGTGTGCATGGGTGAGGGCGTTCCCGGGTGAGGCTGTGCCTGGGTGGGGCTGTGCCCAGGTGAGGGTGTGCCCGGGTGAGGCTGTGCCCAGGTGAGGGTGTGTCCAGGCGAGGGTGTGCCCGGGCGAGGCTGTGCCCGGGTGAGGGTGTGTCCGGGCGAGGGTGTGCCCGGGTGAGGGCGTGCCCCGGAGAGGGTGTGCCTGGGCGAGGCTGTGCCCGGGTGAGGGTGTGCCCAGGTGAGGGCGTGCCCCGGAGAGGGTGTGCCCGGGTGAGGCGGTGCCCGGGTGAGGGTGCTGCTTCTCGTCTCTCCTCTGCTTCCATTTTTGGTGGTGGATTCTGGGCAGCTGCCTCTGGTGTTAAATGAAGATGCCCTGGTGTCCCTGTGCTGCTCAAGATGCCCGGGGTGGGGGCCTCTCTCCTGGTGATGAATCCACTCAGGGCGCTTGCCCAGCCTTGGGCAGTCACTGCATCCCGGCGGTGGAGGGTCTGACGGGGACTACCGGGTGAAGGCCACAGGGGTGACAGCCACAGTGTGCATGGGGGACGGCTAGTCCTGAAATACACAGGGAGGCTTTCCCAAGAGAGAGAGACAGGCAGAGGGTGGGAAACCGAGTCTTCGATGTCCACACACCATCTCACCCCAGGGCTGATCGGAGCATCAGACTCTGCACAGGCCCCTGGGTTCCACCCTCGTCCCCCCGTAGACAGTCACCGGAGTGGTTTATCTGCATAGAAAACCTGACCACTGTGCCCACCCTCCTCTCTCCCTCTCAGCTCAAAGCTCCTCTGTGCTCCCACTTCCTGCAAGGCTCAAAGCAAGATCCCAGCGGCACAGAAAGCTCCCACCCCGTCCCGTCCCCTTTCTGCCGCCACAGCCCTGACCGGCATGCGCAGCCACTCACAGGACACCTTCCTGCCCTCCTGGCCTTTCTCTTCCCTCCGACTCCTCTTCCTGGGGATCCTGCCCCTACCTCTGACCCACACCTGCGTGGAAGCAGCTGCCCTGGGCTGGCACCTGTTCACCTGTGGGCATGATGGGGCATGAGCTCTGGGGGGCAGGCAGGTGTGTGCTACGTTCACCAGGGCCACCTGGACCTGCCCCACCCAGGCAGCTCTTGGAATTTAGCAGACGCTCCGTGAGTTTTGATAATGGATGGGTGAATAAATGGCACAGCTACAAATTGACATTTTATGTTTGCAGCCATCAAAGTTATGTTTATGAAGAATTTTTAGTGACGTGGGAAAATACTCAAGACGTAGTGATAAAAACAGAATGCAGGCGGCAGACACCAGATACATGGATCGAGCTGCGCTGAGGCATTACGTGATCTTACAGAATAATATGGAGTGTGAAAATACTGATACTAGTTTTCCCTGCAGCAAGAGACCCCAGGTGATCCTCTCTGTGTGTGTGTGTGTGTGTGTGTGTGTGTGTGTGTGTGTGTGTGTGTAGAATTTTCTACCAAAAGCATTTATGACTTTTCCAATCAGAAGTGATGCACTTTCTAATTAAAGTAGCGGAAGCATATATTGCTGGCAGTGAAACAAAACTAATCTAAACCTTCTGGAAAATGACTTGGCACCAAGATTCATGAAATTTCTCTATCTTTGACACAGTGGTTCAATTTCTGAAATAAGCAATCCTAAATATGTAATTAATAAATAAGTGATAAACACGTGAGCCCCTCGGGGTTGTCAGGCAGGTGTTTCTGTGGACAAGCGTCTGATGGATGTTACTTAGTGGTTGGAAGGTCATTGCTACGACTGCAATTGAATTCTACCTCTGACGGCACAGAAGGCATCTGTGGCCATAACTTTATGTGGAGGCAAAAAGCAAAATGCAGACCCCTCCATCTTGAAGGTGGCACACAAATGTTCTGTGCCCCCCTGGAGCCGCATCCAAATCACCTGCCCTGTCCAAGGTCATGAAGGTTGTGCAGGGCATGGGGGAGGCTGCATTTGCCAGGGAGGGCTTGGCCTCCCTCTCTGGCCAGCGAGTGGGGCCCCAGGTCCCTCCTCCAAGGGCTGGTTCAACCTGAATGTGTCCACACGGCATGTTCCTTTTCCGCGGCCACCAGGCAGTCCTGGTGCTGTGCCGGCGGTGAATGTTCGCACAGCCATCCCTACCTCCGGGTGGAATTGGGAGGGGCAGGGGCCGACCATGGGGCAGCCCCATGGACAGGGACCCTTTATGTGCCCCGGAGGGGAAGTGTCCAGCTGGCACCTTGGTCTGGCTCAGAAACCCCTGTGTGGTTCTCGTATGGACCATTCCCACGTGCCCACCACAGCAGCACTTCTGTCTGTGAAACAGGGCGCGGGGTGGAAGCACAGCCGTGGTCCCCAAGGCCAGGCAGGCACTGTCACCTGCTTCTTTGGGAGAGGATGCTCTTCCTCTCCTGAAAGTGAAGCGACCATGGTTTAGTGGCTATTTAACGCCTTTGCCTGCCACCATACAGGGGTGGTGCCTTTCTTGGTCCCTTTGGACACCCTCTTTGGGAGCTTTGCAGTTCGGAGCACTGTGACGGAGTGTGGCTGGGGCTCAGTGCCTCCTGGCCATGGGCCCAAACTTCAGCCTCAGGAGTCTCATCAGTTACATGGGGGTGACAAAAGCAGCTGGCTTGGAGGGAACCCTGGGGATTAAAGAAAGCAAAGCTTGTGCAACGCCTGCACGAGGAACGGTCAGTGCTGTGCTGTGAATGCGTCGCCCGCTGCCCCCACATGGGAAGGTTCACCCCCACCATGGCATTGAGAGAGGTCTGCAGGGGCTCTGCCCTCTCCAAGGGGTTAATGCCCTTAATGTGGGAATGGGTTAGTTATGGGAGTGAGTTATCTCAGGAGTGGGTTGGTCATCTCAGGGATGGGTTAGGTGTGGTGGGAGCAGGTTAGTTATCATGGGAGTAGGTTATCTCAGCAGTGGCTTGGTCATCTCAGGGATGGGTTAGGTGTGGTGGGAGTGGGTTAGTTATGGGAGTGAGTTATCTCAGGAGTGGCTTGGTTATCTCAGGGGTGGGTTAGGTGTGGTGGGAGTGGGTTAGTTATGGGTGTGAGTTATCTCAGGAGTGGGTTGGTCATCTCAGGGATGGGTTAGGTGTGGTGGGAGTGGGTGAGTTATGGGAGTGAGTTATCTCAGGAGTGGGTTGGTTATCTCAGGGGTGGGTTAGGTGTGGTGGGAGTGGGTTAGTTATGGGTGTGAGTTATCTCAGGAGTGGGTTGGTCATCTCAGGGATGGGTTAGGTGTGGTGGGAGCAGGTTAGTTATCATGGGAGTAGGTTATCTCAGCAGTGGCTTGGTCATCTCAGGGATGGGTTAGGTGTGGTGGGAGTGGGTTAGTTATGGGAGTGAGTTATCTCAGGAGTGGCTTGGTCATCTCAGGGGTGGGTTAGGTGTGGTGGGAGTGGGTTAGTTATGGGAGTGAGTTATCTCAGGAGTGGCTTGGTTATCTCAGGGATGGGTTAGGTGTGGTGGGAGTGGGTTAGTTATGGGAGTGAGTTATCTCAGGAGTGGCTTGGTCATCTCGGGGGTGGGTTAGGTGTGGTGAGAGTGGGTTAGTTATGGGAGTGAGTTATCTCAGGAGTGGGTTGGTTATCTCAGGGATGGGTTAGGTGTGGTGAGAGTGGGTTAGTTATGGGAGTGGGTTATCTCAGGAGTGGGTTGGTCATCTCAGGGATGGGTTAGGTGTGGTGAGAATGGGTTAGTTATGGGAGTGAGTTATCTCAGGAGTGGCTTGGTCATCTCAGGGATGGGTTAGGTGTGGTGGGAGTGGGTGAGTTATGGGAGTGAGTTATCTCAGGAGTGGCTTGGTCATCTCAGGGATGGGTTAGGTGTGGTGGGAGTGGGTTAGTTATGGGTGTGAGTTATCTCAGGAGTGGGTTGGTCATCTCAGGGATGGGTTAGGTGTGGTGGGAGCAGGTTAGTTATCATGGGAGTAGGTTATCTCAGCAGTGGCTTGGTCATCTCAGGGGTGGGTTAGGTGTGGTGGGAGTGGGTTAGTTATGGGAGTGAGTTATCTCAGGAGTGGCTTGGTCATCTCAGGGATGGGTTAGGTGTGGTGGGAGTGGGTTAGTTATGGGAGTGAGTTATCTCAGGAGTGGCTTGGTTATCTCAGGGATGGGTTAGGTGTGGTGAGAGTGGGTTAGTTATGGGAGTGAGTTATCTCAGGAGTGGCTTGGCCATCTCAGGGATGGGTTAGGTGTGGTGGGAGTGGGTTAGTTATGGGAGTGAGTTATCTCAGGAGTGGCTTGGTTATCTCAGGGGTGGGTTAGGTGTGGTGGGAGTGGGTTAGTTATGGGAGTGAGTTATCTCAGGAGTGGCTTGGTCATCTCAGGGATGGGTTAGGTGTGGTGGGAGTGGGTTAGTTATGGGAGTGAGTTATCTCAGGAGTGGCTTGGTCATCTCAGGGATGGGTTAGGTGTGGTAGGAGTGGGTTAGTTATGGGAGTGAGTTATCTCAGGAGTGGCTTGGTCATCTCAGGGATGGGTTAGGTGTGGTGAGAGTGGGTTAGTTATGGGAGTGAGTTATCTCAGGAGTGGGTTGGTCATCTCAGGGATGGGTTAGGTGTGGTGAGAGTGGGTTAGTTATGGGAGTGAGTTATCTCAGGAGTGGCTTGGTCATCTCAGGGATGGGTTAGGTTTGGTGGGAGTGGGTTAGTTATGGGAGTGAGTTATCTCAGGAGTGGCTTGGTCATCTCAGGGATGGGTTAGGTGTGGTGGGAGTGGGTTAGTTATGGGAGTGAGTTATCTCAGGAGTGGCTTGGTCATCTCAGGGATGGGTTAGGTGTGGTGAGAGTGGGTTAGTTATGGGAGTGAGTTATCTCAGGAGTGGCTTGGTCATCTCAGGGATGGGTTAGGTGTGGTGAGAGTGGGTTAGTTATGGGAGTGAGTTATCTCAGGAGTGGGTTGGTCATCTCAGGGGTGGGTTAGGTGTGTTGGGGGTGGGTTAGGTGTGGTGAGAGTGGGTTAGTTATCATGGGAGTGGGTTATCTCAGCAGTGGCTTGGTTATCTCAGGGGTGGGTTAGGTGTGGTGGGAGTGGGTGAGTTATGGGCGTGAGTTATCTCAGGAGTGGCTTAGTTATCTCAGGGGTGGGTTAGGTGTGGTGGGAGTGGGTTAGTTATGGGAGTGAGTTATCTCAGGAGTGGCTTGGTCATCTCAGGGATGGGTTAGGTGTGGTGGGAGTGGGTTAGTTATGGGAGTGAGTTATCTCAGGAGTGGCTTGGTCATCTCAGGGGTGGGTTAGGTGTGGTGGGAGTGGGTTAGTTATGGGAGTGAGTTATCTCAGGAGTGGGCTGGTCATCTCAGGGATGAGTTAGGTGTGGTGGGAGTGGGTTAGTTATGGGAGTGAGTTATCTCAGGAGGGGCTTGGTCATCTCAGGAATGGGTTAGGTGTGGTGGGAGTGGGTGAGTTATGGGAGTGAGTTATCTCAGGAGTGGGCTGGTCATCTCAGGGATGAGTTAGGTGTGGTGGGAGTGGGTTAGTTATGGGAGTGAGTTATCTCAGGAGGGGCTTGGTTATCTCAGGGATGGGTTAGGTGTGGTGGGAGTGGGTTAGTTATGGGAGTGAGTTATCTCAGGAGTGGCTTGGTCATCTCAGGGGTGGGTTAGGTGTGGTGGGAGTGGGTTAGTTATCATGGGAGTGGGTTATCTCAGCAGTGGCTTGGTTATCTCAGGGATGGGTTAGGTGTGGTGGGAGTGGGTGAGTTATGGGAGTGAGTTATCTCAGGAGTGGCTTGGTCATCTCAGGGATGGGTTTGGTGTGGTGGGAGTGAGTTATCTCAGGAGTGGCTTGGTCATCTCAGAGATGGGTTAGGTGTGGTCGGAGTGGGTTATTTATGGGAGTGAGTTATCTCAGGAGTGGGTTGGTTATCTCAGGGATGGGTTAGATGTGGTGGCAGTGGGTTAGTTATGGGAGTGAGTTATCTCAGGAGTGGCTTGGTCATCTCAGGGATGGTTTAGGTGTGGTGGGAGTGGGTTGGTTATGGGTGTGAGTTATCTCAGGAGTGGGCTGGTCATCTCAGGGATGGGTTAGGTGTGGTGGGAGTGGGTTAGTTATGGGAGTGAGTTATCTCAGGAGTGGGTTGGTCATCTGGGGAGTGAGTTGGTCATCTCTGGAGTGACTTCATTATCATGGGAGTGAGTTGGTTATCTTGGCAGTGTCTTGGCTATCCTGGGAGTGAATTAGTTATCTCGAGTGAGTTGGTTATGATGGAAGTGGCTTGGTCATCTCGGAGTGAGTTGGTTATTGTGGGAGTGAGTTGGTTATCATGGGAGTGAGTTTGGGTATCTCGGGAGTGAGTTGGTTGTGGTGGGAGTGACTTGATCATCTTCGGAGCGAGTTGGTTATCTCGGGAGTGAGTTGGTCATCTTCGGAGTGAGTTAGTTATCATGGGAGTGAGTTTGGGTATCTCAGGAGTGAGCTGGTTGTGTTGGGAGTGACTTGGTCATCTCGGGAGTGTGTTGTTTATTTCGGGAATGTATTGGTTATCTGAGGAGTGGCTTTGTTATTTCAGGAGTGAGTTGGGTATCTTGGGAGTGAGTTGGTTTGTGTGGGAGTGGGCTCCTGATGGAAGGAAGAGTTCCGCCCTCCCCCTCGCCAGCCCCCAATGCGTGTGTGCTCTCGCCGTCCACATGGGATGACACAGCACAGAGGCCGAAGTCAGATCCGTGCCTCTTCATCTTGGACTTCCCAGCCTCCCAGAGTGTGAGAAATAAGGTCTTTTCTTGTGAATTGCCACATTTGAGGAATGGTGCTGAAAGTTGGTGTGTGACAGGTCAGCTGTCACCACCAGCCTGTGACCTCAGAACAGCAGGATATTGAGCTTGGTTTGTTTTTCATGAAAGTTGTGGGACAGACCTTTCAAAGGCTGAGCTAATAGATGCAAATTTCCCATTATTCTCAAAATTACATCTTATTCAAGGATGAGATGACAAGCTTGCAGTGTTGATTCTGTCTGGAGGAGGAAGCTGAGATTTCAAAGAGGAAAACTTGGGATTGATATCACGCAGCCCAGGAAGACACCCATGAGATCCGGGGAAGAGCCCACAGCTGGGCCATCAGTGGATGGGGTGGTGAGCGTGGGCATCTCCTGCTCTTGGATCCCAGACAGACCTGTGTCCGCTGGTCTGAGTGGGCTGGACGGCTGGCGTGAGCATGAGGCTGTGCGGTCATCTCTTGGGGCTGCCGTGACAGATCACCACAGACTGCATGGCTTAGACCAACAGAAACGGACACTCTCCCTGTTCAGAGGCTCTCCCTGTTCAGAGGCTCTCCCTGTTCGGAGGCTGTCCCTGTTCCGGAGGCCGTCCCTGTTCGGAGGCCGTCCCTGTTCGGAGGCCGTCCCTGTTCGGAGGCCCTCCCTGTTCGGAGGCTCTCCCTGTTCGGAGGCCGTCCCTGTTCAGAGGCTCTCCCTGTTCGGAGGCCGTCCCTGTTCCGGAGGCCGTCCCTGTTCGGAGGCCGTCCCTGTTCGGAGGCCGTCCCTGTTCGGAGGCCGTCCCTGTTCCGGAGGCCGTCCCTGTTCGGAGGCTCTCCCTGTTCCGGAGGCCGTCCCTGTTCGGAGGCCGTCCCTGTTCAGAGGCTCTCCCTGTTCTGGAGGCCGTCCCTGTTCGGAGGCTCTCCCTGTTCGGAGGCTCTCCCTGTTCGGAGGCCGTCCCTGTTCGGAGGCCGTCCCTGTTCGGAGGCCGTCCCTGTTCGGAGGCTGTCCCTGTTCGGAGGCTCTCCCTGTTCCGGAGGCTCTCCCTGTTCCGGAGGCTCTCCCTGTTCGGAGGCTCTCCCTGTTCGGAGGCTGTCCCTGTTCGGAGGCTCTCCCTGTTCCGGAGGCCGTCCCTGTTCGGAGGCTCTCCCTGTTCGGAGGCTCTCCCTGTTCTGGAGGCCGTCCCTGTTCGGAGGCTCTCCCTGTTCGGAGGCTCTCCCTGTTCGGAGGCTCTCCCTGTTCGGAGGCCGTCCCTGTTCGGAGGCTCTCCCTGTTCGGAGGCTCTCCCTGTTCGGAGGCTCTCCCTGTTCCGGAGGCCGTCCCTGTTCGGAGGCTGTCCCTGTTCGGAGGCTCTCGCTGTTCGGAGGCTCTCCCTTTTGGAGGCTCTCCCTGTTTGGAGGCCGGCGGTCCAGAATCACGGTGCCGGCTGGGCCACGCTCCCTCCATAGTCTCCAGGGGAGGATCCTTCCTGCCTCTTCCAGCTCCTGGTGACCTGGGCATCCCTGGCTGGGGGCCACATCATTCCGGTCTCTGCCTCCACCCTCACGTGTGTGCCCCTTCTCTGCGTGTGTCTCTGTGTCTCATCTTCTAAGAAGGACATACCATGTTTGGCTCAGAGCCCACCCGACTCCCGCACTACCTCCTCTTACCTTGATGACGTCAGCGAAGACCGTTTCCAGATAAGATCCTGTTCACAGGTCCCCAGGGCTGGGACTCTGCCTGTTTTTCTGGAGGACACAATTCAACCCACAACAGTCTGCACAGACTTTGGCTCTCGGCCTGCACGGCGCCCGGCACTGGGCCTCTCCTTCCCTGCCTGCACAGCGCCTGGCGCTGGGCCTCTCCTTCCCTGCCTGCATGGTGCCCGGCATGGGGCTGTCGGGGAAGCCAGGGCATTGGGGGTGGGAAGAGCAGAGCAAACTCTCCGGGTGCCCGTCTGAAGGCCCCGCTGGCTTCCCAGGCTGGAGGCCCCATCTCTGGCCCCTGGGCTGTGGCAGCACCGGCCGCTCCTGTGACCCCCAGTGCAGCTACAGGGACCACTGGTGGCTCCATCCCACAGTGCGTTTAGAGGGATTTGGTCTTGAGCCCTGCAGCCGCAGGCCGGGCGTCTCCACACTTTTACCAGTTTCTTCATCGTTTGTCCTTGCTTCCTGGTGGGATCAAGCAATCCTGCCTCTTGGAAGGAATTCTTTGTGAAAGAAGATATGAGGCCACGCTGGAGATAAGAGACAGGGAAGATGAGAGCTCCAGAAATCCTGCTGCAAGGCGCCCACGGCAACCTTCCGCACAGGCAAAATCAGATCCGTGGGATTTTCACTTTTCAGAGCTATTAACAGATCCCTCCCGCTCCAGGGAACGTGACTGGGAAAGCCAAGCGGCTCTGACCCCACCCGCCCTCCCAGAGGCTGCCCCGGGTCTGCACCTGCTCCTGCCCTGCCCTCCCAGAGGCTGCCCCAGGTCTGCACCTGCTCCTGCCCCGCCTTCCCAGAGGCTGCCCCGGGTCTGCACCTGCTCCTGCCCTGCCTTCCCGGCTGGAAGTCCTGACCCCAGCCTCTCCTTGCTCCTGCCCTGCCCTCCCGGCTGGAAGTCCTGACCCCCAGCCTCTCCTTGCTCCTGCCCTGCCCTCTTAGTCCTGACCCCAGCCTCTGCCAGCACCTTGGCGCTACATGGCCGCTGGCACCCTGAGCAGGACGCCTGAAGCCTCTGAGACCTGGCTCCAAGGCAGAGTCTGAGTGGGTCCCCAGCCTGGCAGCCTCAGCATCACCTGGAGGTCACCAGAGCTCCTGAGTCTCCTGCCTGACGTGCACCTGTGGATCAGACACTCCTGGAGGGCCCTGGTGGGCTGTGTTTTAACAAGGACCCCGGGTGATACAGCTGGGTTTGAGAAGCACTGTTCTCAGGCGGCTGTTCACGGAGGAGCCTCACACCATCAGGGGCCTCACTGGGCCTCAGGGGCACAGGCTGGGGGCTGTGGGGGAGGCGACTCCCATCTCTCTGCTGACTCTGGTCAGAGTCATTCGTTCATTGGACCCACCTGCTCCAGGGACAGCTCTGGGGGGAGGTCAATGGTGAAGACCTGGTGCCCCAGGAGGGCCTGTGCCCCCCAGTCCCACCAGCCCCACCAATGTGTCCATAGTGGTCACCAGGATATCAAAGTACTGTCAGCCACATCATTCACAGATTCTGTGTTTGCAAATGTTCCTACTCCCTAAAATTCATCTGTAATCCCCAAATGCTCGTGGTCTTCCACGGCCATTCACAGATAGGCTTGGAGGGGCAAGATCTTTGGTCAAACAGGGCCAGGCTCCACTTCTCGTTCCAGCTCCGACTGTAGATGGGGTCCCCTGGCTTCTCCTTCTGGCCCCGACTGTATACGGGGTCCCCCGCCTTCTCGTTCTGGCCCTGACTGTATACGGGATCCCCCGGCTTCTCGTTCTGGCCCTGACTGTATACGGGATCCACCAGCTTCTCGTTCTGGCCCTGACTGTATACGGGATCCCCCGGCTTCTCGTTCTGGCCCTGACTGTATACGGGATCCCCCGGCTTCTCGTTCTGCCCCTGACTGTGTACGGGATCCCCTGGCTTCTCATTCTGGCCCTGGCTGTATACGGGATCACCTGGCTTCTCGTTCTGGCCCTGGCTGTATACAGGGTCCCCCAGCTTCTCGTTCTGGCTCTGAATGTGCAGGGGGTCCCCTGCCTTCTCCATCCAGCTCCGACTGTACACAGGGTCCCTACTACTGCTTAAGTGGCACATTGTCTACATTTTTGTGCTTTGGTGATTTCAATGTTTAGAACACACCAACCACAGGCTGAGGTGCTGTCGGTACCCAGGGCACAAGTGTCTGAGATACGCCTCGCAGGAAATACGTGTGTGGAGAAGCTTGGCTCCAGCATGGGTCATGGAGCTGTTGGCTCTAAGATCAGAATCGTCAATAGGTATTAAATAAGGCATCTTTATGCAGAAACACATGGAAAACCAAGTTACCTATTGAGGGGCTGGGGAAAGCCTGTGGCCAGAGGCTCCCCGGAGCCCAGAGTTCCCCCTGAAGCAAGTGCTCAGCAGCCACCATTCAGCATCCACGGTGTCTCTAGAGCCAAAACCACTGCAAATGACAAGAACTGACTGTATTTCCCTGGGAAGCGTCAAGTGAATGCTGCCTGGAGGCCCCTTCCCTGCAGCCTCCCAGCTGCCTGAGCCCCCCCACTCAGTCCCCTTGCGTCCCCACAAGTCAGCAACTAAAGGTTGAGGCCTGGCCGGCTCGGCCCCACTGTGGGGTGAGGCTCAATGCCCCCTGATTATGGCAGCCCTGGCCCTGCCACTCCCACACCTGGTGAACAGAGCTGAAACCCCAAATACCCCTTCAAGTGTGCGGAATTCCTAGGGATGTGCGTTCTGGACCCTCCCTCTGCCTGTGCCATCTCAGACTCTCCTCCTGGTGGGAAAATCTCTCTTTCTAGTATTTTCCGTGAAAGCCCTGCACATGCGAGGCGGCGTCCTCTGCACAGCTCTCATGAGTGTCCCATGGATTCCACCGAACAACGGTGGTCCAGACTTCCCGTCTCACCGACTCCACCCTCTCCCCACCCTCCTTCCCTTCCCTTTTCTCTGGACTCACACCCACTCCCTCGGAGCAAGCAGTGCCTCCTTCGCACGCCCCGCCCTGCTGGATGCTGTAGCTCTGGCCCAGGAGGCGGTGGAGCCTGGTGTCCGGCTTCAGTGGGGCCTCGAGACTTTCCTTCAAAGACAAGGCTCTTCCCACATTCTGCGCAGTGTTGTAGGGTGAATGCCGGGGCCAGGGGGTTGGGCCCAGCCAGGACCAGGATGGTGCTGCCTGGCTCTGCTCCGTTTCGTGTGGAGACCAGGACCTTACAGCAGGGCCCTCGAGGGAGTCAGAGACTCGGGTCCCGCCCAGCAGAGCCTGTGAAGCCTTGGCTGGGCTTGTCTGTGGCTCGGCGTCTCTGTCTCTTCATTGCGGGGATGGGGAGGGAGGTCCCGCCTCTCCTGTGGGATGGGGGGAGGCAGTGCCCTGGCACCCGCTTGGAAGGGATCCATTCACCCACCTCGGGTGGCTCTCCAGGTACATGCTGTGAACACGAGGCACTGGGGTAGATGGCAGGAAGGCAGGACAAAGTCCTGTCTCTTGCATGTTGAGGGGAAGCAGAGAGCGTAGCGGAGGGGACGATTTTAGATGGTGATGAGTTCTGAGTTCTGGGAGGAAAATGAGGCAGGGACTGAGGTGCCGTCACCGGGAACGGCTTCAGGTTAGAACCTGGGAGGTCTCCAGGGTGCAACCCAGAGCTGAGGTCCGAGTGAGGGCAGGAGCCAAGGCCCTGGGGCAGGAAGCAGGAGCGTGGCTGGCATACTGCGAGCGAGGATGCGACCCACGAGGGCTGCAGGGGCTGGGGGGCCACGGCTGCCGTGAGGAGCCGGAACCGCAAGTGCAGCAGGATTGGGGCCCATGGCTCCCAGCAGGGGAGCGGCTCTGGAACCCTCTACAAGCTCACACTGGCTGCTGAGTGGACAACTGAGGGTGTGGGGATGGGAGGGGATGGGGAAGCAGGGGGGAGGAAAGGACTGAGCACATCTGGTCTCCAGGGGTGCCAGCACAGGTGTGGACGTGGGTGCTGTGGATGTGTGCGCCATGGATGTGGGCGCTGTGGATGTGGGCACCGTGGATGTGGGTGCTGTGGATGTGGGTGCTGTGGACGTGGGTGCTGTGGTTGTGGGTGCTGTGGACGTGGGTGATGTGGACGTGGGCGCTGTGGTTGTGGGTGCTGAGGATGTGGGCGCTGTGGACATGGGCGCTGTGGATGTGGATGATGTGGACGTGGGCGCTGTGGTTGTGGGTGCTGTGGTTGTGGGTGCTGTGGTTGTGGGTGCTGTGGTTGTGGGTGCTGTGGATGTGAGTGGTGTGGACGTGGGTGCTCTGGATGTGGGTGCTGTGGACATGAGCTTGTGGCTGTTTCTGCCTCTGTTTCCTCCTCCTGTGCTGTCTATTCCTGGACTGGGCAGAGGACAGCACAGAGAACAGCCTGTTGGGTGGCAATGGCTCCATGCCCAGCACCCCAAGACACAGCGCATTGGGATGGCCTCGCTTACTCCCATGGTGCCGCAGGGGTGGGGCCGCCTCTCACTGAGGGTCTGTGGCTTGGCCGGTCCGCTCTGCATGGCGAGGCCTGTCCTAGGGCCCAGGCTGGGCAGTCATGATGGGGGCTCTGTGTGTGGTGAGGGCAGACGGGGCAGGCACCTGGCTCTGCAAGGTCCAGGCTGGGAACAGGGACATCATCGCTTGGGCCCTCTTTCCACAGGCAGCTCAGAGACCAAGCCCTGAGTCAGGGAGGTGGGAAATTGGCACCCCAGATGAAGCCACTGCAGAGAGGAGTGAAGCACCATGGCCAGGAACGTGGGTGCTGCTGGCACTGGTATCCCCCGAGCAGCTTCTCTCAGCAGCTATGGGACGGTGACAGCACTGACTCCACCAGCCAAGGAATAAGATCGGATCTGAGGCAGCAAAAGTTCCTTCACCCCCAGTGCACGCCCAGTGCTGGGCTCAGGGCCCCTGAGCTCCATCTCCACCATCTGCACAGTCCTGGGACGGGGACTCAGTGGTGACCCGCCTGTGACCAAGGAGGACCCTCAGCCAGGAGAAGTCAGGCAGCTCAGTGGGCAGCAGCATCTGGACCAGGGGCTGCTTGGTTCTTTTAAGCACAGATGCAGCAGTGAGGGGAGGCATGGAGACCCGGGTGGAGGGAGGATGGGAATGGCAGCGTCTCTCTTCAAAACACACTCATTCAGAGGCCTGGCAACCCTCACTTCCTCTGCAAGGAAGCTGTGAGCAGCAGCGTGGCTGGGGTGTCCCCTAACCCCCATGCAAGTGACGGGTGACCACAGTGAAGGCCCAGCTCCTCCGCTCCTTCTGGCCAATGAAGCAGATTCAGGCAAAGCAGGGGGCGTCTGCGAAGTCCCCTTAGCTGTGTAGCGTGACACTCACCGGTTCCAGGGATTAGGATGTGGACAGCTTTGGGGCTGCTGCCAACCACATAAAGTAAAACCAGTTTGCCATTCATGCAAGGCAGGGGCGACTGGAGAGCAAGAAGCCTCTTTTGGGATTAAATATATGACAACAAAGCCAATTCAGTGGACAGGCTAGTTGGCCACATGGCACGACAAAAGATCAAGCTGATGAGATGAAAACAAGAGAATGAAAACGGAGAATGAAGCGTTGGGAGGCAGCAGATAAACCGGGAGGGGAAACGTTCACTTAACAGGGGTTACAGAAGAGAAAACAGGGATGGCAGATGGGAATACAGTCACATCATTAACAGAGCAAACTTCCTGGAGCTGAACGTTGGCATGAGTGTGGATTGCCACGCATGACTGTGATTCACTGCAAGATATGCCCTGACCAAATCTAGGATCCCAACAACAACAAAAAATCAGTTTCCAGAGACAGGCAGAAACAAAATGCCAGTCTGAATAAGAAAGAGGGTCCTGATGACCTCAGAACGCCAGGCATCGGGCAGCCATCTGGAACCACGCTCAGCCACCCTCCTGCCGGGTCCAACGCTGGGCATCAGGCAGCCGTCCGAAACCACGCTCAGCCACCCTCCTGCCGGGTCCAATGCCGGGCATCGGGCAGCCGTCCGAAACCACGCTCAGCCACCCTCCTGCCGGGTCCAACGCTGGGCATCGGGCAGCCGTCCAGAACCACGCTCAGCCACCCTCCTGCCCCCAATGCTGGGCATCGGGCAGCCGTCCGGAACCACGCTCAGCCACCCTCCTGCCCCCAATGCTGGGCATCGGGCAGCCATCTGGAACCACGCTCAGCTACCCTCTGGCCAGGCGGCCAATCCCCACCTGAGGCCTGAGCCCCACGGATGATGAGGTGTCTCTCTCTCTCGAGTTAGAAGCTGCTGTGCCTGCCTCTGGGAGACATCCAATTCCAGACTTTCCAAAGTGAAAAATGCAAGTGCAGTATCGATATTTTAAAATAGCATGATTACGTATTTATCTCACAGGATTAAAATAAGAAGGGGAAGTGATTTGTGTCATTTTTCAATTCTACGTCCAATCTGTATCCTTCAGTCCTACGTAAATACGGGCACTTTGTTTACTCATTTAAAATGGAATATTCCAGAAAGTCCAAAGGTTCCGGGAGGCTCAAAGCCTCGGCTCTGCTGAGGGGAGAAAGCCACTCACTGCCCTGTGGGGGGCGGAGGGTCACAGACTGGAATCTTCCCAGGGCATTGGTCCCTCCCTCCCCATAGCAGGAATCCTACAGAGATCCCACCAGGCTCCAGGAGCTGGCGCCGCGAGAGAAGGTCCCCTCCCAGGCGGGCAGTTGTGGGATATTAGCATCGGGTATTTCACAAGTTTGCGTTTCCACTGGCCTTCCTCCGAGGACCAGAGACCTCTCTGTGCAAGCTGACAAAAGGCAGCCCAGCCTCAGGGGTCCATGCCGCTTCTTTCTGGCTTAAAACTATTGCCCAGGCACCCGCCCCCAAATCCAAGATGCCCCAGAGACTCCCAGCTCAGAGACAGCCAATGGTGCCATCTTTGTGGGGAGACACCCCTCTCACTCCCGTCCCCCTGGGAACAGCATCTCCAAGCCGCGTCTGCTTGCCCAGCACAACTGAGCACCTAGAACTTTCCCTGGCCCGGCCCCCTTGGGCACCCATTCCACACACCCTGACCAAGCCGCGGAGCCTCCCTGTCAGCCCAGAAGTTCCACCGGCTCCTTTCCAGTTGACACTGCCCCACCCCGGGGTCCCCGTCCTGCCCCGATGGCCATGGGGTGGGTTGTGATTCCGTCTGTTCTTGAACCTCACGCCGGCGGCCACACGGGATGAGGTCTCCTGTGTTGATCTTTGGCTTGGCGTCACGTGTGTGAGCCACGTCTCAGCTGCTGCCTGTGTCGACGGCTCGGTTCTTCCTACCCCAGAGTAGCAGCACGCATGTGGATGTGTGTTCAGCTCAAGTTACACAGGCGGATGGTGTCAAGGGCTGGTGGGGATGGTGGTGGTGGCATGGCATTTAAAACACCTAACCTTAGAGCCGTTGCAATTTTCGAGTTAATATTTTTAACATTAGTAGGCCTGACCATCAGAGCAGTTTCGGGTTGATAGAGACTGAGCGGAGTTCCCGCATCCTCTGCCTGGCAGGCACAGCGCCCGGGCGTGAACGTGTGTGACTGTGTCACCGTCGATGAGCCGATGCTGCCCGATGCAGGAGACTCACTGAGGGCCGTGGCTTACAGGGGGCTGGTGTGCGTGAGTGTGACTGTGTCACCATCGATGAGCCGATGCTGCCCGATGCAGGAGACTCACTGAGGGCCGTGGCTCACGGGGGGCGGGGGCTCACTCGCTGTCACACCTGCTGTGCGTTTGGACAATTGCGTAAGAACAAGTATTGGCCAGTGCAGTGACTCACGCCTGTAATCCCAGCACTTTGGGAGGCCTAGGTAGGTGGATCGCTTGAGGTCAGGAGTTCAAGACCAGCCTGACCAACACAGTGAAACCCTGTCTCCACTAAAAATACAAAAATTTGCCGGTTGTGGAGGCACACCCATTTACTCAGGAGGCTGAGGTGGGAGGATTGCTTGAGCCTGGGAGGTCCAGGCTGCAGTGAGCTGAGATCATGCCACTGCACTGCAGCCTGGGTGACAGAGCAAGACCCTGAATCAAAAAATACATAATAATAACAGATATCCACCATTGCAGCATCACACAGAGTCCACCGCCCTCAACACCTCATGTACCACCCATTCATCCCTCCCTCTTCCGCCTGGCACCGCCCTCTCACTCTGCGCACAGCCTTGCACTTTCTGGAATGTCCTGAGCTGGCAGCCTGCCACCTGCAGGGAGTTTGCTGGGCTTGTACCGGGGGAAGCGGCCGTCGGGGAGAGGGGCGGGAGGGGCGTCTCCTGGGTGCAGACGCAGCGTGTCCTGGGCCTGCCTGACCTCCTTCTCTTCCTTTCCCCCAGGCCTCGCCAAGCCCATCGGCCTGGTGGAGGGGCCAGGAGGCCTGGGCCAGGGTGGCTTGGCAGCCACCCTGCGTGATGACGGCCAGGAGGCGGAAGGCAAATATGAGGAGTACGGCTACAACGCTCAGCTCAGTGACCGCATCTCCCTGGATCGGAGCATCCCCGACTACCGGCCCAGAAAGTGAGTGAGTGACTGCCCCCCATCCCCCCACGCCCACCGAGGAAGTGACCGCCCCCCACACCGGCCAGGGAAGTGACTGCCCCCCACGCCGGCCGGGGAAGTGAGCGGCCCCCACGGTGGCCGGGGAAGTGACTGCCCCCCACGCCCGCCGGGGAAGTGACCGCCCCCCACGCTGGCTGGGAAAGTGAGCACTCTCCCATGCTGGCCGGGGAAGTGACTGCCCCCCACACCCGCCGGGGAAGTGACCGCCCCCCATGCTGGCTGGGAAAGTGAGCGCTCCCCTGTGCTGGCCGGGGACTGCCCTCACGAGCTGCGGGCTCCTGGGAGAAACGCGCAAAGGTCTGCTGTGGGAAAGTGGAGCAGTCAGGAGCCCCCAACTGTGGGACCCTCCTGCATCTGGGGTAGCTGCATCTGGGGATCGCGGAAGCTGGGCTGAGGCACCATGGCTCACACAGCACAGGCACCCTGTGTCAGGCCCTGCCAGCCCTGGTCCCACCTGCTGTGGCCTCAGTCACTGCTGAGCTGGGTGTCTGAAGCGCTTGTGTCTGAAGCAAAGGGCATTCCTGTTCCATCCGTGGCCTGTGCACCTCCCATCCTGTCGCCCCCAGGCTGCAAGAGCGGGTGAATCAGGAGCCAGGCCCTGGCGGCCACAGCTTTGCCTCAGTGCCACTCAGGATGGAGCTTGGTCTCTGACCCTCACACCTGCCCTGAGGGAGTAGCCGCGACAAGCACCGGATTAATTGGCATCGTTGCTCGGATAAAGTTTGGCTGAGCTTGGCCTCTGGGCCTGGGAGCGACTGGCAGGCTTGGCCAGCCCCTCCTGCGCCTCTGTCCGCAGAGCCCAGCCCGCGACAGGATGCTCCCTGGGAGGGCCCCTGGTGGCATTGTCCTGCAGAAGCCGGGCGCTCAGGGCTGCCCAGTGGGGCCGCGTTGTCACCGTGGGGTGGTGGCAGTTGGCCTCAGCCACACTTGCCTCCTCCTGGAGCTGCCTGAGGGAGGGCAGGCAGGAGGGCAGCCCCCTCTGCAGCTCCTGGTGTGGTCAGCCTGCCCCACCCGCCAGGGGACCCTGACACCGGGATTCTCGGGCCAGGAGCTCATTTGAGATGGGGATCGGGAGGCTGGAAGGGAAGAGAGGGGAGGAGGAAAGGCATGTCTCAGCCCCATTCCATTCCTTGTGACTCAGGCAGTGGTTCCCAGGGCGTTCACTCACCTGCTCTGGGGTTCTCCATGTGTGGACAGAGGGAGGCGAGATGCTGGACAGGCCCGCAGGGTCCGGGGGTGCAGGGAGCGCCCCGGGCTGCGTGGAGGTTGGTGCAGGAACCCGGAGCTCCCTGTTCTAGCCAGGTGGGGCCCACTTCACACCCTTCCCACAAATGCGTGCTGGGGACTGATTCTAGGTGTGATGAAGCTTCCTTAGACAGCACGGCAGTGCGAGTGAGGCGTGCCCAGCTCCCCAGGCTCTGATTCCTCCTGGAGGGGGTCTCCCCGAGTCCTTTAGACAAACAGGGCTGAGGCCTGGGCATGGAGGCTTCGGCACCTCAGCCACATCCAGAGTGTGACAACATTATTTTATTTTCATTCTACTTATTTTCATGGTTACCATGATTTAACACAAGTGATGCCAGCTTTCCATTTGCAGCGGTGAAATGAAGATTCCCTTTCAAATAAAAAATGCATTTAGTTTTAAAATAGGCCAGTTTAAAGAAACATGCTCCATAAATAAGAACACAGTGGTGTTTTCATGTGGCGCCAGCTACAGGCATGGGGCTGGAATGACTTCGGTTTGGAAAGCGGCTCGTGTGTGTTAGCCAGCCTGTGCACTGAGGGTGCACGGTGTGTGTGTGTGCACGTGCGCGCGCATTGTGTGTGGGTGGGTGTGGGTGTGTGCGTGTGCACCTGCATGTGTGTGGGTGTGTGCGCATGTGTGCATGTGTGCACAGGAGTGTGTGTGCACATGTGCGCACACGTGTGGGTGTGCACGTGTGTGCGTGTGTACACGTGCGTGTGTGTGCATGTGTGGGTGTGCGTGCATGTGCGTGTGTGCATATGTGTGTGTACATGCGTGTGTGTGCATGTGTGCACGTGTGTGTGTGTGTGGTTTTTGAACGCTCCTGTGTGTCCTGAATTTGGGGGTGAAATCTGTTTGCTCTCAGGGCTAGCCCCACTGCTGGAGTGAGCACCGTTCTTGGCTGTGAGCCTCCAGGCAGCTGTGTGGCAGGAAGACCCCCGAGACCACCTTGACGGTCCACAACTTGCTAGAAGGACAGACAGAGCCCAGACAGGCTGCTTTTCCCTGCTGTGGGTTCTCACAGCAGAGGACATGGGTTAAAGTCAGCAGAGGGAAGAGATGCCCAGGCAGGGCCCAGGAGAGGCCAGGTGCGAGCTCCCAGGTGTCCCCTCCTGGGGGGGGTCCCATGGACTTGATTCTCCGGCACCCATGCGTGACAACACATGCCAAGCGAGGCCAGCCAGGAGCCCCCGAGCCTCGGTGTCCACGGTCCTCACTGGGCTGGTCTCGTGGACATGGCTGACCTTGGTCTCCACCCTCCAGAGGTCAGGCTGATGCCGTGAGACCAAGTGCCCACCGTGAATCCCACCATTGCACAGACCAGCTGGGGCTGCCAAGGCCAGGTGAGCAGGGCTGTCCTCTCCGGCAGGAGGTTCCGGGGCAAGGAGGGGCCGGATGTGGACGCTCAGGGTGTGGAGGAGCCAGCTGCCAAGTTAACCCTTTCCTGCTCACAGCAACAGTGGAAACATCAGAGCCATCTGACAGAGGAAGGTCTCCAAGTACCCCGCCCCGTCCCCATCATTCCTCCCGTCACCTGGGAGGCTTCCAGCCGTGAGGAAGGGGCGACCCGGGCCCTGCTCTCCCGGCCTGCCTGTTTTATCTCCTAGCTCTTGCTGTAAGGGAGGAAGGCTGCGTCCGGCACTGGTTTTCGAATCCCTGCAGGCCCTCGGTCCCCTGTGGAATCCTCTGGAGGATCCCAGCACCGCTGTGCGTGACCTTGGTCTTGTTGGCAGGCGGGGGCCCTGTGCGTTGTGGGGTCCAGTCGTGGGGACCGGGTCGTCTCTGAGTCAGGACTGAACCCGAGCTGGGGGTGAAGCCTTGTGTGACCCTCTGCGTCCCCCCGAGGTTCGTTTTCCAGAGGCCTGGGAGTCTGGACCCGGCTGCTGAGCCAGTGCAGGGCGGGGCGAGGGTCCCATCCTCGCCCCATATCAAGGGGTGGCTTTTCTAGCACAGACGTGGGCCTGCGTGTCACAGACGGTCGTCATTTGCCTCCTGAGGTCCTGTCCCGGCTCCAGATGGAAGTCCACACCCCCCGCTCTGATCCATTTCAGCCCAGCTGCAGATCCCGCTGCCCAGGTCTAAACCAGTCAGAGCGTGAAGGTCACCCCAGACCTAGGGGTTGGCTCAGGGCTGGTCAGGTGGTTTAAGCCAGTCCAGTCAGAGTGAATTCTGGAATTACCAGCGGGCCATCGAGAAAAAAACAGGCAGCCTTTTCCCACAAGATGAAACCAAGGCTGGGAGCTGGGGGAGCTGCAGCAACCTTATCATCAAGAGGCGAGAGCTTGGAGCTTCCAGGGTCCCTCACGAAGCCCAAGAAGGGGCCAGTGTCTGAACACCTAGATCCAGCTGTTCCCAAAACAGACCCACTTGACTTTGCAATAAATTAGCACATGCGTGCACACGCACACGCACACACACGCATGCACACACACATGCAACGCACACACGCGCACACACGCGCACGCACGTATTTTTAGTTTTTTCTTTAAGCACATCTGAATTGGGTTTTCTGTTCTTAGAGCTGCAGGGGTCCCATTGGATTCCCCCTCTGTGGGATGTGGGACCCCAGGCCTGGCCTTGCTGTAGTGGAGCTGATTCCCCCTCTGTGGGATGTGGGACCCCAGGCCTGGCCTTGCTGCAGTGGAGCTGGTTCCTCTGTGGGATGTGGGACCCCCAGGCCTGGCCTTGCTGTAGTGGAGCTGATTCCTCCTCTGTGGGATGTGGGACCCCAGGCCTGGGCTTGCTGTAGTGGAGCTGATTCCTCCTCTGTGGGATCGGGGATCCCAGGCCTGGCCTTGCTGTAGTGGAGCTGATTCCCCCTCTGTGGGATGTGGGACCCCCAGGCCTGGCCTTGCTGCAGTGGAGCTGGTTCCTCTGTGGGATGTGGGACCCCCAGGCCTGGGCTTGCTGTAGTGGAGCTGATTCCTCCTCTGTGGGATGTGGGACCCCAGGCCTGGCCTTGCTGTAGTGGAGCTGATTCCCCCTCTGTGGGATGTGGGACCCCAGGCCTGGCCTTGCTGTAGTGGAGCTGGTTCCTCTGTGGGATGTGGGACCCCCAGGCCTGGGCTTGCTGTAGTGGAGCTGATTCCCCCTCTGTGGGATCGGGGACCCCCAGGCCTGGGCTTGCTGTAGTGGAGCTGATTCCTCCTCTGTGGGATCGGGGACCCCCAGGCCTGGCCTTGCTGTAGTGGAGCTGATTCCTCCTCTGTGGGATCGGGGACCCCCAGGCCTGGCCTTGCTGTAGTGGAGCTGATTCCTCTTCTGTGGGATCGGGGACCCCCAGGCCTGGCCTTGCTGTAGTGGAGCTGATTCCTCTTCTGTGGGATTGGAGACCCCCAGGCCTGGCCTTGCTGTAGTGGAGCTGATTCCTCTTCTGTGGGATCGGGGACCCCCAGGCCTGGCCTTGCTGTAGTGGAGCTGATTCCTCTTCTGTGGGATCGGGGACCCCCAGGCCTGGGCTTGCTGCACAGTGGGGGCTCTTGCTCTCCTTTTGAGGGTTCAGCATCCTGCTGCCTCCCCCCAGGTGTAGGTGGCCCCTGCTGTAGGAAACCTGTCTGCCAAAATAAAGTCTGGCAGAAGTGGCCAGTCCCAGCTTTGTTCTTACGTCACAGAGAACGACATCGGGATGAACCTTGACAGAGCCGGCATTTGCTCTATACCCTCACTGATAGAAACCCAGTTTATAGATACTCTGGTTTGAAGGCACACAGCTCTCTGCCTCCTGAATTAGAGAATGTGAATTTTATATAGATATTTACACATGTATTTATATCCCATTTCTTTTCCAAAAAAAGTGAGGAGGCTTTGACACCAGTGACACACACACTCCCACACCCAGCCCATCCCTGCACATGTGGCTGAGAAGCTCGAATGCGAAGGAGGCCTCCTGGCCCCTCGCCTGCCCCTCACGAGCCCTGCCCACAGTCTCTGAGGCTCCACGCCCAGCCTGGAGCTTCCCCGGTGCCTGCGGAATGTATCACAGGGAATTGTTCACGTGCAACAGCCCTCACAAGCGTACCACTTAGAACGCAGACCCCGGTGGACGCTGGGTCTTATCCATCTTCCCAGGAACCACTTTCCTAAAAGGAGCTTGGGTGGAGAGACCCTATCCCGGCGCGGCTCAGCGAGTGTGGCTGGGAAGCGTCTCCACAGTGCCCGGCCTTTCCCTGGGGCCACTGAAGAACCACTGGCTGCAGGGGGCTGGCTGCAGACCAGGCATCGCTCCCTTAATCCCTGCAGCAAGGCTTAGAGGCAGAGCCTCTTATTGTCCCATTTTACACATGGGGAAACTGAGGCAGGAAAGGTTAAGTCTCTTTATTCAGATCCCACAGAGAGTAGGTGGCAGAGCGGGGACGTGGAGTCTAGAGATTTGGCAGAAAAAGAGTGGAAACCTCAGTCATTCTGAGGGACCAGACGGGGGTGCAGGCTGAAAGCTGAGCCTGGGAGGGGCTGGGGGGCCGCCCTGAGGGGTCTCTTCCCTGGGGTCTTGTCTCCCTCTGGGGTGGGCTCTGTCCCACTCCTTCCTCTGCTGGCTCAGGAGTCGGGGGGCTCCGCCTCCTTTCCACAGCTGCCGCCTGCCGGCCTCCTCCCTACTCTGGGCTGGGGGCACGGCCTGCCTCCGTCTCCAGCCCTCCGGGGAGGACGTGGGGCCCCGATCCCCTAACCGCTCTCAGAAGCTTCCACGCAGGCCCCTTCTGGACACTTTGCTTCACAGACACAGACAGAGCAGCGGCAGAACTTGCAGATCACAAAGTTCTGTTTTCACCCAGTCTCTGTGCTGCCAGGCCACAGGTCCTCAGGAATGCCTGTGAGGCACATCTGTCTCCAGGGCCTCCTGTGAGTGTCTCCTGTCCTTCAGGCATCTCCTCACCTTGGAGAAGAGACATTTGTGTCCCTCATCCTCCAAAAAGAAACCCCTTACTGCTGGCCATCCTGATAGTTCAGTCAGTAAGACATAAAATCCAATTAGAAATGGCTCAACCCAAAAAGGGAATCTGTTGACTCAGGCAACTGAAAGGTGGGGCTTCAGGCATGGCTTGATCTAGGGGATAGTCCAGCCCCTGCCTGCTCTCAGGTTAGATGTACCTTGACTGTCTTAGGATCCTTGCAGGAAATTGATGGTGCCCTCACGTGCACACAGGCAGAATCCAGGAGACCTGGTGGACACTGGGCATCCAGGAAGTGAATTCAGGAGATTTGGCAGACACTGGGCATCCAGGAAGTGGATCCAGGAGACCTAGCAGACACTGGGCATTCAGGAAGTGAATCCAGGAGACCTGGAGGACACTGGGCATCCAGGCAGGGACCACAGTGAATCCAGGAGACCTGGCAGACACTGGGCATCCAGGAACTGGATCCAGGAGACCCAGTGGACACTGGGCATCCAGGCAGTGACCACGGTGAATCCAGGAGACCCGGCGGACACTGGGCATCCAGGAATTGGATCCAGGAGGTGACCGCACTGGGATGTTCTTCTCTCCACGGCCTGAAGGGACAGGGGTGAGAATCACAGGCGCCCAGCAAGAGCTGGAGCTGCAGAGAGAGGACAGGGGGTAGGGACAGTAACTCTGGAGAGAAGAAACCACTGCCAAGACTGTGGGGAGGGGACAGGGGATGCCCCTCACTCCTTCCACCCTCCAAGCTCTGGGGCTGCCTCCCAGAACTGAACCCAACAGAAGCCGGAGGGCGCAGGAGCCTGGCAGGAAGCCCACAGCGGTCGCACAGGGGACAGCATGGGGCTGGGCAGAGCAGAGCCTGGGCTCGGGGAGGGGAGATCCCAGGGAGGAACCGGCCCAGCTCTGTCCTCACGCTCCAAGTCTGGCAGCTGCAGCCAGCCGTCCCCACTGAGGACTTTGGACCGTCCCAGCAACCATGCAAGCAAAAGTCTCAGGCGACTTTCATTGGCCCATAGTGGGTCACGTGCTTATCTGGGACCCAGTCACAGCCAGCAGTCTGGGGAATGCCCTTCACTGATTGGTCAAGCCTTGTTAGGCCTTCCCTGTGGGAAATAAGAATAAATCCACATTGTAGGGAGCTGGGGAGCAGAGCAGCTGGGGAGCAGCCCCAGCAGAAACCTGGGTTACTGGGGAATGCAGAGCCCTCCGTCGGCCCCTGCCATCCCACACGCGGCCCTCTCTAGCCCTCTGCAGTGACAGTCACCATGCCGTGGGGTCTGATGGTAGCCACTGGAGGCTGAGTCCTGTTGGGATGGGCTGGGCTGGCTGATGGGGCAGAAGCCTCCCCGGGGGCGGGCCAGCATCCACACCAGGGGGCAGCGACATTTTCTGTAATGCGTCAGGGCAGAGTTGGGACCATCAGGGACACCGAATTGCACTGTAGAAGTGACTTCGGGCACTGAGCTTGCATGTCCCTGACCTCCTGTGGTCCTCAGCTGCAGGGCCGACAGCTCCAGACTCCCAAGGCACGAGGAGGGGTCCCTGCCTGCCCGAGCCCAAGCGGCGTGTGCCGTGGGAACACCCTTTGGTGTTGGCAGCAGTCGGGTCTTCTGTCCCGGGATGGAAGAGCACGGAGAGAAGGGATGCTTAAGTGAGCCCTCCCGATTCCCCTAAACCAGCGGCTGGAGACACAACCAGACGGCGGGCCCCAGCCCCGGGGAGGGCAACTCAGCCTCCACTTCCTCTTGGCTCTCTCCACCGCCCTGAGTCACTGGCCCGCAGGTGTTGGGGACAGTGGGGTCCGGGTCTGGAATGGTTTCTCTGGCCATGTCAGCACCGGCTCCCGGGGAGGCTGCCTGGCTCAGACCCTCCCGGGCGGGGGCTGTGGATGTAGAGACGACACCATCGGGTTAGGGGCCTCCTGTTCCAGCCTGCTGTGCTGTTTTTAAGTCCTCAAATAACTTGTATGTTTGATGCCTGATTATTTTATTTTTGGTATTTTTTTAAACTCAGAAGTCTGCATTATCCACACCTTGAGACATACCCAGAGAGTGCGACGTGGCGCCCCCGCTGTGGTGGGAAGGAGGTTTAAACAGGGTCTTGCCGGAGCCCCTCCCTGGCGAAGCCCTGGATGGCTTTAACCCCCCACTCCCAGCCCCCCGGGGGCCTCGGGGAGCCCAGCAGCCTGGCCCCTGCCTACTGTCCCCGGGGCTTCCCCAGAGCCCGCAGGGGCCAGAGAGAGGGGTTAGAATGGGGAGGAGGAGTTTAGAAAAACCGAGAGGGTGGGTGTGGGAGTGAGGGGGAGGGGGCCGGGGTGGGGGGAGGGCCTCAGAGCTGCTGGCCCTGGTCAGAGCGCCGCTGACCGGGTGGCTTATAAACAACACGAGGAGTTTCTCACAGTTCTCGAGGCCGGAAGTGCAAGATCAGGGTGCCGGTGGGGTGGGGCCTGGCGCAGGGTCTCTGCCAGGTTGTCAACAGCTGTCCCTTCCTATCCTCATGGAGTGAAATGGGCGAGGGAGCTTGGGACTCCCTTGAATATGGCACGAATCCCATTTCCCAAGGTTCCCTTCCGGAACCTACGTGCCTTCAGGGCAGCTGTGTGAAAGTGAGTTGCTTCTGGCCCAGTGCTGCCAGCAGAGCCGGGGCCACCGGGGAGCCCCCAGCAGTCCTGGAGCTGCCAGGCTGTGAGGCAGCCCACAAGCTTCACACCGGGAGTCGACGTGGACGGGCCCCGGGGCAGCACGAAGAGAGGCGTCCTGCCAGTCCCAGCGCTCCAGCTGCAACCCAGAACCCCCCAGCAGGTCTGCCCCAGTGCCAACCCCAGCAACCGTGGCAGAAAGTCACACGACGGTCTGGTCGCTGCACGAAGCCACACGCTGGAGGCCGGCTATGCAACAAGGACAGGGACATGGGCGAGGAATGGCACAGACTGGACCTGGCATCGCGATGACACTTGGGCATGTGATGTTAGCAGGTGTCTGTGGGAGTCTTCCATCCCCTGCAAGCAGCCATGGAAGCTGCGTCTTGTCCCACGTGGGTGGGTGTGCCTGGCCATTGCAGGCCCCAGCAAGCGTCCATGGATGATTAAAGAAGTAAACAAAAGCAAGCTCAGCCCGGCCCACTCAAAACTCATACTTGGATTCCCTGCATGGCTTTAACCCCTCAGAGGCCAACTATCCCGGCAGAAACTGCACTGCTGATTGGTTTGGTTTGACAGGGCTGGTCATCGGAAACACACATAGAATGTAGGAGAGTGTGTGTGTGTGTGTGTGTATGTATGTATGCATGCCTGTACATGCGCATGTGTCTGCGTGTGTACATGTGTGCATGTATCTGTGAGATGTATGTACGTATGTCCACAGATGTGTGTGCATGTGTGGACATGTGTGCATGTGTGCGTGCGTGTGTGCATGTGTGTGTGTGTTCTGGCACCAACAGGTGATTCCATCCACTTTCAAACCCAACTCCTCACCACTTTCTCCATTAGCTGCATTACTGATTTCTCTTTGTCAGACGGTAGATGCTTGTCTAATTAGGCAGTGGCTTTAATTATGCCACAAAGCACATAACATAATCTTGATTATTAAGACTGGCCCATGGGATAATGAAAGGATGACTGGGAAATCCAAATTAAGCAGAATCATAAAAATGAATGACCTTATCCGAGAAGCCGTCCTACATCCCAGCACAGTAACATGCCCCTGCTCTGTGTTTGCGGACTCCTCATGCATATTAATTGTTTAAGCCTGAGCAGCCTAGCTGTCGGCTCTAATAGATGCAGATTTACCGGATGGCACTTTGAGGAGCTGGGAGCAGGTACCTCAGCCCAGTCCAGATTCCTGATGAAGCTGCTCTGTCTAAAGCCTTCTGCGTCTTGGGTCTGGGATGGGAAGGGAGTAGACGTGGACGGTGAGGATGGGAGAAGCCAGGCACCATCGTGGAGATATGCGGCGAGCCATGTGGCTTTTCTGCAGGGACAGCTACCAGGTTTCTTTCCTCATCAAGGTTGGGAGCTGCGGCTGGTTCCCCAGCTGACATCTTCCCGTTTCACACGTGCCCGGCTCTGTCCAGGCCTGGGGTCTGTGCCCTGGGAAGGAAATGTCTCAGGGGGAGTGGGACCCTTGGGTGAGCACCAGGGGAATGCACTCCCACTGGGTGGTCTTTGCCTTTGAAGCAGCTCTCCCGGCCTCTCCGGGCACAACTTTAAGCAAGCTTGTCCTTGGTTCATGGAAGCCAACCGGAAAGCTGAGGTTCCTGCCCTGTGGCTTCCTGCTGCAATGTGGATTCACTGGGACCTGCGGGGCAGAGCCGGCTCGATGCCAGGCAGCCCTGGACTCTCTAAGCAGAAAGAGCCTTCTCAGGCCTGGGATCCAGCTCCCCCTTCTCCCACTGTGTGGGTGGCCTGGGATCCAGCTCCCACACACACACCTGGGCACACACACATGCACACGCAGCATCTCACCCACAGACCCAGCACACACCTGGAGACAGATGGACCTCAGACGGACCCCAGCGGCCCAGCCGAGGCGCTCGTGTCACCCATGGCTCCTGTTCACAAGGTGAAGGGCACGCGCCGATCGCAGACGATCACTTCCACACAGACTTGCATTATGTGGGTTTCATTTGCACGAAATCCACCTGGGCTGGACCAGGACTCCTTCAACAGCAAGTGACAGAAAATCCATCTCAAATTGGCTCAAGCTAGAAAGAGAGGCAGTGGGGAGAGAGACAGAGAAGGAGGGAGGTGGGGAAGTGTCCCTGCAATGACAAAGCCTGAGGAAGCCCTGGCGTTGGCCAGGAGGATTCACGGCTCAGGCGATATCATCGGGCCAGCGTCTTGCCAGCTCTCCATGCTCCTCTTGGTCTTGCTGGCTTAGCCTGAGCCTCCACTGTCTGCAAGAGGCTGCAGCCACTCCAGCCTCACATCCTGTCTCCCGGAGCCCAGCCAACCTCTCCTGGCTCTGATTGGGCCGTGCGTCTCTCCCCGAGCCTATTGCCGTGCTGATTGGCTCAGCCTGGTCCTGTGCCCTCCCCTTCATCCAGGGCTGGAACTCCACCCAGCTACTTAGGGAGTTCCTGCCGGGCTGAGCCTCATGTTTTATGGGGAGGAGGAGGGAAGCGGCTGAGCAGGGCAAGAGCAAAAGTCCACTGCCTGGCAAGGACAGCCTAGACACGGGGGAAAGAAGGGACATGGAGGGGCTGAGCCCTGTCACACGTCATGCCCTGCATGCCGGGCTGGACATGGAGAAGCTGAGCGTGCAGTCTGGGGCTGAGGCTGGGAAGCCCTGATACATGGCTTAGAAGTGAGTTGGTGACAACTGGACGGTTCCCCAGCAGGGGCAAGCACCAGAGTGATGGGAACAGCCCCTGCTGCCAGGAGCCCACGGGGGGAGTGTGCACGTGTGTGTGTGGTGTATCCTGTGTGCACGTGGTACGTTCATAGATGTGTAGTGTCTGTGCATGTGTGCGTGTGTGTGGGGTATGATCTTGTGTGTGGCATATGTTCATGTGTGCGTGTGTGTGGTGTCTGCTTATGTGTGCATGTGTGTGTGGTGCTGTAGCTTCTAATTCAGCCCAAGCCACAACTTAGACTTTTAATGTTACGTTCAAACAAAACCATTTGGAGACTCACTCACAGCTCTGAGGCTTTGGACGACGCCCGCTCATCACCTGCCTTCCCCTCTGCTGAGTGCAATGAATTCAAGCTCCATAAAGGCCACACATGGAGCCCTGTGTGCGTCTACAGTTCTGGGTCCCGAGATGAGGCGGTGAAACAGCAAACCCACACCCAGAACCCCTGCCCCAGGAGCCCCGGCCAGCAGGAGAGCAGGGCAGGGGTGCAAAGAGCAAGCCGGGGGTGGGGGCGGGAGAGGCAGAGCAGCAGGCTGGAGGCCGGGGCTCTGGTGGGATTTTACGTTGAGCACGGGGTGAGCCTCTTGAAGGGTGAGGGCGTGTGTGGCCATCCAGGTGGGGGTGGGGAGCGCAAAGGCCCTGGGGCAGGAGCAGGCCTGGAGCGCAGGCCACAGAGCCAGGGGCCGGGCCGCAGGTGAGTGAGCCAAAGGGAACCAAGAGGGGATGGTGGAGGGAGCGGCCTGGCTGAGCAACCCGGGGCTTTGACCTTCTCAGGGGCAATGGGAAGCCTGGAATTGCATGGGCTGGTGTGGAGGTCACCGTGACCTTGCCAGGCCTGGGGGTGCAGCCGCAGTGCCCAGGGAGGTGAGAAGGGGCTGGCCAGGCTGCCTGTTGTGAAGAGCAGAGAAGTGTGAGAGAGATGTGGAGCAGGGCGTCTGGCTTTTCTCTGACCTGCGATGGGCTGGTGGGAGCAGGAGCGAGCTGGCCTCACTGTGAATGTGAAAATGCTGGTTGGAGCCCACCACGGTGGGTACTTCCTTCAACGGCTAAATGCGCCGAAGGCCTCCAAGCTTGACAGGGTTGAATTTCCTCCGAGGCCCTGGGAGGGGCGCCCCGTGCTCCCTGGATGGGGCCGACATTCCTGGCCTGTCCCCAGCTGCGTCGCCTCTGCCCAGCCCTCAATCACTGCAGCTCTCAAGTGGCCCTGGGTGCCGTGATCTTGCTGAACTCTGATGCTTTCCAAATACCATAAACTTAGTTTATTTTCTGTCTGACAGAAACGGCGCCACTTAAGTCCTGCAAAGAACCCTTGGGTTCCACTCAGGCTGAGTTATTTGGGGGCCACTGCTGAACGGTTTGCATTTGTTTCCTCTGTGACATCGGAGTGGGGAGGACGCTGCCTCCAGCACGGGGCCAGGGGCCAGGGCTGCTCACACAGAGCTGCTGGAGCCTACGGGGTCCCGGCTGTGGGTCCTGGGCTGCCCGCCCCCAGGAAGGGCACCTTGCCACCATTGAAGTGGGGCGAGCTGATTCGGGCACAGCTGGAAACCAGGAGGCAGCCAGCAGCAGCGGCCCTGAGCAAGAACAGGAACCCCAGGCTGAGGCGGGCGCATCACACGAGACCAGCCTGGCCAACATGGTGAAACCCCGTCTCTACTGAAAATACAAAAATTAGCCGGGCATGGTGGCACGCACCTGTAATCCCAGCTACTTGGGAGGGTGAGGCAGGAGAATTGCTTGAACCCGGGAGGTGGCGGTTGCAGTGAGCCGAGATTGTGCCACTGCACTCCGGCCTGGGCAACAGAGTAGGACTCTGTCTCAAAAATAAAGAAGAAAGAAAGAAGGAGAGTCCGGAAGCCACTGCTGCCCCCACCAGCAGAGTGGAACTGTGATTTCATAGAACAGACACAGCCTGGCAGCGAGAATGACCACAGTGCTCATAGCCACTCAGGTGGAATCTCAGGAACTCAATGTCAGGAGGAGGAGTGGGGCCCTAAGGCCTGTGTGTGGGAGACAGTGGCCATGGCGTCGAGCTCAAAGGCGAGCCGGGCGTGGCTGGGGATGGGAAGGCGTGGCGCAGAGCCACGGGGAAGGCCCAGCCCAGACGCACACGAGGTCCAGAGACGGCAGCCTGCGAAGTGGAGGGAGGGTGGACGCCGGGGTGATCACCCACTTTCCTAGACTGAGCGTTGGGCACAGGCTTTGTATTGCTTCAGTCATCATCATATTTGATGTATGTTTGATAAATATCCCTTTAAAAATTAAAGACAGTTTGTTAATTGAGAAGGGTACTGTATTATGGGTAAAAGAAATTATTTTATGCTAAGTAGTGCTGGGTGAAAAATGAGGTGTATGTGTTCCATTATTTCCAATTTAAACAGCAGTTTGTCTACAAAGGTTTGTGATGAGTGTCAGGTGTTAGGTGCACATTAATGGCATGAAGTAAGAGCATTCTCCTGCGGAAAACACAGAAAAGTCCAGAAAGAATGTGCAAGCAACCTGCCCAGGCACTTCCACAGCTGCTGGGTGTCACGGGAAGCCGGGAACTAATTTAAGCGCCCGGCAGTGGGGTGGTGGCGCTGTGATATTTTCTTCTGCACAAGTTTGCTGCAGGGGCATCGTGGAGGGCCTGTGTGGAGCCACCGTCAGAATGCCAAGGAGCACCTGCCCTGACCCCGTCCCGCCCCGCACCATTGCCCACTCTGTCCCGTTGAGGGGGTGCTTCCCTGGGTCCTTGTGAGACCTGGGCCAGGCCCACAGGGTTCTGCTCGCTCATAACAGAAGCCTGGGTCCCGTGATGAGCAGGCGTGGCCCACAGAGGGGTCCCCGCCGTGCATCCGTCCCCACGGTGCGTCCCCCGACGGCTCTGGGGCTGCTCTGAGTTGGGGGAGCCGGGCGGGGCGTGACGGCATTCTCCTCTCTCCTGTCTCCTCCTCCCCCCGCCCTCGAGCGCAGCCTCTGGCCCTGGCAGTGGCTGGTGACTGGAGTTTGGTCAGTTGGCAAACGTGTCCCCAAGGGTCAGAGACACACACAGTTCACGTGTGACCGCCCTGCTGAGAACACGTGTGGCCCCACATGGCTGCTGCCACAGTAACACACACAGCACTGAAGGGCGCATGGGGGACGGGCCCTCCTGGCAGCCACGGCCTCCCATGCGTGGGAGCCTCCCTGCGCATTCTGTGCGGGGCCCTGCTCGCCTTGGGGCCCTGGCCGTCGCTGGCCCTGTTGACTTGGGACCTCGGCCAAGCCTGAACCTGAAACAGCCTTCGGCAGGGTCCATTTACAGACCCCATGCCGGATCATCACGGCAAGGCACGAGGCCACAGCTGCCCCAACGCCGTTTGTGTCTAAAAAGCAGGGCACAGCGCCAGGCCAGTGTTTTGTGGGCAGACCTGGAGGGACACTTGTCACACCCACGTCGGCGTCACCTCGGGGGACAGGGGCGGGGCCTGAGGGTGGGCGTCGGAGGCAGGCTTCTGTCCTGGCTTCATTGTTTTAAAGAGGACAATCTCTTAATTTTATGGTGTGATAAAATTGGTTCAAAATGGGATAAAGAAACCTGGAAGAAACACACAAGAAGGCAGATGTACAGGTGTGCGGGTGGGAGCGGCGGAGGCAGAGTGACGGGTGGGAGCCGGGTGGGGCGTGACAGCGTTCTCTTCTCTCCTGTCTCCTCCTCCCCCCACCCTCGAGCCCTGGCAGTGACGGGTGACTGGAGTTTTGTCGGCTGGCAAACGTGTCCCCAAGGCTCAGAGACACACACAGGCTGTTCACGTGTGACCGCCCTGCTGAGAACGTGTGGCCCCATGTGGCTGCTGCTGCCACAGTAACACACACGGCACTGAAGGGCGCATGGGGGACTGGCGCGGAGTGACGGGCGCAGAGTGATGGGCGCAGCGTCTGTCATGGAGAAGCAGCAGACGGCGGCAGCTGAGGCACCTGCTCTCCCCTCTGCTCGATTTTTAAGGACTGTGCTGCTGTTGTCTCGTTCTCTCTGCCCCTGTCTCCTCCTTCCCTCCTTTCTCCCCCTCTCTGTCTCTCTGCTCCATCTCCTCCTTCCTCTCTCTGAATCTCTGCCTCCTGTCTCCTCTCCCACTCCCCTTCCTCCCTGTGTGTGGCAATGACTGACCGTCATCTGCCTCTTATCTTTTCTCCCGCTCTTCCTCCCTGATAGAATTCTGAAATGTATCTGGGCTCCAGCCAGAGTGAAGATCACATTTCCTGGCATCCCTTGCAGGGTGTCGTGGCTGTGGCTGTGGCCGTGGCCGTGTCCGTGGCTGTGGCTGTGGCTGTGTGGTCGGGCTCTGGCCGGGAGATGACGGCCGACAGCTCCACCTGGGACCTCAGACACATCCGATCCATTTCTTCTTAAAGAAAGAATTGAAGTCAATTGAAGTCAAATTGAGTTCCTATTGATTACAGTCGTAGACTCAGAACCATTATGTACGCAAGAGCTAACGCATGAAGCCAGCTGTTCTCAGGGGCTCCTGTCCCTGGGGTTTTATCTCCAGGTGGCACCTGGCAGGGCACAGAGGTGGCATCACCTGCTGGGTACTCCAGGCCCCAGCTCTCTGGCTTGCCCCTGGGCAGGGCTCTGTGAAGCCTGCAGGATTCTGTGCCTGCCTTTGCCTTCTGGAGGAGGTTCCTGGTGATCGTATTTCAGGGAGACACGGGGTTTGGCTTGATTCGCAGCCCCGCTCCCCTCTATGACAACTTCTGTTTCTCACACCCAGGATCAGAGGTGCTCACTGTTGCCAAGCTCAGTGTTTATTGATTCCATAGTTTACAATTGTCTTGGCCACAGTCAATGGACTGTTTTACAAAAGATGTCTGTTCAGCACTATATCCTATAATAGGTGTGACCCTGTTTCATTTCTCGGCCCTAAATGGGACTTGTTCTTGTTGGAATAACTAAACAAGAGCAGTCTCAGGAGCAGTTTTCTTTGAAGAGTTTCTTCCAGAGCATGGCTCCTGAGACAGAGCTGGAGACCGAAGTCACCTGGGGGTGCTCTCAGTGAGAGGGTCCGTCTGTGCAGTTCAGGCCTCAAAGCTGTTTGTAAAACAGGCTGGGCCTAAGTTATCTGGGAAACTGGCCGATCCCGTGCGCCCATCTCCCTCACCTGTATGTGCTGCAGGCAAAGGCCAGGCCTGCATAGCTGGTTAGACACGGGAAAGTGAGCGGCCAGGACAGGGTCCCAGCAGGCGCCACATGCCACCCCACCGGGATCCGGCCCCACGCGTCTGAGACCTGCCCCAGGTACACGTTCCCAGCGGCGTCTATTTCACGATTCCGCCCTCGGCCCCGAATCCATGGAGCCAAATTCCTGCTTTCTTCACAGTCACTTCTGGTATTTGAGCTGAAACCATGTCTGACCATGGGCCCAGCTTCCTATGCCCCACCCTCCTGCTCGGAGCAGCACCTGCCCCAGGAAAAGGCCACCCCGCCCTGGGCTCGGGACCGGCACGGGCTCCTCCCTGACGCCCCTCCACCGTCTCTTGCTTTTTCCAGCAGCACCAGACGCAAATGGGACTCCGTGGCTCCCGCCCGGAGGACGCTGCTGACCTCCTGCCCCTTCCTCTGCTCCGCCTGGCGGTCCCGCTCCTCGGAGAAGCTCGCAGCCACTGGCTCTGCTTGCTCTTCTCCCGCGGGGGGCATGGGACCCGCCACGCGTGGAAATCACACTGGACGAGTCCTCCTATCACCAAGCCCAGAGCAAATTCTCGGCCAGCATCTTCCTTGGCCGCAGTCGGGCAGGTGACGCTGCCTCCCGACGCCTCCCCCTGCCTCAGCGCTGAGGCCGCCCTGGGTCCTCCCTGGCTGCACAGCTCCCCCCTGTGCCTTTGCAGAGCTCCGAGGTTGGGGTTCCAGGGCTCAGGCCTTGGCCTCCTCCCTCTGTGTCTTTCAGTCCTGTCTAATGGAGGCAAACAGTCCTGGATGTCTAGCTCTAGCCCTGGCTTGAACTCCAGGCTCAAATATCCACACGTTTTATGTTTCAACAAATGGCCAGATTGTTTTCCAAGCGGCTGCGCCACCTCCCGTCCCCACCCGCCACACGTGGGCGTTCCGGCCCCTCCGCGACCCTCACCGGCGCCGCTTTTGTACATCGGCTGCACGTCAGCCTTTCCGGTAGCCAGACAGCGGCCCCCGTGTGGCTCCAAGTGGCAGCTCCCTGATGGCCGCCAAGGGGGGCACCTGCGCACGTGCTTGATGGCTGCTTGGGCGTCTTCGGTGGTGACGTGTCTGTTCTGGTCTTTTCCCCAGTTTTCACTGGACATTTTGTTTTCTTACTTTTGTCTTACTTCTGGATACAAGTCCTTTATCAGATGCGTGCTTTGAAAGTATTTTCTCCAGTCTGCTGCGGCTTGGCTTTCTATTCACCTGAGTGTCTTTCAAAGAACAGATGGTTTTTTATTTTGATAAAGTCCAATTTATCCATTTTGTCTTGTTTTGGATCACGCTTTTGTTGCCATATTGAAGAAATCTTTGCCTAAGCCAAGGTCACAAAGACTTTCTCCTCTATTCCCTTCCAGGGACTTGATGGTTTTAGGGTTTACATTTAGATCAATGATCCGTTCTGGGTTAATTTTTGTATGTGGTGGAAGGTACAGATCAAAATTCATTTATCCAGAATGAGAAGTGTTTGTTGCTTGCCAAGGTGTGTGTGTGAGAGCATACGTGTGTGTTTCAGTGTGTGCGTGCGTGTGTAGGGGTGGGTGTCCATGTGTGAGTGTATGTGTGGGTATGAGTGTGTGTGAATGTGTGTATGGGTGTGAGTGCATGTGTGTGAGTACATGTATGGGTTTGAGAGTGTGCTTGTATGAGATTGCGTGTGTGTGAGCGTGAGTGTGGGGGGGTTGTGTGTGTGTGTGAGTGCGCATGTGGGTTTGTGTGCATGTGACTGCGTGAGTGCGTGTGACCACATGCGGGTTTGTGTGCATGTGTGTTCGTGTGTGTTCGTGTGTATCTGCCTGTGTGTGTGCATGTGTGTGAGTGCATGTGGGTTTGTGTGCATGTGTGTGACTGTGTGTGAGTGCATGTGTGTGTCCGTGTGTGTGTGCATGTGTGTGAGTGCATGTGGATTTGTGTGCGTGTGTGCGTGTGAGAGTGCATGTGGGTTTGTGTGCATGTGTGCGTGTGTGTGAGTGCATGTGGGTTTGTGTGCATGTGTGAGTGCATGTGGGTTGTGTGCGTGTGTGTGTGAGTGCATGTGGGTTGTGTGCATGTGTGTGACTGCATGTGTGAGTGCGTGTGTGAGTGCATGTGTGTGAGTGCGTGTGTGTGAGTGTGTGTGTGAGTGCGTGTGTGAGTGTGTGTGTGCTTGTGTATTTCCCCATTTTCCGAAGCAGTATTCTTTCTTCACTTTACTCCTTTATCTATTTCAATGCATCTTTCTCTTTGTCTAGCTTCACACCAGTGTTGCCCTGCCGATGGCTGTGGTACTAAAATCAGTCTTAACTTGAGGTGGTGTGAGTCCTCCCGCTTGGTTCTTTTTCAAGATTGCTTTGGCTCTCCAAGGTCCTTTGCATTTCCACATGAATTTCAGAATCAGCTGCTCAGGTTCTACCGTGAAGCCCTCTGGGGTGCTGGGCGACGGTGTGGGTTCTCCGTGTGCACGGGAGAATGCGTCTTAGCCTCACCAAGGACCCCCGGCTGCTCACCTCCCACCCTCCTGTCTGCTGTTTTTGCCATGGGCCAGCCTGTGTGCTGGAGCGAGTGGCTGGGAGTTTGGTCACATGCCTCCCGGTGTGGCCTGCTCCAGTGGCCCCTGCTTTGGAGCCCACCCCATCCACCCCTGCCACAAGCCGGCGCCATGTGGCCCTGCCTGCCTCCTTCCCCGCCCTGGTTCCCCTGCCTGCCTCCTTCCCTGCCCTCGTTCCCCAGCCCTCCTCTCGGCTGCTCAAGCTCTGGGCTCAGGTGTCTTCTTTTTTGTGAGAAAAGCCGGCTTTTCCCACCTCCATCCCTCTCTGCGCCCACATGCCACCTCCTCACCGCTCCTCGGGGAGAGAGCTCAACCGCACATCCAGACGCGGATCACGCCTCGGGCTGCCCCTTTCGCTCGCTGAGTGGAGGCTGCGTCTGTGACGTTTTATTCTCAGAGACGCCAGGATGCTCACCTGAGTCTCTGCCCCCAGCCAAGGGAGGCCCTGAGCCTGTTTAGGGACAGCAGGAAATGATGACAGAGGCTCAGGACCCCCCTCATATCCCCATTGCCCGACTCGGTGGTGGCCCACGCAGCAATGCCGAGAGCAGCCAACGCTGTGCTGGCAGAGCCACCTTGCAGGAGGGGAGGTCCAGGCCCCAAGTCCGAGAGCAGAAGACAAAACATCTCCTGTGGACACTGTAACAAGGGGCCACAAGCAGGTGGCTTCCAACAATGTGAATGCACTGTCTCCCGTTCTGGAGGCCAGACCCCAAGATCACAGGGTGGCCAGAGCTGTGCCCCTCCGGAGGCTTCAGGGAGGATCCCTCCCGCCTCTCCCAGCTTCTGGGGCTCCAGGCTTCCCTGGGCTCGTGGCCGTGCCATTCGAGTCTCGGCCTCCACCTCCACGTGGCCTCCTGCCTGGGCCTCCGTGTTGCATTTCCTCTGCCCTCTCTTTAAGGACACCGTCGTTGGATTTAGGACCTGCCCTAAATCCAGGATGATCTCGTTATCAGTGGGTGGCTGGGTCAGGTTCTTGACTTTGCAGCACGAAAGAATTTGAGAGCAAGTCCAAAGCTCAAGTAGGCAAAGAAGTTTGTCACAAAGTGAAGGCGCTGCTCAGAGGGAGAAGCAGCCCCTTAGCTCGAAGGGAGTCCTTTCTCAGGAGCTGTGCGTGCACATTCATGAAATATGGTGAGGTCAGGTGTGTAAAGGCAGACAGGCCCGCGGTTGGCTGTGCGTGCCTGTTCATGAAACACGGCGAGGTCAGGCGTGTAAAGGCAGACAGGCCCGCGGTTGGCTGTGCGTGCCTGTTCATGAAATACGGCGAGGTCAGGCGTGTAAAGGCAGACAGGCCCGCGGTTGGCTGTGCGTGCCTGTTCATGAAATACGGCGAGGTCAGGCGTGTAAAGGCAGACAGGCCCGCGGTTGGCTGTGCGTGCCTGTTCATGAAATACGGCGAGGTCGGGCGTGTAAAGGCAGACAGGCCCGCAGTTGGCACACATGCTCAGTACCTACATGCTCCACCACACACTGCATGTATCATTACATATAGAATCCTCACCTGGGGGTGTGTCTCTTACTATTAAAATGAGCTGAACTTGGAGTGTAACTGTGTGTACAGTGTCCTGGAGAAGCCCCTGGCCCCTCCGAGGCAGGAATGTGTGGCTAAGAGCTTGGTGGGCTTTGGGTGCTGACTGGCTGGAGATTGGGGAAGCTACATCAGGAATAAGGTATGTTCATTGTCTTTCCCGGGCCTGTATCGGGCATCAGGAACTTGTAAGCATCCGGCGGTCGGCTGGTGTCCTGTGGGGCTGCTTACCTTGCGAAGCCTGCTGCAAAAGGGGCCCGGGGGCTTCACACAGGGAACAAGGACGTCAGTGTGGCCTCCTCATCCTACCGATCCTGCCTCAAGCTCATCTCAGGATCCCTAACTCAATTACATCTGCAAAGATCCTAGTTGCAATAAGTCACATGAGGACAGGCCTTTCTGAGATTAAACCCGGGCCAGAAGATGTGTTTCCGAGATCGGAGACAGAGGCCCACGTCCTGCTGACACCGTGTCTTGGGTCGCGGGAGGAGAACACCATTCAGCCCACCACGGAAGGAAAGGCTTCCACGGGGAGGACCGGTCCAGCCGTCATTTTCTCCCCGTGGCCTCTCCCTCATCCCCAGCAGGAGCGCAGGAGGACAAGGCTGGGGGCTGAACTTCGGGGTGAGCGACTTGCCTTCCTCATTGATGGGCATTTGGGACTTGTTGGAAAATCTTTGCGCTCCTTTATCTTTTTCTTGGGGCTGGGTTGAGCCTTGCAGAAAAGCGAGATTTGGAAGAGTCATCCTGGTCTTCATTGTCTTCCATTTGCCAGCAGGTGGGCGACAGGGAGTTAAATAAAAACGCTTCAACTCCACGCGTGTGGAAACGACCTGGCAGGATCTCCCTCGTACGACCTGCGAGGCGGACGCGGTTGGGATCCTCATTGTGCCGGAGACTGAGGCTCCCAATGGCTGTCGGTCTCGCCTGTGGGCGCCTGGGCTCGAACCTGGATCGGACCCTGGCGCTGCTCCCTGTCAGGAACATCTGCTGATGGCTGGTCCAGCATCCACGGGCCCCACTTCTAGGAGCCGCACCTGCCAGGCCCTGAGTCCAGCATGACGCGGTGGAACATAAGCCAATCAGAGTGCCCTATTTCCTCTGGCCACAGCGATTGGTTCAGGGAAGAGCACGTCACCCAATCAGAGCCCAGCAGACACAGGGATGCTTTTCCTGCGTGTCCAGGGAAGACAGGTGGGTTTGCTGCCCTGGACTCAAACCCCTGGAAGGTTTGGACCTGCGGGGACACAGCCTCCGGCCACGCGGACACGGCCTCCGGCCATGCGGACAGGCCTTCCTGAGATTAAACTCAAGCCAGAAGGCTGGAGCCAAGAGAGGCAGACAGAAGCCTGTGTCCCACTGACAAGTTTTGACCCTCGACCAAGCCGGGCCCGAAACCAAACACACCTGGACTTTTCCTACGGATGAGCCACCAGCCCCCTTTCTGCTTAGGCCAGCCCGGCTCGGCTTCTTCATGTTGCTGCTGAGCGGAGAGCAGAGGGTGCATCTGGAAGGTTGTGTTGCCCTGATCGCTCCTGGGCTCCTCACACGCTTCTCCGCGTGGCCAGCGTCCCGGGGGCCTCTGCGTCCATCTCTCAAACCTGTGCCATGAGCTTGCAGGGAGGCCTTCTGTTCCATGCAGGCGGCTTGTTTATAAAGCGAGTGGCCGCTGAGATCCATCAATAAAAGGCCGTCGATATTCTGGGGCAAGAAGTGGGTACCGGACATGGATTCTAAATCAAATGAGAGGTCATTGAGAATGAGTGCTGTAGGTGACAGGGATTCTCTGCCCCCACCTGCCCTCGTAAAGTCTGAAGAGGCTGGAGGCCCCCGGGAACGGTCACGCCATAAATCACTTGTCCTTGCTGCTTGCAAGTTCTTCAGCACAGGTGCATGTGGCCCCGCAGCCAGGCCCAAGACGCCTCCTGACCTAGTGATAGAGGGAGAAAGAAGGGTGGAGTCCACCACTGTCCCCCAGAGGCCAGCAGCTTCCTCCACTGCTCCGAGGAGGCGTAGGGGGCAGGCGTGAGTACTTCATGGGCCCAGCCGGTGCCTGTGGGGCCCCTTGAGTCTTCATTTGTCCCCTCATTACACAGATGTTTATAAAGTACCTGCTGTGTGCCGGGCACAGCCTGGGTTCTTGGTATAGAGCTGTCAATGGGACAGAAAAGGGGCTTGCTGTCAGGGGGCTCACGTTCTGGTCATGGGGGGAGACAGACCTGCAGGAACAAACAGGTACACGGTGTGCGCTTGAGGACGGTGAGAGGGGGCCACCCCATGGGACAGGGCTTGCCACAGGCTTTCTGAGCAGCCCTGCCCCCGTCCCTCTGGGCTCTGGGAGTGCCTCTGCCCCCCACCCCAACTCCAAAACCTCTCCTTTCCAACCTGCAGCCGCTCCTGCAGTCTGTCCTAGGACGTACTTCCTTTCTCAGGACTTTCTGTTTTACACATTTTGCAAGTTCATGAAAACTGTGCAATCCAAGCTTTTTCCTCTACAGATGAGTGGAGTGACGTTTTCTTGTCAGAAAGCATTTTTCTGAGTGATGAAATCTCCCTGGCTGAGCACCACAGCCCAGATAAATATGACGGTGGCGCACAGCCCTTGTCCCATTGAAATTCTCACCAGAGGCTTGGAACCAGCTATGAGCCAGGGCGGGAAGTGGCTGCCTGTGCGGGTGGCTGGCTCCTTGGCTGTGCCCAGCTCCTCGGCTGTGCCCAGCAGCGCCGTCCCCAACGTGCTCCTGAAGCTGGCGGCTGGGGTTGGAATCCCAGCACCTGCACTCATGGCCCACAGGGGAGGCTCCTGTCTGTAGAACGGGGACATTCATCTCCTCTCGGGGTTGCTGTGAGCACGGGGTGGGCACAGGGGCCATGTGTGTGCTGAGTGCTGTGTTACGGTTACTAGTTTCTTTCTGGAACAGCTCTGACCCCCCCGTACACCCTTGGCGTCTGGTTGTAGGGTCAAGGCCTTGTCCAGTGGCCCTCGAAGGGTGCACCTGGCTCCCAGGGTCCCGCACGCTGCGCCCTGACCACACCCCAAACCGTGTCTCCTGCAGGTGCAGACAGATGAGCTATGCCCAGGACCTGCCCCAGGTCTCCGTGGTCTTCATCTTCGTCAATGAGGCGCTGTCGGTCATCCTGCGCTCCGTGCACAGCGTGGTCAACCACACGCCCTCCCAGCTCCTCAAGGAGGTCATCCTGGTGGACGACAACAGTGACAACGGTGAGCGGGCGGGGCCTCGGCACGGTGCTCGCCGGGCGGCTGCCTGTGGCTGGGTCGAGTTGGGGTTGGGTGGAGCCTCCCGGGGCGGAGCGACAGAGGACCGCACCCCATCTGTCCGCAGGGGCTCTAAACCTATGGGGGTCCCTCCTGCCTTCCAGCCTCTGTCATGGCTGCATACGTGCTGTCCCCAGTGTGTGGCTGCCAGTGCCTCTCTCTGCCTCCATTATGCGGCCTCTCCCATGTGTCTGCATCCTCTCCTCTTCTCATGAGGACCCAGACTAGACACAGAGCTCACCCCAAATCCAGGAGGATTTCATTTCAAGATACTCAACCGGATACATCTACAAAGTCCCTGCTTCCTCTCCTCTCAGGCTCCGGGTGGAGATGAAGTTGGGGTCAGCCACCCCCTTCCACAGAGGCCAGTAGAGCTGAGCTCTCCAGAGTGCCAGTCACGCCTCCCGCCTCTCTTGCCCACAGAGGCTCACACCAGAGCTTGGCTGGACAGAGCTCGCAGCTGGAGCCCAAGCCCCATGGTTCCTCAGCGCCACCCTCCTCAGCTTCAGGTCCCCTGAGGGCAGTGCTACTCACACCCTCTAGCAAACAGGCTTGAAACCCCAAACAAGGATCTTGCACTGCCCCAGGCCTGTCCCCCATCTGCCCTTCCCAGGCGCAGAGCAGAGAGCCTGCAGCCGTGACACTCCCTCTGGAAGTGGAGGAAAACATGGGGAGCCCCTTCCTGACCCCTCGTGGAGGCAGGAGGCTGTGCCATGGGGCTGTGGGGCAAGCTCTGGCCTGCAGCAGGGCCCTAGCCCAGCAGCACCGTCTACACTGGGGTCTGTGTGCAGAGGACTGAATGGTGTGGCTGCCCTCCTGAGCCCTGTCTCGCTGGAGAAGGTGGTGTTTGGGGAGGACCATCCAGTCCAGCTCGGCTACCTGTGTCTTGCCCTTGGCCACAGGGAGCTCCATCAGGACACCCTGCCCCCAGCATGGAAGGCCACGTTTGTGCGTCCACCCATCCATGCGTGGACTTGGTTTTTTACAGCTGACTGCAGTCCTGTGTCTCCCGTCTCCACAGCACAGGCTGCTCTCTCTCTCTCTCTGTCTGTCTGTCTGTCTGTCTGGTGTGTTTCCTTATTTGCTGTGTCTCCCACTGGAATGTCAGCATCATGAGGCTGGGGTCTCATCTCTCTGTGACCTCCACGCTGAACCACATGTGGTTCAGTGGGTCCTAAGAGAATGTTTACAATACACTCATCCCACACGGGGCACGCAGCATTTCCGGCCTTGGGTCTTGGTGGCCCCGCGCCTGCCAGCACCTGCCAGTGTGCTGAAGTCTTGTCTCTCCTCAGTGGAGCTCAAGTTCAATCTGGACCAGTACGTCAACAAGCGGTACCCAGGCCTCGTGAAGATTGTCCGCAACAGCCGGCGGGAAGGACTGATCCGCGCGCGGCTGCAGGGCTGGAAGGCGGCCACCGCCCCAGTCGTCGGCTTCTTTGATGCCCACGTCGAGTTCAACACGGGCTGGTAAGGGCCGGAACAGGCTGGACAGCCAGTCTCAGCGGGTCCCCCTCCACCATCCCCCTCCTAAGCCGCCGTGCAGCTGCAGCCTGGCCGCTGGGTTGGCCCCGGGGCTGGGAGACTCGCCGTAGCCTTCAGGATCTGGGACTGAGAGCCACCACTGAGTCCCCCTGTGCGGTTACCTCTGCGGCCTCTCTGTGTCCAGCTCCTGAATGCAAAACCACGGGAGGGCAGGCCCAGCACGCACCCAAGGACATGGCGCTTAGAAGCTCCCAGGCATGTGTATGAGGCTTGGTCTGTGCCCACCTTGCCCCAGGAGAATGTGACCCCATCCTGACTCCAGCAGGCTCGGGTACCGTGTGTCCCCCGCGGGGTGGGAACCTCAGATCAGGTGGGGTGGGGCTAAGGTGCAGAAGTCCGGCCTCTCAGGCCCTGCTCAGTCACTGGAGATGGCCACGAGTGCCCCCGAGGCCTTAGCCTAGTGCAAGGGGCATGGGAAGTGAGCTTCTGGGCCGAGGGGGTCACCTTGTGTATGGGGTCCTGGGGCCACCAGCACAAAGCACCCCCTTCTGGGCGGCTCGGAGCAGCAAGACTTTACCTCCTCACCGTTCTGGAGGCCCAGAGCCCGACTCCAAGGTGTGGGCAGAGCCGGACTCCAAGGTGTGGGCAGGGCCCGACTCCAAGGTTTGGGCAGGGCCGAGTTTCCCCCAGAGGCTCCAGGCCCTTAAGGATCCCTCCCACCTCTCTCAGCTCCTGAGGGCTGCAGCTCCCACCTCCGACCCCCACGCCCTCCCTGTGTCTGTTTCTCCATCCCTGCCTTATGCAAGGACCCTTGTCATTAGAGTTGGGGCAGTCCAGGATGCCCCCAGGCAAACCCCAAAGCCAGCCCCACAGAGGGCACCTACAGGGTCCATAGTGCACTGGGTGTGTTCCCCACACCCAGGCCAGGCCCTGCACCCACAATGCTCAGGGGTGTGTTCCCCGCACCCAGGCAGGCCCCGCACCCACAATGCACAGGGGTGTGCTCCCCGCACCCAGGCAGGCCCGGCACCCACAATGCACAGGGTGTGCCCCGCACCCAGGCAGGCCCCGCACCCACAATGCTCAGGGGTGTGTTCCCCGCACCCAGGTAGGCCCCGCACCCACAATGCACAGGGGTGTGCTCCCCGCACCCAGGCAGGCCCCGCACCCACAATGCACAGGGGTGTGCTCCCCGCACCCAGGCAGGCCCCGCACCCACAATGCACAGGGGTGTGCTCCCCGCACCCAGGCAGGCCCCGCACCCACAATGCACAGGGGTGTGCTCCCCGCACCCAGGCAGGCCCCGCATCCACAATGCACAGGGGTGTGTTCCCCGCACCCAGGCAGGCCCCGCACCCACAATGCACAGGGTGTGCCCCGCACCTGGGCCAGGACCCACCCCTGTCCACCCAACCACAGGGAAGACCCGGGAGGCCGTTTTCCCCACTTCCTGGAGAAACCAAAACTGAAGATTTAATATCAACTCTCTTGACTCATTTTTCAACTCAGGGAAATATGGGCTGTTGTCACTGCAGGGGGCCTTGGTGGGAAGGGCCAGCTGATGTTTGATCTCAGTGTTACACGGAGGCTGGGACTGTCATGATTGGCTGGGACACCCCACTGCATGTGACCTTGGGCCTCCTGCTGGGTCCCCGAGGAACCTGGCGTTTTGGGGCTTCTCAAAGTCCGTGGTTTCCATAACAGCATCAGTGGGTTCAAGTGGGGACTTGGCACCTCTCAGGCTTCTCCCCTCACACTCGGCTTTACTGGGGCATCTCAGTCCCCAGCCGGCGCTGTTCTGACAAGACGCTGCCTCCTCTGCCCTGTGCCCTCCCTTCCCCTTCCTCGCTCCTCCGCAGGGCGCTTTCCTTTCCCTCGATGTTTATCAGCTTCTGACGTGTTGTGCATGAATTGTGTTCCACTGTCTGCCCCCCACAGGGTCACCCCATGCAGTCGCACAGGTTGTGCACTGCACAACTACACCAGCAGCCTTTTAGTCCCTCTGATGCTGCGTAAGCTCCCCGAGGCCTGAGGGCGTCTGGGGGAGCCTTGGGTCTGTCACGTCAAAATGCAATTTTAAACCGGTCCAACTTTAATTTTCACAACTGAAAACCCAGTTATCCATCTGCAAATAGCACCCGCTCCTGTAACTGTCTCCACAAAGGATTCTGCCTTATTAGCAGACCTGGCATTTCCAGGGAGCTTTTCATCTCTGAAGCACTTCGCTAACCGTAATTAATTAATCCTCCTCACAAAGCTGAAAGGCAGGTAAATACCAGGCCTCATGCTCAGAAGGACGGGAAGAAGGGGTGAAGACAGCCGCGTGGTCTCACAGGCAGGGTCAGGGCCTCGCCCCTCCCCATGCCGGCCCTGCCTGAGCCGACCCGAATCTGCCCTCAGGCCATCCAGCCTCTCACTGCAGCCTCTGGGTTCTGTGTCAGCCAGTGGCTGGGTGGCTCTGGCCCTGTGGGTCTCCAGCGTGGACGGCGGGCCTCTGCGGCCATCTCACCTTGCGGTAGACCATGGTGTCTCCAAGGGCGAGGGCTGCACCTGCTTCCCAGGACCCCTGCCTGGGACGGGGAATCGAAGACTGAGCTGATGCCCATGGAGGCTGCTTCTGCTCACCTTCCTCTCTGCCCTCCTCGCCCCCCATTGCCCCATCGCTCTGTCCGGCCTCCTGGCCAGCCCTGCAGGCCCATTAGGCACACGCCGGGGCTTCGGTGCAGCTGCCGCACCCTCTGAGACTCCCTCTATGCCTCCTTCCAGTCACTACCCAGGGCAGCCCTACTTAAAACTGTGAGCCCCTTCTACCACATCCACGACTGCTTATACCTCATCCTCCGTCCCGTCCTCGAGCAGGGCCGCTGCACACTCACACAGGTTCCACACTGCACAACGGTGCCTGGTGGCTTTTCATCCCACACCGTGCGAGCTCCCCATGGCACGGATTATTTGTATTCCTTAGTTCATGATTGTATTCCAATTTGTGGGAACAGGGCGTGGCACATAGTAGATCCTCAATTAATTCTTGCAAATGAATGCAGCTCCCACAGGAGCAGGAAAGGAGAGGAGGGACTCGGGGCTGGGCAGAGAGGGAGACCGAGCTGGGGAGCCCCGTGGTGGACACAGCTGACCTCTTGTGGACCCCTGGGCAGCCCTTCAGAGATACTGCAGTTGGGCCAATGTGGCTGGTGTCAGCGTCCCCCAGGGGCCAGTGGCATTCGAGGGGCTACCCCAGCAGGCGTGAGGCCTTGGTCAGGGTGGATCTGCTGCTGAGAGGGGCCCTTGGGCTTCCAAGGGAGGATGTGGGTCTAGCTCAGCAGGGGGTGGCAGGGCTAGATGCAGACCAGGTGGGGACTGGCCTCCCCTCCCTGTGGGCGAGTGGACCCTCCTCAGGGAATGCGGCGGGCTGGGGCCGCCCCTCCTCACAGCTGTGCCTCCGCAGGGCCGAGCCCGCACTGTCGCGGATCCGAGAGGACCGGCGTCGCATCGTGCTGCCAGCCATCGACAACATCAAGTACAGCACGTTTGAGGTGCAGCAGTATGCGAACGCCGCCCACGGCTACAACTGGGGCCTCTGGTGCATGTACATCATCCCCCCGCAGGACTGGCTGGACCGCGGCGACGAGTCAGCACCCATCAGGTGAGCTGCGCCCTCAGGGGTCGAGGGCGGCCCTGCCCGGCAAGGAGCAGAGCAGAGCGAGGCGGGCGTGGGGACGAGGGACGGGGACGAGGGCCGGGGACGAGGGCCGGGGACGAGGGACGGGGACGAGGGACGGGGACGAGGGCGTGGGGACGAGGGACGGGGACGAGGGACGGGGACGAGGGACGGGGACGAGGGACGGGGACGAGGGCCGGGGACGAGGGACGGGGACGAGGGCCGGGGATGAGGGCCGGGGACGAGGGACGAGGGACGGGGACGAGGGACGGGGACGGGGACGAGGGACGAGGGACGGGGACGAGGGACGGGGACGAGGGACGGGGACGAGGGACGGGGACGAGGGCGTGGGGACGAGGGACGGGGACGAGGGACGGGGACGAGGGACGGGGACGAGGGACGGGGACGAGGGACGGGGACGAGGGACGGGGACGAGGGACGGGGACGAGGGACGGGGACGAGGGCGTGGGGACAAGGGACGGGGACGAGGGACGGGGACGAGGGCGTGGGGACGAGGGACGGGGACGAGGGACGGGGACGAGGGACGGGGACGAGGGACGGGGACGAGGGACGGGGACGGGGACGAGGGACGGGGACGAGGGACGGGGACGAGGGACGGGGACGAGGGACGGGGACGAGGGACGGGGACGAGGGACGGGGACGAGGGACGGGGACGAGGGCGTGGGGACGAGGGACGAGGGACGGGGACGGGGACGGGGACGAGGGACGGGGACGGGGACGGGGACGGGGACGAGGGCCGGGGACGAGGGCCGGGGACGAGGGCCGGGGACGAGGGACGGGGACGAGGGACGGGGACGAGGGACGGGGACGAGGGACGGGGACGAGGGACGGGGACGAGGGACGGGGACGAGGGACGGGGACGAGGGACGGGGACGAGGGACGGGGACGAGGGACGAGGGACGGGGACGAGGGACGGGGACGAGGGACGGGGACGAGGGCCGGGGACGAGGGACGGGGACGAGGGACGGGGACGAGGGACGAGGGACGGGGACGAGGGTGTGGGGACGAGGGACGGGGACGAGGGACGGGGACGAGGGACGGGGACGAGGGACGAGGGACGGGGACGAGGGTGTGGGGACGAGGGACGGGGACGAGGGACGGGGACGAGGGACGGGGACGAGGGACGGGGACGAGGGACGAGGGACGGGGACGAGGGACGGGGACGAGGGCCGGGGACGAGGGACGGGGACGAGGGACGGGGACGAGGGACGAGGGACGGGGACGAGGGTGTGGGGACGAGGGACGGGGACGAGGGACGGGGACGAGGGACGGGGACGAGGGACGAGGGACGGGGACGAGGGTGTGGGGACGAGGGACGGGGACGAGGGACGGGGACGAGGGACGGGGACGAGGGACGGGGACGTCCCCAGCAAGCACAACCTGGTGCAGGGGCTGAGCCGAGACCACGGTGAGTGTCGGGCCGGGTGCTGGGGCCCCCGGGCTTTGCCATAAAAACTTGGCACACAGAGCTTGTCTGTATCACAGAGACGCAGACGCAGCCCTCAGGGTTCACAGGAGCCAGTACTAACCGCTTGAAGGTTATTTTTCTTCATTCAAAATGCACTTGGTAATCCCCAATTGGCAGGAAAAGGATTGCCTTGTGTTTGACATTTTAAAAATCAGTGAAATTCAGAGAACCCAATGGGAGGCACCTCCCACAGTTTTTGGCAGGCTCTGGATGCCCTGAGCTGTGGCAGGAGCAGGCTCACTGGCCCCATCAAGTCTCCAAGGCATGGCTGCCCCCCTGCTCCTCACAGCCACCACCTGGACAGCTGCTGAACCCCCCCGTTCCAGCCCTCAGCTGAAGGACAGGGCGCGACATGAACAGACACTACCCAGGAGAAGACTGGCCTGCGCCAGCAAGCTCATGAAAGGTGCTCCCCACAGTCCAGGGAGATGCAAATTCAACCCACAGTGAGATGGGGCTCTGCGCCCACTGGGGTGGCTGAAACGTGCAGGCTGACAATACCAAATGTTGACAAGGACATGGCACAGACGCAACTCTCGGACATGGCTGGCAGGACTGTGAATCGCTGCAGCCACTTTGGAAAACCCGCAGCTCCTTCTGAAGGCCCGAAACCCACTCCAGTGTCCCCCCTTCCACTGTCCCCCCTCCAGCGTCCCCCCTCCAGTGTCCCCCCTCCAGCGTCCCCCCTCCAGTATCCCCCTCCAGTGTCCCCCCAGTGTTCCCCCTCCAGTGTCCCCTCCAGTGTCCCCTCCAGTGTCCCCCCGTGTCCCCCCTCCAGTGTCCCCCCGTGTCCCCCCTCCAGTGTCCCCCCATTCCACTCCCAGGTGTTTTTCTCAAAATAAATGAGACATGCGTACATGCAAAGGCTTCCACACAAACGTTCACAGCGGCGTTACTCACAGTAGCCTCATATGCGTCAGCAGGTGGATGGATGAGCGGGGCAGACTCCACCCACATCACGGAATACTTAGAAACAGGGAGGAGTGGACCCTTCCACACCTAACGACGTGGTGAGATGCAGAGGCTCGTGCTGAGCCTCGGAGCCACACATGGAAGAGAGTGTCTGCGTGATTCCTGCACACAGAATTCCACGGAAGGCAAAATTCATCCTGGGTGGAGGCTGAGGGTCGGGGCTCACAGGGAAGGGGCCTGCCTGGGACAGTTCCAGGGCAGCAGTGTTCTCTGCTGGAAAAGGATGGGGTCACCCAGGGATCTCCATCAGTCAAAATGGGCCAAAATGCAAAGATCACATGGATGCATTTCATTTTATATAAATTTCACCCCTCAAAGTTGATTTTAAAGAATACATGAAATATTAAGGCAGGTGCGGTGGTTCATGCCTGTAATCCCAACACTTGGGAGGCCGAGGTGGGTGGATTGCCTAAACTCAGGAGTTCGCCCTCCCTCATGGGGACAGAAACAGCAGACAGCCGCAACGAGATGGGGCCATGTTGGAAGTTCCAGGACGGCTTCCATGGTGGACACCCAGCGTGACGATCGCAAAGGCGCACATGGTTCCACGCGGTGTTGTCATCGCGGCCGGTGCCCCTGCGTTCCATGCTTAGTGTGCAGGCGTGCAGCCTGCTGGATGTGTATGTTTTAGGGAGACATAGGAATCAATGCACACATGTCAGGTGTGCACTGGTTCAGTCCAAAAGGCGGGACGACCAGAAGTGGGGACTTCCAGGCCATGGGCGGATTCAAAGATTTTCTGATTGGTAATTGGTTGAAAGAGTTAAGTTATTATCTAAAGACCTGGTATGAATAGAAAGGAGCGTCTGGTTAAGATAAAGGGTTGTGGAGACCAAGGTTTTATGATGCAGATGAAGCCTCCAGGTAGCGGGCTTCAGAAGGAGCTTCAGAAGGAGGAGATTGTAAATGTTTCTTATCAGACTTAAAAAGGGGCCAGACTTCTGGTTAATCTTATCTGGATCAGAAAAGACCTCCAAAAGAAAGGGAAGTCTCTACAGAATGTTGAGTTCCCCCACAAGACACAGCATTGCAAGCCATTTCAAAATACATCAATGAAATACATTTTGGGGTAAAATACTTAACTTCTTTAGGGGCCTGCTAACTGTCATTTTGGATGCATTTTATCTCTACAAAAGAGTCTGTTTGGTCAGACTTAACATCTGTGTTTTAGTGTTCCAGAATTCCAAAGGGAGGAGAGTCTAAGGGGCTTGTCCAAACCCTCTTCCCATCAGGACCTGAGCTTGTTTTCCTGGGTTACTTTGGGGTGCCCTTGGTTGAGAAGCGGCTCCATTCAATTGGTTGGGGGTCTTAGAGTTTTATTCTTGGTTGACAGAACCAATACTTAATCATTTTCACTTGAAATCTTATTTTATGTGAAAATGATTTCTACTCTCTTTGAAAATTGGAAGATTCTAGGCCCCAATTCTTACTCAGTCATGATGAACTGAAGCTGAGCTGTGGCTGCTCCCTCGGACAGAGCAGAGCCACAGTCACCACCTGTCCCAACAGCCGCTCCCAGCAAGCCCATCTGTCCTGTATTGTTTATCATTTGCTGATGCTGCTGCTCCACTTGGGGAAATAATTCTCTAGAGCTGGGTCCTTACGGGAGTGGGAGAATAGGGACAGACCAAGAGGACTGACTATTTCAAGAAAAAGAAGATGAAGGCTTTGATTTCACCATGTTCAACAAGTGACACTAGCCCTCTTCTCTCTTGTACTTTACCTGCCTGACCTTCGTGTAAGTTTGTCTGTCAAAACTCACCCTGGAGGATCAAAGTCTGGGCGAGAGCCCCATCAGAAATCAGCTCCCCACTCACTGGAGGATCACAGAGTCACGTGCTGGAGCCCTGTCAGAATCACTCCTCTCGCATAGAGTATCAGAGTCACAGATATGAGCCCTGTCAGAATCACTCCCCTCATGCTGGAGGATCAGCAGTAACAGGCGAGAGAAAAAAATAAGAAGGACACAATGCTGATCATCGCTGAAGCTGAGAACACATTCTGCTCATCTTTCTCCTTTTGCATACACTTGAAAATTTCCATAAAAGTAAATATGCATATTAAAAGCAGCGGAGGGGCCGGGTGCGGTGGCTTACGCCTGTATTTCCAGCACTTTTGGGAGGCCGAGGCGGGTGGATCACCTGAGGTCAGGAGTTCCTAGCCTGGCAAAACCCTGTCTCTACTAAAAATACAAAAATTAGCAGGGCGTGGTGTCAGGTGCCTGTAATCCCAGCTACTTGGGAGGCCGAGGCAGGAGAATTGCTTGAACAGAGGAGGCAGAGGTTATAGTGAGCTGAGATGGTGCCATTGCACTCCAGCCTGGGCAACGAGAGCGAAATTCAGTCTAAAAAAAAAAAAAAAAAAAAAAAAAAAACAGTGAAGGGCATTTTCAAGGATGTACAGCAGGGGTCAGGGAATCATGGCCCACAGTCCTGTATTTGTAAATAAAGCTTTATTGACACATGGCCATGTTTCCTCATTTGCATATCAGGGCAGAGGGGAGCAGCTGCCACCCAGGCTTCTGGCACAGAGCCAAGACATTTACGCACTTGCCGTGGGCAGAGAAAGTGTGGGCCCTGCTCCAGGACGGCATTTCCGTGATCTCTTTGGGGAATGGAACTTTAGGCGCAGGGATAACCACCTCACTTTTTAAGTACTAACAATTTTCACTGTGGGCAAAGGATTACCTAGGTGCCGAGGCAACAGACTGAAGGCACAAACTGTTTCAGTATAATAAAGAAAATAGTTAGAATAAGAATAGTGATAATACGAATCAGATATAGAGATGATCATGGACAATTATCAATCATTATTATAAACATTATTAATCATTAGCTTTTAATATTACTCTTTGTTGCATTACTAATATAACCTAGGAATAACCTGAGGGTATAGGGTCAGGTGCTGAAGGGACATTGTGAGAAGTGACCTAGAAGGCAAGAGGTGAGCCCTCTGTCATGCCCGCATAAGGGCTGTTTGAGGGCTCCTTGGTCAAGCGGTAATGCCAGTGCCTGGGAAGGCACCTGTTACTTAGCAGACCGTGAAAGGGAGTCTCCTTTCCTTGGAGGAGTCAGGGAACACTCTGCTCCACCAGCTTCCTGTGGGAGGCTGGATATTCTCCAGGCCTGGCCCGCAGTCATCCGGAGGCCTAACCCCCTCCCTGTGGTGCTTCAGTGGTCACACTCCTTTTCCACTTTCATGCTCCTCCCGCACTCCTGGTTCCTCTTTGGAGTTCTTAGTAGATAGCAGAAGAAGAAATAGTGGAAGTCTTAAAGTCTTTGATCTTTCTTATAAGTGCATAGAAGAAAACGCTGACATTTGCTGCCTTCCCTCTCTGCTTCAGCTACCTAAAAGGGAAGGGCCCCCTGTCCTGTGATCACGTGACTTGCTTCACCTTGTCAGTCACTTAGAAGATTCACCCTCCTTACCCTGCCCCCTCGTCCTGTATGCAATAAATATCAGTGCACCCAGCCGTTCGGGGCCACTACCGGTCTCCGCGTCTTTTTTTTTTTTTTTGAGGCAGTTTCGCTGTTGTTGCCCAGGCTGGAGTGCAGTGGTGCGATCTCGGCTCACTGCAACCTCCGCCTCCCAGGTTCAAGCGATTCTCCTGCCTCAGCCTCCCTAGTAGCTGGGATTACAGGCATGTGCCAGCACGCCTGGCTAATTTTTTTTGGTATTTTTAGTAGAGACGGGGTTTCTCCATGTTGGTCAGGCTGGTCTCGAACTCCCGACCTCAGGTGATCCGCCCGCCTCGGCCTCCCAAAGTGCTGGGATTACAGGCATGAGCCAGTGCGCCCGGCCAGGTCTCCGTGTCTTGATGGCAGTGGTTCCCCCCAGGCCCAGCTGTTTTCTCTTTATCTCTTGGTCTTGTGTCTTTATTTCTGACAATCTCTTGTCTCTGCACACCGGGAGAACACCCGCTAAGTCCTGTAGGGCTGGACCCTACATTTCACTCTTTCCATTGTGGATGCAAACTCTTTCTAAAACGTGGCACGTGCTTCTCTGCCTTCTCAGAAACAGTTTTTAAATAACATTAAACGTCAGTGTCGGCGTCCGCAAGACAGGAGGGCTTCAGTCGTGGCGGGGATGCGGCTGCGGGAGGTGCCCATGTGCCTGGGACTCTCTGCCCTTCCTGCGTTCACAGCCGCCTGTGGCTCATCTTCGGAGGCCTCTTTGCTCCCTGCAGAGTTGAAGCACCTGAGCTTCAGTGGGACCTAGGCAGGAGTGTGGCCTCGCTGCCTGGGCCTGTGGAGGTGGCTGCCCTGTTGGCCTCCACCCTGTTCTAGTCCTCTTCCCGCTCCCCTGCTCCTTTCTCCCGGACAGACGCTGGGGACCATCCTCATCATGGAGGATTCCTGGGATCCCAGTTAAGATCCGTCACCCCCATCACGTGAGCAAGGTGGGAGAACGGCAGGAAGGACAGGCAGCCTGGCAGGCGGGGGGCAGGCCCGGGGGAGCTGGCTCTCATCGGGGTTGCTGGTTCAAATGTGACTTCAGAGGACACCTGGGGACATGTGTTCCTCCAGGAAGAGGCAGGGGCCCCAGGCTATGGGTGCCCAGAGGCTGCTGATGTGCCACCAGCCCCTCCAGGATCAAGGGCTGTGCTGACACCAGGCCTGCCCACCTGAGAACCACTCGGAAATTCCCTCCAAAGCTCTGGAACCCCAAGCACTACCTCCATTCCCCAGGGCCCTCCAGCTTGCAGAGCCCTGTCTGCCGGGGGCCGGGCCTGCGGGGAGGAGACCCCTGATTTTCTCCTTCGCCCGAGGAACAAAGAACAGGGCGCTGTCCCTGAGACCTCTCCTGGTCAGAAGAAGACCTGGGAGGGCGGTGTGGGCCCGGAGGAGTCCCCTCTGAGAGCTGGCCTTGCAGAGCCCTGAGCTCCAAGGATTTAAGGAGTCAGCGACCCCTACCCCATTGACAAGCCACACAGAAATGAGAGCAGCTGCACCCCTCCCCGGAAAGCGGATGCTGGGAGCCCCCCAAGACGCAGAGCACTGGCCTGTTTCACAGCTTCCTGCCCCGTAATCTGTGTCGTGAACTGGACGTGCCTTCCTGTGCTTTTCATCCTTAACGTACTCCAGTTTTAATTTTAACTTTTCGTTTCAGTGCCTCTGATTGAAGGTGGCAAGTGTTGACTGAAACCAAAGTTAAAATTGTATCGATCGAAATTCATAAAATCAAATGAATGTGAAAGAAATGTAAATAATCAAGCTCTCGGGTGATGTTTCCGTGCGTTTGTGGCTCGCACATCTGCACGTACGTGTACCGTGTGCCGGTCACCGCTTGGGTCTTGCACGGCGAGGTTTCAGTGTGCGTTATTCTCGACGTGTTCCAAACTCCGTGTGGAAGGACGCGGCTCCGGTGCCCTTGTCTTAGCTTCTCCGTGGATTGTGTCTTACGCGCGCGCTGCTGTTTACGTACCTATCCCAGGTTCACGGACACTTGGCTCACTAGGCCTCCCTGTGCACGTGTGCAGACGACAGGTCCACTGCGGGCCTCCGGGGATGTGGGTCCCGACTCCACCCACACGGGCGGTGCCCACCGCCTCCTCGCCGTCTTACCTCGGCATGAGCTGAGCCTTTGTTGTTGTTGTTGTCGTTTGAGACGGAATCGCCTCTGTCACCCGGGCTGGAGTGCGGTGGCATCATTCAGTCCACTGCAATCTCCGCCTCCCAGGTTCAAGTGACTCTCCTGCCTCAGCCTCCCGAGTAGCTGGGATTACAGGTGCACACCACTACGCCTGGCTAATTTTTTGTATTTTTAGTAGAGATGGAGTTTCTTCATATTGGCCAGTCTGATCTTGAACTCCTGACCTCAGGTGATCTGCCTGCCTTGGCCTCCCAAAGTGCTGGGATTACAGGCGTGAGCCACTGTGCCCGGCCACGTTGGCTTTTCTTGTTATCAGGGTCTGTGGAAGATCAGAGCACTCAATGGGCCCTTGGTGAAGCTCATATAACATAAATCAACCACGCTAAAGTGGGCACCTCTGCGGTGTTTCGACCATCACAGTGTCGTGCAGCCGCCACCTCCGTCTCGTTCCAAAGCATTGTCCTCCCTCCCCGTGGGGACCCCACACCCACGAGCCGGCACTCCCCGTTCCCCCTGCCCCAGCCCCTGCATCCACGAATCCACTTCCTGCCCCCGTGGACTTGCCTCTTCTGTTCCTTGCATGCGGACGGAGTCACATGGGGGGCAGCCTCTTGCACCTGGCTCCCTGCCCTCGGTGCCACGTTTCCAGGGTTCCTCCACGTCGCAGGCTGTGTCAGCCTCGCTCCTTCCACTGCAGAATTGCGGTCCACAGGCTGGACGGGCCACTCTCCATGTATCCACCTGTCCCTCCGTGGCTGCTGGGCTGAGTCGCTTCTGATGCTAACAAGAGGCGTCCGGCTGGACTAAGGCCCCGGAAGCTGAGAACTGGAGGGCAGGTGCGGGCGTCGGGCAGAGCAGCTCCAGCAGGCAGGACCTGGGGCCTCCACCCTGCACCCCTGTGCCCCGCGTGTGGCGGAACCGCCCCGAGGGGAGGCTGTCTCCACGGTGACAGGCAGCCCCACGCGAGCCTGAGAACCCTCAGCCCGCCTTTTTCTGTAATCACAGCAGGCATCTCTCCGGCAAGTCAATCCAGTTCCAGCTGGTGCTGCCTCCCTTGCCTCATGGGCTTTATTTTAGAACTCTGAGCAATAATAAAAAAGACGCTACCCACTACAATAGACGTGGCAGAGAATCTGGCTCTTCACTTCATCAGAGATCACCCTGAAATGATTGTTGGTGTTAAGAAAACGGGAGAAATACCTGTTGTATATGATAAACTATAACTTACCCAATCAAAGGTTGCTATTAAAAATCAAGGGGGGTATTAAAATTTCATCACTGTTAGGTTTGTGGCCGAAATCTAATGACAGAACAAATTGGATCTTTGCACAAATAAAAGGACAATTGCTTTTTAATGCTCCTGCTATTCTTGGACAATTGATGGGCATTTATTTCTGACTGCTGAGTCTCTGGGGACAGAATTGCTTCCTTTAAATTATGACAGAGGCCAACTTTTTGCTGTTGTTTTTATGGAAGAATGCGTTGATACGCAGAGGAGGATCAGGGAAGCTCAAGGCCTGCAGGGCGGCCTTGGCCTTGACTGTGGCCGTGGGGGCCTTTGGCCGGCCTGCCGTGGCATCTGGGGATAGCGTGAGGCTTTGCTGCTTCCTCTGACAGCTCCTGAGGCCTCAGAAGAAATGAAGCTCTCCACGGACAAGGAAATTGTTTTGAGGCAAAATCTTTTAGCAAAGATGAGAAGTTCCTCCTTCCTTACAACACACAGACTCTGCCTGCTCCTTGCTGGAGATGTGATTTTCCTGCCTCTTTTTCAATTCCCGCCACCTTCCAGACACCCAGTAGAAACCTGAGAGGGATGAGTGAATGAGCTCGCGCGTCATGTGGCCCACAATGGCACACCAGCTTATCCTCCAGCTCCACTCTGCAGATCCTGCCTTCACTGCTCCGCAGATCCTGCCTTCACTGCTCCGCAGATCCTGCCTTCACCGCTCCGCGGATCCTGCCTTCACCGCTCCGCGGATCCTGCCTTCACCGCTCCGCAGATCCTGCCTTCACCGCTCCGCTGATCCTGCCTTCACCGCTCCGCAGATCCTGCCTTCACCGCTCCGCAGATCCTGCCTTCACCACTGCCGTCCATGCAGCCTCTTCCCAGGGGATTTGCAGCACTGATGCACTCTCAATACATATTAGAAAAAATATAACTAGCATACCAATGCATGATTTCACAGAGATGGGGCCAGGCTAAGTCGGCTGATGTTTTAGAATTATTACAGGAAGTATAGTACAGCTGGCAGTCTGTGGCACATAGCTGCACAGGCTGTGCACTCACAGCTCCAAGCTGCATCGTTCAGAATCTGTCATCAACAGGGTTCTGTGGAGTTGAGCAGTGCACAACCTACGCAACTGCCCATGCCCATTGCAGTCCTGGCTCCTGATACACAGTTAGGATGAAGCATGGGGGAGGCGGGCAAGTGACTCACTCGAACTTGGGAAATGATGTTCAAGGCAACCACAGGGCTCCTTAGGTAAACTGATCTTTTTTCAGGGGAGAGGGGAGACAGGATCTCACTCTGTTGCCCAGGCTGGAGAGTAGTGGTGCAATACCAGCTCACTGCAGCCTCAACTTCCCAGGCTCCAGTGATCCTCCTGCCTCAGCCTCCCTAAGTGCTGGGATAACAGGCGTGAGCTACTGTGCTGGCCGATTGATCTTTTTTTAAACCTCCTACACTAAGCTGAATTGAATGCGGGTTCTGTCATCTGTTGGCATTCAGCATTTGGACGCTGTCTGGGCTGAGGGCTTGACCAGGCTCCAAGGGACTCAAGTCCTGGTGGCTGGAGGAGCAGCAGCCCCTCACCTTGAGCACAGGGACCTGAGTGCACAGGGAGGAGGCACAGGAGGGAGGGAGTGGTGGGGTCTTCCAGGCTTTCCTGGCTCATGGCCCAGCAGGCAGGGCTCAGGCCTGCACAGCGAGGTCCTCACGCCGCTGTCTCTGCCTCCCAGGACCCCAGCCATGATCGGCTGCTCCTTCGTAGTGGACCGCGAGTACTTCGGAGACATTGGGCTGCTGGACCCCGGCATGGAGGTGTACGGCGGCGAGAACGTAGAACTGGGCATGAGGGTGAGTGTGGCCACGGTGTCCAGGGACAGGGTGAGGGTGAGTGAGGCCTTGGCGTCCGGGGACGGGGTGAGGACGAGTGAGGCTGCGGCGTCTGGGGACAGGGTGAGGGCGAGTGCAGCCATGGCGTCTGGGGACGGGGTGAGGACGAGTGCGGCCGTGGCGTCTGGGGACGGGGTGAGGTCCAGGGCTCCTGCTCAGCGCACTGAGGCCTCTCCAGAGCCTAGGCTGAGGCAGCTGGAAGCCAAGCTGGGCGGCCAAGGCTCCTGCTCAGCGCACTGAGGCCTCTCCAGAGCCTAGGCTGAGGCAGCTGGAAGCCAAGCTGGGCGGCCAAGGCTCCTGCTCAGCGCACTGAGGCCTCTCCAGAGCCTAGGCTGAGGCAGCTGGAAGCCAAGCTGGGCGGCCAAGGCTCCCGGGGTCCCTGAGCTGGAGTTGGGGACAGTGAGATGGGGCTACCCTGAGTCTTGCTAGAAGCTCAGTGGCAACATCACTGAGAAATTTTGTAGAATCACAAAAGATGGCATTTCCCATGTCTACTTTATTTTTCATGCCCTTTGTTTTGCTGTTTATGAATTGCCCCCAGGTGACAATGGATTGGGACCTTGGAAAAGTGGGTCCTTCGGCACAGAGGGTGGGTGTGAGGCTCCGAGCTCGGCCGGGCTTCTGCCTCCTGGGACCGTGTCTGTGTGAGGCTCTGAGCTCGGCCGGGCTTCTGCTTCTTAGGTTTTTATTTTGGAGGTTGCGGGTTTTTTATTTTGGAGGTTCGTTTGGTTTCCTTTGTGTTTTGCCCATGGGGCTTCTATTCACAGAAAAGAGTTCAGGCTAGTTTTAAAAATTTATATGTAGTTTATTAAGTTGCACCTTTCAAAACCTATATGCTGTAAGCTTGCAGTTCACTTTAAAGATCGTACTATCATGGACACAAATTCAATCAATAAAACGGCCTCCTTCCCCATGGCTGCGATTGTTTAACTCAGGTTGGGCAGATTAAATAATACTGTGAGGCCGGGCACTGAGGCTCACGCCTGTAATCCCAACACTGTGGGAGGCAGAGGTGGGTGGATCATGAGGACAGAAGTTCGAGACCAGCCTGACCAGTATGATAAAACCCTGCCTCTACTAAAAATACAAAAATTAACCAGGCATGGTGGTGCACGCCTATAATCCCAGCTACTCAGGAGGCTGAGGCAGGAGAATCGCTTGAACCCAGGAGGCGGAAATTGCAGTGAGCTGAGATCGCATCACTGCACTCCAGCCTGGGTGACAGAGTGAGACTCCATTTCAAAAAATATATGATAAAATAAAATAAAATAATACCGTGAAACAGAATTCACTGCTTTTGTGCCTTTAAAGTCCCTTGAGCCTTTTAAAAATGGCACTTACAAACATAGTGTTTTATTTTCTTTTAATCACTTTGAATGCCTGATATCATACCAGAAATCCCCCCGACCAAGTGCTTTAAAATATCTAGTTTAATAAATTGAATTGAGACCAGATCTGTGAAGGATGTCAGGACTGTTTGCAGGTGCCTTTAATCCTCTCATCCTGTCCGATTTTAAATTGCACATCTAGAATCAATCCTCAATTACACATTTTTAAAATGGAAGCTGGAAGTTAATCTGGCAGGTTCTTTAATATTCTGACTTCCCTTAACTGCTGTGATTGTTAAACACCAGACCTTGGCGGGTCGGCCGTGGATTGAACGCACCCACGCGGGTGTCGGCTTCTCTCACCGTCTCCCCCGATGCTCACCCTGTGGGGCAGGAGACCAGGCCAGCAGTCAGGGGCCTAAGAAAGCCGAGGCCCTCAGAGGGACGGAACGCACCGCAGAGACAAGGAGGACAGCCTGGGGAGGGTGCCGGGGACCGGCAGTGCGCAGCCACCACCAAGGCCGAAGAGCGAGGGAGGACGGGACCCCTGGGGTGGAGGGCACCCAGCAGATGTGGTCCTGGGGACAGAGCCACCGTCAGTGAAAGACAAGTTGCCTCAGCAGGAAGGGCCCAGGGGAGAAACACGCCCACCTCCCCTCCAAACAAAATCGGCTCCCGTGGGCCAAACCCAGCTGCAGTGAGAGGAGGTCCCAGGAGGCTGGGTCGTGGGTGCATCCCAGGCTCAGGCTCAGAGCAAAGCCGGGACGACAGCGAACCTGTGTGGTGGGTGAGGGTCAGCAGGCCGGGCTGGGGGTGTGGGTGCCGGAGCACGGAGGACCCCGGCTGGGCGAGGGTCAGCAGGCCGGGCTGGGGGTATGGGTGCCGGACCACGGAGGGCCCTGGCTGGGCGAGGGTCAGCAGGCCGGGCTGGGGCTGTGGGTGCCGGACCACAGAGGGCCCTGGCTGGGCGAGGGTCAGCAGGCTGGGCTGGGGGTGTGGGTGCCGGACCACGGAGGGCCCTGGCTGGGCGAGGGTCAGCAGGCTGGGCTGGGGGTGTGGGTGCCGGACCACGGAGGGCCCCGGCTGGGCGAGGGTCAGCAGGCTGGGCTGGGGGTGTGGGTGCCGGACCACGGAGGGCCCCGGCTGGGCGAGGGTCAGCAGGCCGGGCTGGGGGTGTGGGTGCCGGACCACAGAGGGCCCCGGCTGGGCGAGGGTCAGCAGGCTGGGCTGGGGGTGTGGGTGCCGGAGCACGGAGGACCCCGGCTGGGCGAGGGTCAGCAGGCCGGGCTGGGGGTGTGGGTGCCGGACCACGGAGGGCCCCGGCTGGGCGAGGGTCAGCAGGCCGGGCTGGGGGTGTGGGTGCCGGACCACGGAGGGCCCCGGCTGGGCGAGGGTCAGCAGGCCGGGCTGGGGGTGTGGGTGCCGGAGCACGGAGGACCCCGGCTGGGCGAGGGTCAGCAGGCCGGGCTGGGGGTGTGGGTGCCGGAGCACGGAGGACCCCGGCTGGGCGAGGGTCAGCAGGCCGGGCTGGGGGTGTGGGTGCCGGACCACGGAGGGCCCTGGCTGGGCGAGGGTCAGCAGGCTGGGCTGGGGGTGTGGGTGCCGGACCACAGAGGGCCCTGGCTGCAGTCGTTGGAGAGCTTCCCTCCCGTCTCCATGACACAGGGGCCTTTCTTTTTTTTAAGACAGAGTCTTACTCTGTTGCCCAGGCTGGAGTGCAGTGGCACGATTTCTGCTCACTGCAACCTCCGCCTCCCGGGTTCAAGTGATTCTCCTGCTTCAGCCTCCCGAGTAGGTGGCACTACAGGCACATGCCACCATGCCCGGCTAATTTTTGTACTTTTAGTAGAGACGAGGTTTCACCATGTTGATCAGGCTGGTCTCAAACTCCTGAGCTCAGGTGATCTGCCCGCCTCTGCCTCCCACAGTGCTGGGATTCCAGGTGTGAACCACCACGCCTGGCTGACATAGGGGCCTTTCTGATGGCCTGACTCCTCCGCGGGGCAGGGGAGCCTGTGTCACCGCGGGTTCTGTCTTTCACCTTCATCCCCTGACAAGGCACAGCTGTGGCCGCGCCCAGCGTTTGCTCCACTCCCTGACCTCCGTGCCCTCCCTGCCACCTCTCCCCCGACCTCTCCCCCTGACCTCTCTCCCGTCCTGGGGGCTTGAAAGTTTTCACCTTGGTGTCCTGTCTGGCGGTCAGAGGTTGCTCTACGGTGGGAGACAGGCTGAGAACCAGAACCCAGTTCTCCTGGTGAGGGACAGGCAACTCACCTGTCCCCATCACCACGCCCCCGTCCTACCCCATCACCACGCCCCCCGACCAGCCCCATCACCACGCCCCCCGACCAGCCCCATCACCACGCCCCCCGTCCAGCCCCATCACCACGTCCCCCCCGTCCAGCCCCATCACCACGCCCCCATCCAGCCCCATCACCACGCCCCCCCATCCAGCCCCATCACCACGCCCCCCCGTCCAGCCCCATCACCACGCCCCCGTCCAGCCCCATCACCACGCCCCCCCGTCCAGCCCCATCACCATGCTGCCCGTCCAGCCACATCACCACGCCCCCGTCCAGCCCCATCACCACGCCCCCCCATCCAGCCCCATCACCACGCCCCCGTCCAGCCCCATCACCACGCCCCCCATCCAGCCACATCACCACGCCCCCATCCAGCCACATCACCACGCCCCCCCGTCCAGCCCCATCACCACACCCCCCCATCCAGCCCCATCACCACGCCCCCCCGTCCAGCCCCATCACCACGCCCCCCCGTCCAGCCCCATCACCACGCCCCCATCCAGCCCCATCACCACGCCCCCATCCAGCCCCATCACCACGCCCCCCCGTCCAGCCCCATCACCACGCCCCCATCCAGCCCCATCACCACGCCCCCATCCAGCCACATCACCACGCCCCCCCGTCCAGCCCCATCACCACGCCCCCCCGTCCAGCCCCATCACCACGCCCCCATCCAGCCCCATCACCACGCCCCCCCCGTCCAGCCCCATCACCACGCCCCCCCGTCCAGCCCCATCACCACGCCCCCCCGTCCAGCCCCATCACCACGCCCCCATCCAGCCCCATCACCACGCCCCCCCATCCAGCCCCATCACCACGCCCCCCCCGTCTAGCCCCAGCCCTGCCGGGCCCTCAGATGCTGACCACCGCTTTCCAGACCCCCAGCTCCTTCCCTCCTCCCACCTTGTGCGCTTGGCCCATGGAGGCACCTCAGGCTGTCTTGGCCCGTGGAGGCACCACAGGTTGTCGGAAGCTGCACCATGGTCCGAGTGGCCGGCCCGAGGCCGCACTATGCCGGTGTCGAGAACTCCACGTTGCCGCCCCTGAGGTTGCACTGCCCCCGTCTGTCCCCATGCCCCTAACCACACATCCCTAAAGCTTCCCTTCATTAACATCTTTCCTGTTGAGCCCAGTAGGGTGAACTTTCTTTCTTGTGGGGTGTGGCGGACACGGGACTCTTCCAAAAAATATTTAGGATGCAAAGCTGGCAAGAGACGGTGATTGATGGGTGATTGACGGGTGGGCTGGGACAGCGGCTGATTCCCAGTCCCCAGGCAGGCAGGGCCTTCATAGGGACAGAATGCCAGCCGGTGCGTGGTGGCATGTTGGGGAGAGCCACGATGGACACGTGGAGTTCAGTGGCCCCGGGACAGCCAGGTGGGGCTCACAGTTGGGGTTAAAGCCTGAGAGGCAGAGTGGGGGCTATGCAGAAGCAGTTTGAGGGGATGACAGAGGCGGGAGAAATAGAAATAGAACTGGGGTCTCCTGGGAGCCAGACGAAGAGACGTGGTGTCTGGAGGGAAGGACCAACAACACCAGAGCTGCCCCTACGAACCCAACTTCGTTTCCCCAAAGAGTGGATGCCCTGACCTTCAGGTCTGCCAGGTGGGGCCCCCACCAGAGAGAGAGAGCTCCGGAGGATGGGGAGGACTGGGGCCCCCACCAGAGAGAGCTCCGGAGGACGGGGAGGACTGGGGCCCCCACCAGAGAGAGCTCCGGAGGACGGGGAGGACTGGACACTGAGGCCACTGGGGGCCCTGACGGACCCCCGGGAAGGGTGTGTGGTGTGTGTGTAAATGGGTATAGGGAGGGCCCCGGGAAGGGTGCCTGGCATGTGTGTAAATATGTATAGATCATACTGCACATTCCAATTCTGCTGGTGATCAGGTTCTGGTAACTTGCCAGGAAACAGAAGGGTTCCAGCAAGATAAGGTAAATTATAAACAGAATAAAAGAGGAAGAAAAACACGGCAGAGAGTGAAGAGGAGCAGGTCCGAGGCCCATAGAGCACAGCCGAGCCCCGGGGCCACGCACAGAGCCACAGCCGAGCCCCGGGGCCACGCACGGAGCCACAGCCGAGCCCCAGGGCCACGCACGGCGCCACAGCCGAGCCCCGGGGCCACGCACGGAGCCCACAGTCGAGCCCCGGGGCCACGCACGGAGCCACAGCCGAGCCCCGGGGCCACGCCAGGCCCGCAGCAGCACTGCCAGCGACTGGAGTGAGTGCCGCCCGGGGTCCGAGCTGGGCACGGCTATTCTTGCTCCGTTCTGAGGGCTGGTTCTGAGGCCATGTCTGCGCTGAACAAGTGGAGGCTGGAAGCCAAAGGGTCCCTTTCACCAGCCACCTGGCCAGCATGGGGTGTACAGTGGGGTCTCCCTGCAGCCCTGGAGTCTGCCGGCCAGAGGCCAGAGCCAGGCCGGGGCTACAGGGAGGGGCACGGTGACCCCCAGCCCGATGGCGGCGCCTGACTTGGTCGTATTCCAGATCCCTGACCTGTAGGGCGACCACCCCACTCAACCCCGCCATTTAGAGAGGAGATTCCTCTCAAGCAACGTCCCCTAAATACGCTTGTTCTCAGTGGAGTAACTGTTGAATATTAAACAGCAATGATTTAAGACCACACATCCTGATAGGCCCCAAGGGGAGCAGTTCTATAAACTGCCCAAGGACTGTGGATCTTCCTGTGTTTAGAGCGGCGGGCCCGGGTGGGGGAGCCACTCTTCACCTCTGATCACTCCTCTCCCCAGACACCAGACAGCCTAGCAGCTCCCAGGCAGGCGGCTGCGTGAGGCCAGGCCCCTCACAAGAAATGATTCCCCTCTCTCTGCGTCTCTCTCTGTGGTCTGTCTCTCTGTGTCACTTTATCTCCTTGTCTCTTCCTCTCTTTGTCTCTCTCAGTTTTTCTGTGTCTCTTTATCTCTGTCTCTGCATCTGTCTCTGCCTCCCAGTCTCTGCCTCATTCTCTCCATGTCTCTGTCTCTATCTCTCTCAGTCTTTTTGTCTCTCTGTGTCTCTTTGTCTCAGTCTGTCTGTATCTCTGTCTCTTTGTCTCTCTGTCTCTCTCTGTCTCTGACTCTGTCTCTGACTCTGTCTCTCTGTCTCTCAGTCTCTCAGTGTGTGTGTCTCTCTCTGTCTCTCTGTGTCTCTGTCTCTGTGTCTCTCTGTCTCTCTCTGTCTCTGACTGTCTCTGACTCTGTCTCTCTGTCTCTCAGTCTCTCAGTGTGTGTGTCTCTCTCTGTCTCTCTGTATCTCTGCCTCTTTGTCTCTCTGTCTCTCTCTGCCTCTCTGTCTCTGACTCTGTCTCTCTGTCTCTCAGTCTCTCAGTGTGTCTCTCTTTCTGTCTCTGTGTCTCTGTCTCTGTGTCTCTCTGTCTCTGTCTCTGACTCTGTCTCTGACTGTGTCTCTCAGTCTCTCAGTGTGTGTCTCTCTCTGTCTCTCTGTGTCTCTGTCTCTGTGTCTCTCTGTATCTCAGTCTCTCAGTGTATGTGTCTCTCTCTCTGTCTCTCTGTGTCTCTTTCTCTGTCTCTGTGTCTCTCTGTCTCTCTCTCTCTGCCTGTCCCCCACCCCCACACAGCTCCTGGGTTCTGACAGATGTCAATGCTGTGTGGCCCCCACCCCCACATGAAGATAAAAAATTATCCCTCATCCTGAAAAGTACCCCTGTTCTCTTCTAAGCTTTCTGATTATTTCAAGAGGAAAATCTAGGCCAGGTTCTAGAGCACCTCTGATGCTGAACAGTCTCACCTTTCAAGCGGCCGTCAGACGACAAAGCCTTCCAGACTGTGGTATCCAACCACTTTAACTGCGGTGTGTATTTTATTGTATTTATTTGTACAGTTATCTCTCATTTTTGGCAAGAGATAATGGTCCTCTCCTAAGGCAGTGATAAAGAGTTTACTGTTAAAATTCATGCAGTTATCCTTTGGGTGGATTTAAAGACGTGTGTTAGGTAAATGGTAGCACGTCCCTGGGCGGGTGGCCTGCAGATGAGGGGGCGGAGGAATCAGGCTGTCATTCTCCTGGCCCCTCCCACAGCCCTGGGGAGGAGCTGAGGCCCAGAGAGGCTGAGTGACCTGCCCAGGGCCACGCAGCAGATGGATGTGAGACTCACACTCAGGCCTGCCCACCTTTGCCTTCCACTGGCCAGGTGCAGGTCAGCCAGGCCAGGAGTCCCCATCCCTAGGGCAGCCCCTCCCCATGCCACGGCCCCGCCCTCTGGCCTGTCCTGGGCATCTGCAAAACCGTGGTCTCTCTGGCACCAGCAGTGGCACAATGTCCAGGAGACCTTGACACCGTGTCGCCCCTGCGGCTGCTGCCCCGGCCTCCACTCCCCCTTACAGGAAGCCGTAGTAGGGTTATGAGTGCACCGTCTCCACGTCCCCCTGCCCGGCCCCTCCTGAAGCCTCCCATCCAGCTCTGTCCCCCTCGCCAGTGACCCCAGAGCTACCTGCAAAGGGGAGTCCTCGGTCTCCGCCGTGAGGGACCCAGCAGCCGGCCGTGTCCCTTACGGGCTCTGGGATGACGCCCCCTCTCTCCCCTCTCTCCTGGGTCCTGGGCAGCCCCTGCCCGCGTCCTTAGCCTTGGAGGCATCAGCCAGGCTCGTTGCTGTAAGGTCATGACTGTGTCCTTCAAGCCACCGAGCTGTGGAATTCGTGGCGGACGGCAGCCACAGGAAACACACGTGACCTCCACCTGACCTTGGCTCACCCACTCCAGAGTCCTTGCCTGGCTCCCCGTCTGCTGGGGTCACAGATGTTTCCTGAGGGCCTGGGTCTAGGCCGCACGCTGGGGAGAGGTAGAGGCCCTGAAGCTAGAGGGCAGCAGGGGCAGGCCTGGCGCGGGGGTCCCTCATGCAGAGGTTTTGGGTCACATGCCACAGATGGAGGGTTCCACCCCCCAGCCTCCACCACAGGCCTGGCAGATGCCTCTCCGCTTGGGTCAAGCGCTGTCCTGTGCTTGCTTCCATGCCACGTGGTGAGGCTGCGTCAGGCCCCACCAATTCTGCACAGGTGGCCCCGAACTGAGCACATATTTCCTTTGCCTGAGCAGAAGGGAGGGGACCCCGTCCCCCACCCACCACCCACCACACTGGGCATCTCCTGCAGAGGCAGCTGTGGGCAGGTGTGTGGTGTGAGCAGGTGTGTGGTGTGAGCAGTTACTGGCAGGTGTTAGCAGGTGTCAGCAGGTATATGCAGTTGTGAGTAGGCGTAGGTAGGTACAGGCAGCTGTATGCAGGTGTCAGCAGGTGTGGGCAGCTGTGTGCAGGTGTAAACAGGTATGGGCAGGTGTGAGCAGCAGTGAACAGGTAAAAGCAGGTGTCAGAAGGTGTAGGCAGGTGTTTGGGCAGGTGTGAGCACCTGTGTACGGTATAAGCAGATGTCAGAAGGTGTAGGCAGGTGCAGGCAGCTGTGAGCAGGTTTGGGCAGGTGTGAGCAGCTGTGAACTGGTGTGGATGGGTGTGAGCAGGTGTGGACAGGTATGAACAGGTGTGGACGGGTGTGATCAGGTGGCCTGGGGCAGCTGAGGGTACACGGCAGATACAGGAGCTCCACGTGAAGGCAGCCAGACTCCAGGTCAGGACACAGCCAACCAGCCCTGGGTCCCACGCTGCCTGCACAGCCTCAGCAGCCACAGTCCCGAGAGACCTGGCCGCTCCACACTGGGGTCAGGGCAGCCCTGGGCTCCCGGAGAGATGGAGGAGAAGTCCAGTGGAGAAGAGGACCTGGGCGGAATCCCATGGGCCATGGAGCACCCGGAGAGATCCAGGATACGAGGGTTACCAGATGGGATGAGGACAAGAACAGCTGTGGGGCCTGTGGGAGGAAGCCAGGCTGTGGGAGGCCACATGACCAGCACCCACATGGCTTTCCCGTCCCGATGTCACAAAGACCACAGCCAAACCAACCCTGGGAAAACGGGCATGAGGGGCCGCCATGCCCAGGATAGACCACAGGGATCACCACTGACTTGAAATTGGGGGCACAGCAAGACTTAGACGCGGGAGACCCCCAGGAGGCGTGGCTGGCAGAGGCCAGGCTTGATGCCCCGAAACCTTACACCTCGCGAGGCCGGGCGATCTTCAGGATGGCTTTGGTTTTCGCTGATTATTTTAACCAGGTACAGATAAGGGTGGACTCTTGAAGGAAATCAAAGTGCAAGTTTGGAGCTTGAAAGGAAAGATAGAAGAAAGGAAAGAAGGTGGGAAGGAAGGAAGGGGAGAGGGCTGGGGGAGGGAGAGACGCCATCCCCCCACGTCTGTGATGATTTTGCAGAGCTGACTCCCTGGCAGCCGTGATGACAGGTGCTGTGGGGCCTCAGGGAGCTCCGCAGACGCTGTGGGGTCTTCCCCTCCGGTTCCGAGGCCCCCTCCAGAGACACCAGGCCTGGAGCCCGCAGCCCCCACACTGGATGTGGCTCCCTTGGCCCCGACCCAGGCCCACCGCGACCCCCACTCCAGGGCCATGGCCCCCACCCGCTCCCCGCCAGCCGCCTGTCCTGCTGGAGCTTGGAGGCGGCTGGCCAAGGATTTACGGGGCTGTCATTGCTGATTTATTCACGAGATCGATGCCTGGGGGAGGGAGGCTGGCATTTGCTTGTATTTGAAAGGCCCATCTGACCTTGAACTCCAGCCCAGGGGATCTTCTGCCCTGTTCCGAGGGTTGAACTCCAGCCCAGAGGACCCTCCTGCCCTGTCCCGAGGGTTGAACTCCAGCCCGGAGGACCCTCCTGCCCTGTCCCGAGGGTTGAACTCCAGCCCGGAGGACCCTCCTGCCCTGTCCCGAGGGTTGAACTCCAGCCCGGGGGACCCTCCTGCCCTGTCCCGAGGGTTGAACTCCAGCCCGGGGGACCCTCCTGCCCTGTCCCGAGGGTTGAACTCCAGCCCGGGGGACCCTCCTGCCCTGTCCCGAGGGTTGAACTCCAGCCCGGGGGACCCTCCTGCCCCGTCCTGAGGGTTGAACTCCAGCCCGGGGGACCCTCCTGCCCTGTCCCGAGGGGCTGGCCGCCAGGGCCACTGGGGGCTGAGCAACTGGCTCTGGCTGCTGTGGGGTGGGTGGCAGGGCAGGGTCTCCCCCTTCCCCAACTCCACGCTGACCACCCTGGAGGGGCACTTCAAGGGGGTTTGGAAAGAGGTCGGGTACCTTTCCCCACCTCTGAGCTGTGCCCCAGCTTCCTTCTCTTCTGAGCTCCAGTTCCCGCATCCGGTGCCCCCCAACACTCTCTCCCTCTGCTCTCTCCTCCTGTCCACCTCTCCTCTAGGACCCTGGGTTCAAATCTTGGCTCTACCCCACACAGTTTGTTCTTTGGCACATTTTGGAAGCTGCCTGATTCCCAGTCTCCGGGTCCCAGCTCCAATGACCACACCGTGCACAGCGCCCACCGCACCCGGCTCCTCACTCCTCCTCCAGCACTGTCCTCTGCCCCACACACTCCGAGCTTGTGGGCCAGCTCCACGCTGTCCCTCTCGCCCCATCGAGTGTGTGGCACTAGGGGCTCCACTCTATCTCCTCTCTCGCCCCATCAAGTGTGTGGCACTAGGGGCTCCACGCTGTCTCCTCTCTCACCCCATCGAGTGTGTGGCACTAGGGGCTCCACGCTGTCTCCTCTCTCACCCCATCGAGTGTGTGGCACTAGGGGCTCCACGCTGTCTCCTCTCTCACCCCATCGAGTGTGTGGCACTAGGGGCTCCACGCTGTCTCCTCTCTCACCCCATCGAGTGTGTGGCACTAGGGGCTCCACGCTGTCCCTCTCGCCCCATCGAGTGTGTGGCACTAGGGGCTCCACTCTATCTCCTCTCTCGCCCCATCAAGTGTGTGGCACTAGGGGCTCCACGCTGTCTCCTCTCTCACCCCATTGAGTGTGTGGCACTAGGGGCTCCACGCTTTCTCCTCTCTCGCCCCATCGAGTGTGTGGCTCTAGGGGCTCCACGCTGTCTCCTCTCTCACCCCATCGAGTGTGTGGCACTAGAGACTCCACGCTGTCTCCTCTCTCACCCCATCGAGTGTGTGGCACTAGGGGCTCCACGCTGTCTCCTCTCTCGCCCTATCAAGTGTGTGGCACTAGGGGCTCCACACTGTCTCCTCTGTCGCCCCATTGAGTGTGTGGCACTAGGGGCTCCACGCTGTCTCCTCTGTCGCCCCATTGAGTGTGTGGCAGTAGGGTGAGTCTCTGTCACTACTTTTCCAGTGCCCAGAAGAGTGTGAGGCTCAGCAGAGTCTCACCAAGACGTCCTGAATGGAGGTTGGGAGCCCTGCAGTGGCCTGCGGTGTGGTCTGCCTGTAATGAGCTCAAGGGAGGCTGAAACACCAACAAAATAAATCGATCCATTAACCCGGACTGTTACCCCGTTAACACATACCTCAGCCTCCAGTGTGGCTATCACACGTCAGCCAGCCCCTCCCTGCCAAAATATGCCGTGTCCCAGCTACAGGAGGACCAGGCCTCACCCTTCTGATTTAAGGGCTGCGGGGAAGAGGTCCTGCCCGGGCAGCCTTCTCATCCACTCTGTGAGGACTCCCCCGCCACGAGGGCCAGGCGGCACGGCCTTGGCAGTGGACAGATTAACAGGACTCCCCCGCCACGAGGGCCAGGCGGCGCGGCCTTGGCAGTGGACGGATTAAAGGGCTCCCCAGCCCGGGTGGGTTATGGGGCTTTTTCTATGCCCATGGATCTGGCAGCGAACGCCAGGTGCCCGTAGACCCACCAAACCCCCCCGCAGTTGGTTTGTACCCCAGCTCCTTTTGCCTTGTAGGAGATCACCCCATAATTTAGTGGCTTAAAGTGACTGTTTCATTTTGCTCACAATCTTGTGGGTCAGGAACTCGGGAAGGCGGATGCTGTCCTGTGCGGCGGCCCCCATCACAAGGCTCACAGGCAGGACGTCCAGCAAGGGGCACGCACACACATGGCAGGGGGTGCGTGGACTCCGGAGGGTTCAGCTGGGGCAGGTGGCTGTGCGCGGCCTCTCCACAGCTGGGCTTCCTGGTGGTACGTGAATTTTGGTGGCCCAGGCTGGAGTTACGATGCCCTCTGTGCCCCGCCTTGGATGACCCTGTGGCGACTGTTGATGGACGCAGCCACACGCCCGCCCAGGTTCAAGGGGGCGGCACCGGGACCCAGGTCAGCCTGGCAGAAGGGTCCGGGAATGTGCATTCTTTGTGTATTTCACTGTTCTTTGCTTGTTCAGCAGAGTGAGGTGGCTGAGATTGGGGCTGAGAGCCTGTGACTCCACCACCGACGGACGGTGACCTTGGGCAAGCTCCTAGCTTCTCCCAGCCCCGGCTTCCTCATCGGAGAAAGGATTCCTTTATTAGGATTAAATCAGTGAACACCTGTGGTGCCCTGAACCCCGTGCCTGGCACTGAGTTGGTGCTTCACAGATGCCGGTGACCATGATTTCCTTCTCGCCTGGGACTCAGGGAGAGGCTGGTGGCTTCCCAGCTAAGCTTGCCAACCGTGCCAGCCGTGTGGCCCGAGAAGGGTGGGGACGGCCCCGCTGAGGCACAGGCGGCCTCTCTCCCAGCCCCATCCCCGTCACGCGTGCTCGTGAGAGCAGGACTTACTCGCAGGCTGTGCCTGCGAGTGTGGCCCTGGGGCCTGCCGCGGGGTGTGGTCGGTGTCTGGGGCATTAGTGAATGAACAGATAAGTCATCTGGATAGTCTCTCCATAAAGTGCTCGTGCCAGGGCAGGACGGGTGGGGCGTCAAAGGGAAGCGAGTTATTCATTGGCTAAACAGACTCCTGAGTGAGCTCAGGTGCTGGAGGCTGCTCTGGGTTCAGGTTCCACAGAGAGCAAAGCAGACAAAGCGTGCGCCTCGTGGGGCTTGCCTCCGGTGACCCTGGGCGAGATGGGGCGTGGGCTCCACCTGCGGTGGAGAGGCCTAAGTGGGGAGAAGACCAGGGAACGGTGCACGGAGCGGCCACCTGTGAGCCAGGACGGAGGAGCAGAGGCAGCTGCAGGGAACAGTGTTCCAGCAGAGGGATTGGCAAGGGCAAAGGCTCTGCAGCCCTGAGACTGGTACGTGTCCAGGGGAGGGCGGCCCCCTGCCCCATGCACTGGCACAGGTGTGTGCCCCAGGACCACGTGGCCGTGTGTTCTGCCCCTGGCTCCTGTGCACCCGTGTCTAACCCGTCCACACCGGCGGCCTCTCTGATCAATTCAGCCCAATTAGAGCAGTAATTCTCCCGTCTTGGGGCCAATTTACATTTCTGCGACGGTAGAAATGCCAGCTGCTCGTCTTCTAATGAGGAAAGTCCTAGAGCCAGTTAGAGGAAAATGAGTCCATCGCGTCTATTAGGCTTAACAAAGGTCAGGACGGAATCAAGTGTGAGAGTCGGGCCAGGAAAGCCGTCTGCAGAGCGGAAGTTGGAAATGGTTTGCTCTCTGTCTTGAAACGCTCGGACGTGCTGCTCCTCGGGTGTTACAGGAAAATCTCCTCTTGCACACAGAAGGCACCTCCTGGACCCTGGACCCTCGAGACCCCACTCCGCTGGGGGGCTGTGTGAGCATCAGAACGTCTGGGGCCGGGGCGGGGGTGGCTTTTGCAATTCTCCAAGGGGGTGGGTTCCTTCAAGATCCTGTTAATAAGCCCTGTCTCGCCAGAGGCAAAGAGGTATCACCCTTCCTCTGGGGAGGGAGCGAGGAGGTGCTGACCGGCCACCCCGCCACCCACACTCAGGGAAAGGGAGTGCCGGGGTCAGAGGGACGCTGGGGAGGGACACCGGGAGGGACGCCGGGGAGGGATGCTGGGGTCAGAAGGACGCCGGGGAGGGAAGCGGGGGGTGTCTCCTTTCTGCATGAGTGGAGGGCGGAGGGAGAGGCTGGAGAGAGACTGAAGCCCTGTTCTTGTTCTCTAGAGCTGCTTTGTCCAAGGGCTTGTTCCAGCCACAGGTGGTTGGTGCCCGCCCCCGCCACCCCTGCTGGGGCAGCACATGGCGTCCTCACCAAGTCTGGCACCGCCACTCCCCAGCAGACCACAGAGCAGGCTGTAGCTACAAGACGGGCCCCTCACCTGCCCACAGCCCCTGCTCAACCTCAGCAGGCCAACCAGGCCTCCAGGCTGCAGGGAGGAGACAGATGGGGAAACCGAGGCTCGGAGCAAGAAGGTGTGGGGACGAGGAGGTCTCTGTCCATTTGCACATCCCTGTGGGGAAGCCCCGCTGAGCACGAGGGGTCTTCAGAAGACCCCTCCACGTTGCCTTTGGACCCTGCCTCTGCCCATTAACCAGCGGGGCTGCCTCCGTACCCTGAGCCTCCGTTTCCCCATCTGTCACTAAGGATGACAATACGACTACACCCCTGGGGCTCTTTCAGGATTAAACGCAGTGGGGCTCTCAGTGCCTGGGATACAGCAAGCATGCAATAAATGCTAATTTTCATCACGTGCAGACATTCCTTAAACACCATTTTTCTTTTCTTTAGAAAAGCTGTTTTAGATGTAAAAGCACTGGATATAAGTTAACTAGAACAAAATAAAAATCACCCACAATTCTGCCTCTGTCCGGGCCAAGACGTGCACCTCGCTGGAGCCCGTCTGCGTCTGTCAGACCCTGTCTGTGGTGCGTGCGTGTGCCTGGGTGTAACGTGGCCTGAGGTGTTGCTTTCACAGGCACACGCTTGGGAGGGAGCCGCGGCCAGCGGGGTCGGGGAGCTGGGCCGGGGAGAGGGTCGCAGGCCTTTGTCCGTGCAATGCACTTCCCCACACGCGTTCGGGGACGGCACCATGCACAGCTGCACGCTGGTGCCCCGGGGTTCTGCTGACAAGCTTGGGAGCCATTTCGGTGCCTCCGTTCCATCTGGCACAGAAACGATTCTTCCTGTATCTGAGTCTCTCCTCATGCCCTAGCCATTTCCTCAGGCTGAATTTCTAGAAGCGAAATTACTGACTCAGGAAACGCATATTTTCATGGATTTATGTACAATTTGCCAAATTCACCTCCCTCCTCCCAAAGAAAAAGCTATGGGTTGTGTGTGGGTGTGGGTGTGTATGGGGTGTATGTATGTGTGTGTGGGGGATGGGTGTGTATGTACAGTGTGGGGTGTGTATACAGTGTGTATGGGGTGTATGTGGGGTGTGTACAGTGTGTGGGGTATGTATATGGCGTGTGTGGGGTGTGTTTATGGACTGTGTGTGGGGTGTGTATGTACAGTGTATGGGGTGTGTATATGGTGTGTGTGGGGTGTGTTTATGGGATGTGTGTGGGTGTGTATATGGGGTGTATGTGTGGGATGTGTATGTACAGTGTGTGGGGTGGGTGTATGGGGTGTATGTGTGTGGGATGTGTATTTGGTGTGTATGTACAGTGTGTGGGGTGTATGTGTGGGGTGTGTATGTACAGTGTGTGGGGTGGGTGTTTGGTGTGTATGTACAGTGTGTGTGGGGTGTGTATATGGGGGTGCATGGGGTGTATGTGGGGTGTGTATATACAGGGGGGTGTGGGTTGTGTGGTGTGTATGTGGGGTGTATGTGGGTGTGTATATACAGTGGGGTGTGGGTTGTGTGTTGTGTATGTGTGTGGGGTGTGTATATGGTATGTATGGGGCATATGTGTGGCGTGCATGTGTACAGTGTGTGGGGTGGGTGTATGTGTGTGGGATATGTCTGTACAGTGTGGGGTGTGTACATGGGGTATATGAGGTGTATGTGTGTGGGATGTATGTGTACAGTGTGTGGGATGTGTATATGCGGTATAAGGGATGTATGTGTGAGGTGTATGTACAGTATGTGCAGCGTGTATATGGTGTGTATGAGGTGTATGTGTGGGGTGTGTATGTACCGTGTGTGGGGTGTGTGTATATGTTGTGTATGGGGTGTATGTGTGGGGTGTGTATGTACAGTGTGGGGTGTATGTGTGTGGGGTGTGTATATGGTGTGTATGGGGTGTATGTGTGGGGTGTGTGGGATGTATGTGTGTAGGGTGTGTATTTGGGGTGTATGCATGTGGGATGTGTATGTACAGTGTAGGGTGTGTGTATAGTGTGTATGGGGTATATGGGGTGTGTACAGTGTGGGGTGTGTGGGGTGTATGTGTGTGGGGTGTGTATATGGTGTGTATGGGGTGTATGTGTGGGGTGTGTATGTACAGTGTGGGGTGTGTGGGATGTATGTGTGTAGGGTGTGTATTTGGGGTGTATGTGTGTGGGATGTGTATGTACAGTGTGGAGTGTGTGTATAGTGTGTATGGGGTATATGTGTGGGGTGTGTACAGTGTGGGGTGTGTGGGGTGTATGTGTGTGGGGTGTGTATATGGTGTGTATGGGGTGTATGTGTGGGGTGTGTATGTACAGTGTGGGGTGTGTGGGATGTATGTGTGTAGGGTGTGTATTTGGGGTGTATGCATGTGGGATGTGTATGTACAGTGTGTGGGGTGTGTGTATGGGGTATATGGGGTGTATGTGTGTGGGGTGTGTACAGTGTGTGGGGTGTGTATATGGGGTGTATGGGCGTGTGTGTGGGTTGTATATGTACAGTGTGGGGGGGGTGTGTTGTGTGTGGGGTGTGTGGTGTGTATGGGGGTGTGTGTATATACAGTGTGTGGGGTGCGGGGTGTGTGGTGTGTATGGGGGGTGTGTATACACAGTGTGTGGGATGTGGGTTGTGTGGTGTGTGTGAGGGTATGCATGTACAGTGGGGTGTGGGTTGTGTGGCGTGTGTGGGGTGTATACAGTGTGTGTAGTGTGGGTTGTGGGGGGTGTGTATGTACAGTGTTGTGTGTATGGGGTGTGTATGTACAGTGTGTGTATGGGGTGTGTACATACAGTGTGTGGAGTGTGTGTGTGGGGTGTGTATATACAGTGTGGGGTGTGGGTTGTGTGGTGTGCATGTGTGGGGTGTGTATATGTAGTATGTGGCGTGTGGGTTGTGTGGGGTGTGTATGTACAGCGTGGGGTGTGTGTTGTGTGTGGCATGTGAATATACAGTGTGTGGAGTGTGGATTGTGTGGTATGTATGTGTGTGGGATGTGTATGTACAGTGGGGTTTCGGTTGTGTGGTGTGTGTGTGTGGGGTGTATATAGTGTGTGGGTTGTGTGGTGTGTATGTGTGTAGGGTGTGTACAGCGTGTGGGGTGTGAGTAGTGTGGTATGTATATGTGGGGGTGTTTATGTACAGTGTGTGGCATGTGGGTTGTGTGTGTGGGGGTGGTGTGTATGTAGTGTGGGGTGTGGGTTGTGTGGTGTGTGGGGGGTGTATAAGTATAGTGTATGGGATGTGTATATGGAGTATATGCAGTGTATGTGTGTGGGGTGTGCATGTACAGTGTGTGGGGTGTGTGGTATGTGTGTAGGGTGTGTACAGTGTGTGAGGTGTGAGTTGTGTGGTATGTATATGTGGGGGTGTGTATGTACAGCGTGTGGCATGTGGGTTGTGTGTGGGGGGGTGGTGTGTGTGGGGTGTATAAATATAGTGTATAGGATGTGTATGTAGAGAATATGCAGTGTATGTGTGGGGTGTGTATGTACAGTGTGTGGGTTGTGTGGTGTGTATGTGTGTAGGGTGTGTACAGTGTGAGGTGTGAGTTGTGTGGTATGTATATGTGGGGGTGTGTATGTACAGTGTGTGGCATGTGGGTTGTGTGTGTGGGGGGTGGTGTGTATGTAGTGTGTGGGGTGTGGGTTGTGTGGTGTGTGTGGGGTGTATAAATATAGTGTATAGGATGTGTATGTAGAGTATATGCAGTGTATGTGTGTGGGGTGTGTATGTACAGTGTGTGGGTTGTGTGGTGTGTATGTGTGTAGGGTGTGTACAGTGTGAGGTGTGAGTTGTGTGGTATGTATATGTGGGGGTGTGTTTGTACAGTGTGTGGCATGTGGGTTGTGTGTGTGGGGGTGGTGTGTATGTAGTGTGTGGGGTGTGGGTTATGTGGTGTGTGTGTGGGGTGTGTACATACAGTGTATAGGGTGTGTATTTGGGGTGTATGTGTGTGGGGTGTGTACGTACAGTGTATAGGGTGTGTATATGGGGTGTATGTGTGTGGGGTGTGTATGTACAGTGTGTGGGGTGTGGGTTGTGTTTATGCATGTGGCACGTGTATATACAGTGTGCAGTGTGGATTGTGTGGTATGTATGTGTGTGGGGTGTGTACATACAGTGTGTGGAGTGTGGGTTGTGTGTTGTGTATGTGGGAGGGTGTGTATGTGTGTGGGGTGTGTGTGTGTATGAGATGTATGTGTGGTGTGTACAGTGTGGGGTGTGTATGGTGTATGGGGCGTATGTCTGGTGTGTATGCACAGTGTGTGGGGTTTGTATGGGGTATATGTGGGGTGTGTAGTGGGTGTATAGGTACAGCGTGGGGTGTGTATGTACGCTGGGGTGTGTATATGGGGTGTATGGGGTGTATGTGTGTGGGTTGTGGGTTGTGTGGGGTGTGGGTTGTGTGGGGTGTATGTGGGGTGGGTTGTGTGGGGTGTATGTGGGGTGTGTGGGGTGTCTATGAGGGGTATGGGTTGTGTGGGGAGTGGGTTGTGTGGTGTGTGGGGGGTGTGGGTTGTGTGGGGTGTATGTGGGGTATGTGGGGTGTCTGTATGAGGGGTGTGGGTTGTGTGGGGTGTGGGTTGTGTGGGGTGTGGGTTGTGTGGGATGTGGGTTTGGTGTGTGTGGTGTATGTGGGGTGTGGGTTGTGTGGGGTGTGTGTGTGGGGTGTGGGGTGTGGGTTGTGTGGGGTGTCTGTGGGGTGTGGGTTGTGTAGGGTGTGGGTTGTGTGGGGTGTATGTGGGGTGTGGGGTGTGTGGGGTGCGGGTGGTGTGGGGTGCGGGTTGTGTGGGGTGTGGGTTGTGTGGTGTGTGGGGGGTGTGGGTTGTGTGGGATGTATGTGGGGTGTGGGTTGTGTGGGGTGCGGGTTGTGTGGGGTGTATGTGTGTTGTGTGGCGTGTCTGTGTGTGTGGTGTGTGGGTTGTGTAGGGTGTGGGTTGTGTGTGGTGTATGTGGGGTGCGGGTTGTGTGGGGTGCGGGTTGTGTGGGGTGTGGGTTGTGTGTGTGGGGTGTGGGATGTGTGGGTGGGGTGTGGGTTGTGTGGGATGTATGTGGGGTGTGGGTTGTGTGGGGTGCGGGTTGTGTGGGGTGTATGTGTGTTGTGTGGCATGTGTGTGTGGTGTGCGGGTTGTGTGGTGTGTGTGGGGGGGGTGTGGGGGGGGTGGGGTGTGTGTGTGGGGTGTATGTGGGGTGTGGGTTGTGTGGGGTGCGGGTTGTGTGGGGTGTGGGTTGTGTGGTGTGTGTGGGGTGTGGGTTGTGTGGGATGTATGTGGGGTGTGGGTTGTGTGGGGTGCGGGTTGTGTGGGGTGTATGTGGGGTGTGGGTTGTGTAGGGTGTGGGTTGTGTAGGGTGTGGGTTGTGTGGGGTGTATGTGGGGTGTGGGTTGTGTGGTGTGTGTGTGTGGGGTGTATGTGGGGTGTGGGTTGTGTGGGGTGCGGGTTGTGTGGTGTGTGGGTTGTGTGGTGTGTGTGTGTGGGGTGTATGTGGGGTGTGGGTTGTGTAGGGTGCAGGTTGTGTGGGGTGTGGGTTGTGTGGTGTGTGTGTGTGGGATGTATGTGGGGTGTGGGTTGTGTGGGGTGCGGGTTGTGTGGGGTGTATGTGGGGTGTGGGTTGTGTAGGGTGTGGGTTGTGTGGGGTGTATGTGGGGTGTGGGTTGTGTGGTGTGGGGTGTGGTGTGTGTGTGGGGTGTATGTGGGGTGTGGGTTGTGTGGGGTGCGGGTTGTGTGGTGTGTGGGTTGTGTGGTGTGTGTGTGTGGGGTGTATGTGGGGTGTGGGTTGTGTGGGGTGTGGGTTGTGTACGGTGTGGGTTGTGTAGGGTGTATATGGGGTGTGGGGTGTGGGTTGTGTGGTGTGTGGGTTGTGTGGTGTGTGTGTGGGGTGTATGTGGGGTGTGGGGTGCGGGTTGTGGGTTGTGTGGTGTGTGTGGGGTGTGGGTTGTGTGGGATGTATGTGGGGTGCGGGCTGTGTGGGGTGTGGGTTGTGTGGTGTGTGTGTGTGGGGTGTATGTGGGGTGTGGGTTGTGTGGGGTGCGGGTTGTGTGGTGTGTGGGTTGTGTGGTGTGTGTGTGGGGTGTATGTGGGGTGTGGGTTGTGTGGGGTGCAGGTTGTGTGGGGTGTGGGTTGTGTGGTGTGTGTGTGTGGGATGTATGTGGGGTGTGGGTTGTGTGGGGTGCGGGTTGTGTGGGGTGTATGTGGGGTGTGGGTTGTGTAGGGTGTGGGTTTTGTAGGGTGTGGGTTGTGTGGGGTGTATGTGGGGTGTGGGTTGTGTGGTGTGGGGTGTGGTGTGTGTGTGGGGTGTATGTGGGGTGTGGGTTGTGTGGGGTGCGGGTTGTGTGGTGTGTGTGTGGGGTGTATGTGGGGTGTGGGTCGTGTGGGGTGTGGGTTGTGTACGGTGTGGGTTGTGTAGGGTGTATGTGGGGTGTGGGGTGTGGGTTGTGTGGTGTGTGGGTTGTGTGGTGTGTGTGTGGGGTATATGTGGGGTGTGGGTTGTGTGGGGTGCGGGTTGTGTGGGGTGTGGGTTGTGTGGTGTGTGTGGGGTGTGGGTTGTGTGGGATGTATGTGGGGTGCGGGCTGTGTGGGGTGTGGGTTGTGTGGTGTGTGTGTGGGGTGTATGTGGGGTGTGGGTTGTGTGGGGTGCAGGTTGTGTGGGGTGTGGGTTGTGTGGTGTGTGTGGGGTGTGGGTTGTGTGGGATGTATGTGGGGTGTGGGTTGTGTGGGGTGCGGGTTGTGTGGGGTGTATGTGGGGTGTGGGTTGTGTAGGGTGTGGGTTGTGTAGGGTGTGGGTTGTGTAGGGTGTGGGTTGTGTGGGGTGTATGTGGGGTGTGGGTTGTGTGGTGTGTGTGTGTGGGGTGTATGTGGGGTGTGGGTTGTGTGGGGTGCGGGTTGTGTGGTGTGTCGGTTGTGTGGTGTGTGTGTGTGGGTTGTGTGAGGTGCGGGTTGTGTGGGGTGTGGGTTGTGTGGTGTGTGTGTGGGGTGTGTGTGGGGTGTGGGTTGTGTGGGATGTATGTGGGGTGTGGGTTGTGTGGGGTGCGGGCTGTGTGGGGTGTGGGTTGTGTGGTGTGTGTGGGGTGTGGGTTGTGTGGGGTGTGGGTTGTGTGGGGTGTGTGGGGTGTGGGTTGTGTGGGGTGTGGGTTGTGGGGTGTATGTGAGGTGTGGGTTGTGTGGGGTGTATGTGGGTTGTGTGGGGTGCGGGTTGTGTGGGGTGTGGGTTGTGTGGTGTGTGTGGGGTGTGGGTTGTGTGGGGTGTATGTGGGGTGTGGGTTGTGTGGGTTGTATGTGGGTTGTGTGGGGTGTCTGTGTGTGTGCTGTGCGGGTTGTGTAGGGTGTGGGTTGTGTGGTGTGTGTGGGGTGTGGGTTGTGTGGGGTGTGGGTTGTGTGGGGTGCGGGTTGTGTGGGGTGTGGGTTGTGTGGTGTGTGTGGGGTGTGGGTTGTGTGGGGTGCGGGTTGTGTGGGGTGTGGGTTGTGTGGTGTGTGTGGGGTGTGGGTTGTGTGGGGTGTATGTGGGTTGTGTGGGGTGTCTGTGTGTGTGGTGTGCGGGTTGTGTAGGGTGTGGGCTGTGTAGGGTGTGGGTTGTGTGGGGTGTATGTGGGTTGTGTGGGGTGTCTGTGTGTGTGGTGTGCGGGTTGTGTAGGGTGTGGGTTGTGTAGGGTGTGGGTTGTGTGGGGTGTATGTGGGTTGTGTCGGGTGTCTGTGTGTGTGGTGTGCGGGTTGTGTAGGGTGTGGGTTGTGTGGTGTGTGTGGGGTGTGGGTTGTGTGGGCTGTGGGTTGTGTGGTGTGTGTGGGGTGTGGGTTGTGTGGGGTGTGGGGTGTCTGTGGTGTGTGTGGGGTGTATGTGGGGTGTGGGGTGCGGGTTGTGTAGGGTGTGGGTTGTGTGGTGTGTGTGGGGTGTATGTGGGGTGTGGGTTGTGTGCGGTGCGGGTTGTGTGGGGTGTGGTGTGTGTGGGGTGTATGTGGAGTGTGGGTTGTGTGGGGTGCGGGTTGTGTGGGGTGTGGGTTGTGTGGTGTGTGTGGGGTGTGGGTTGTGTGGGGTGCGGGTTGTGTGGGGTGTATGTGGGTTGTGTGGGGTGTATGTGAGGTGTGGGTTGTGTGTGGTGTGCGGGTTGTGTAGGGTGTGGGTTGTGTGGTGTGTGTGGGGTGCGGGTTCTGTGGGGTGTATGTGAGGTGTGGGTTGTGTGGGGTGTATGTGGGTTGTGTGGGGTGTCTGTGTGTGTGGTGTGCGGGTTGTGTAGGGTGTGGGTTGTGTGGTGTGTGTGGGGTGTATGTGGGTTGTGTGGGGTGTATGTGAGGTGTGGGCTGTGTGGGGTGTCTGTGTGTGTGGTGTGCGGGTTGTGTAGGGTGTGGGTTGTGTAGGCTGTGGGGTGTGTGTGTGGGGTGTGGGTTGTGTGGTGTGTGTGGGGTGTGGGTTGTGTGGGGTGTGGGTTGTGTGGGGTGTGGGTTGTGTGGGGTCTGGGTTGTGGGGTGTATGTGAGGTGTGGGTTGTGTGGGGTGTATGTGGGTTGTGTGGGGTGTCTGTGTGTGTGGTGTGCGGGTTGTGTAGGGTGTGGGTTGTGTGGTGTGTGTGGGGTGTGGGTTGTGTGGTGTGTGTGGGGTGTGGGTTGTGTGGGGTGCGGGTTGTGTGGGGTGTGGGTTGCGTGGTGTGTGTGGGGTGTCTGTGTGTGTGGTGTGCGGGTTGTGTAGGGTGTGGGTTGTGTGGTGTGTGTGGGGTGTGGGTTGTGTGGGGTCTGGGTTGTGGGGTGTATATGAGGTGTGGGTTGTGTGGGGTGTATGTGGGTTGTGTGGGGTGTCTGTGTGTGTGGTGTGCGGGTTGTGTGGGGTGTGGGTTGTGTGGTGTGTGTGGGGTGTGGGTTGTGTGGTGTGCGGGTTGTGTGGGGTGTGGGTTGTGTGGTGTGTGTGTGGGGTGTGGGGTGTGTGGGGTGTGGGTTGTGTGGGGTGCGGGTTGTGTGGGGTGTGGGTTGTGTGGTGTGTGTGGGGTGTGGGTTGTGTGGGGTGCGGGTTGTGTGGGTTGTGTGGGGTGTATGTGAGGTGTGGGTTGTGTGGGGTGTATGTGGGTTGTGTGGGGTGTCTGTGTGTGTGGTGTGCGGGTTGTGTAGGGTGTGGGTTGTGTAGGGTGTGGGTTGTGTGGGGTGTATGTGGGTTGTGTGGGGTGTCTGTGTGTGTGGGGTGCGGGTTGTGTAGGGTGTGGGTTTTGTGGTGTGTGTGGGGTGTGGGTTGTGTGGGGTGTGGGTTGTGTGGTGTGTGTGGGGTGTGGGTTGTGTGGGGTGTATGTGGGTTGTGTGGGGTGTCTGTGTGGGGTGCGGGTTGTGTAGGGTGTGGGTTGTGTGGGGTGTATGTGGGTTGTGTGGGGTGTCTGTGTGTGTGGTGTGCGGGTTGTGTAGGGTGTGGGTTGTGTGGTGTGTGTGGGGTGTGGGTGGTGTGGGTTGTGTGGTGTGTGTGGGGTGTGGGTTGTGTGGGGTGTGGGTTGTGTGGTGTGTGTGGGGTGTGGGTTGTGTGGGGTGTGGGTTGTGTGGTGTGTGTGGGGTGTGGGTTGTGTGGGGTGTATGTAGGTTGTGTGGGGTGTCTGTGTGTGTGGTGTGCGGGTTGTGTAGGGTGTGCGTTGTGTAGGGTGTGGGTTGTGTGGGGTGTCTGTGTGTGTGGTGTGCGGGTTATGTAGGGTGTGGGTTGTGTGGTGTGTGTGGGGTGTGGGTTGTGTGGGGTGTGGGTTGTGTGGTGTGTGTGGGGTGTGGGTTGTGTGGGGTGTATGTGGGTTGTGTGGGGTGTCTGTGTGTGTGGTGTGCGGGTTGTGTAGGGTGTGGGTTGTGTGGTGTGTGTGGGGTGTGGGTTGTGTGGTGTGTGTGGGGTGTGGGTTGTGTGGGGTGCGGGTTGTGTGGGGTGTGGGTTGTGTGGTGTGTGTGGGGTGTCTGTGTGTGTGGTGTGCGGGTTGTGTAGGGTGTGGGTTGTGTGGTGTGTGTGGGGTGTCTGTGTGTGTGGTGTGCGGGTTGTGTAGGGTGTGGGTTGTGTGGGGTGTGGGTTGTGTAGGGTGTGGGTTGTGTGGGGTACGGGTTGTGTGGGGTGTGGGTTGTGTGGTGTGTGTGGTGTGCGGGTTGTGTAGGGTGTGGGTTGTGTAGGGTGTGGGTTGTGTGGGGTACGGGTTGTGTGGGGTGTATGTGGGTTGTGTGGGGTGTCTGTGTGTGTGGTGTGCGGGTTGTGTAGGGTGTGGGTTGTGTGGTGTGTGTGGGGTGTGGGTTGTGTGGGGTGTATGTGTGTTGTGTGGGGTGTCTGTGTGTGTGGTGTGCGGGTTGTGTAGGGTGTGGGTTGTGTGGTGTGTGTGGGGTGTGGGTTGTGTGGGGTGTATGTGGGTTGTGTGAGGTGTCTGTGTGTGTGGTGTGCGGGTTGTGTAGGGTGTGGGTTGTGTGGTGTGTGTGGGGTGCGTCCATAGCGTCCGTATCTCCTCCTCAGTCGTTCATGAGAAAGTGGCCTCCCAGGTCTTGCAGCACTCAGGAGCCGATGGAATGTGATAATTGTCACTTTTGCAATCACGACAGGCACGCAGGAAGTGCCTCTGCGGCGTCTCTGTGTTTCCTCCGTGGCTAACGAGCCTGAGTGCTCCACGCATCGTCGGCTGCGTCTTTCTTCCTTTGCCAACTGCTGCTAGCCGTGCCCCTTGTGTGCTTGTTCATGTGAGGAGCTCTTAGCCCTGGGGGCAGAAACTGCGTGTGTGACCAAGTGCTTTCCCTGTTCGTCTGGCTTCATTTTATGGTGTTGTTTTTGATACACAGGAATTAGTAACTGTGAACTGTATCTACTTTTTGTGCGGAGATGGGGTTTCACCATGTTGCCCAGGCTGGCCTTGAACTCCTGGCCTCAAGCAATCCTCCTGCCTCAGCCTCCCCAAGTGCTGGGGCCACAGTCTTGAGCCACTGCGCCTGGCCTGGTATGTGCGTTTTAATGGTGTGTGCCTTTGCTGTCGTTCTTAGGGAAGCCTGTTTGATCATCTGAACATCTTTCTGATACTCGTAGAATTCTTTTTTCAAATTAAAAGCCTTCATCCGTTTGGAGTTGTGTTTTCACATGAGGAAGCTGCTGATCTTTATCAGGTTTTAAGATGGTGGACGATGCCTTCTCAGATCACTCATCAAATCTCCATCCTCAGCCGCGAACGGAAGAGCAGCCCTCGTCACAGCGTACCCAATCCACTGTCTGTCTTGAGCTTTCTACTCTAAGCCATTATTTATGCAATTATTTATAAAATAGCTGCACATCTAGCGATTAAACCTGTCCCCATTACTATTTTAGGACTTTCTTGACTATTATTCTCTTGCTTTTACTCTCTCATGTGAACCTGAGAAACCTTTTGCTGAAATTCGATTCCAGCAAGGGCGGGTTGCATTTACCCGATGTCACCCAGCAGCACAGTACCAGGAACGGCTGTGGGGTGGGCTTCTGGGCCCCCAAATTCCTCTGATCACAGAGCCCTGACGTTTGTAGATTCCTTTCTTTTCCGTTATGGGGCGTTGCATACATTGTCCGTCTCAGGCTTGCTTTTTTTTTTTTTTTTTTGAGAACGTCTCACTCTGTCACCCAGGCTGGAGTGCAGTGGCATGATCACAACTCACTGTAACCTCCACCTCCTGGGTTCAAGCAATTCTCCTACCTCAGCCTCCCGAGTACCTGGGATTACAGGCACCCACCACCACCACACCCAGCTAATTTTTGTATTTTTAGTAGAGATGGGTTTCACCATGTTGGCCAGGCTGGTCTTGAACTCCTGACCTCATGATCTGCCTGCCTTGGCCTCCCAAAGTGCTGGGATTACAGGCATGAGCCATCGCACCCAGCCCTTTTTTTTTTTTTTTTTTTTTTTTTTTTTTTGGACACAATCTCACTCTGTTGCCAGGCTGGAGTGCAATGGTGTGAACTCAGCTCACTGCAACCTCCACCTCCCAGGTTCAAGTGATGCTGCTGCCTCAGCCTCCCGAGTACCTGGGATTACAGGTGCCCACCACCACACCCAGCTAATTTTTGTATTTTTGGTAGAGATGGGTTTCACCATGTTGGCCAGGCTGGTATCGAACTCCTGACCTCATGATCTGCCTGCCTTGGCCTCCCAAAGTGCTGGGATTACAGGCAAGAGCCATCGCGCCCAGACCTTTTTTTTTTTTTTTTTTTTGACACAATCTCACTCTGTCACCAGGCTGGAGTGCAATGGTGTGAACTCAGCTCACTGCAACCTCCGCCTCCCAGGTTCAAGTGATTGTCCTGCCTCAGCCTCCCGAGTACCTGGGATTAACAGGTGTGAGCCACCACACCCAGCTAATTTTTGTATTTTTAGTAGAGACAGGGTTTCACCATGTTGGCCAGGCTGGTCTCGAACTCCTGACCTCAGGTGATCCACCCGCCTCGGCCTCCCAAAGTGCTGGGATTACAGGTGTGAGGCACCAGCTGTGTGTTTCTACAAATCTGGACAGTCCTTAGTTTCTCAGTGCGTGGCCTCCCCATGTGGAAATCTTGTTGGAGGTGGGTGGGACTTTGACCCTCAGGGTTGCTGATGTCTCCTTCCTGTTTCTCATCTCCTTTCCATTCTGTGGGGTGTCCCTGGAAATTCCCCTGGTTCTGCACTCCAAGGAACAAGTCCTCTCTTCAGCCACATCCAGACAGCAATTCGAGCCACTTGCTTAGCCTTGGTTTCTCAAGTTACTGACTGCATCTTACATTTAGGAGACTTTCTTCCACGGGTATTTTTCATATCTGGTTCTTTTTTTATAGTTGTTTTCATTCATAAACTCACATTTTTGATTAATGCTTTTCTCTCATTCCTTCATGCCTTTGGAAATTCTAACAGTCATCCTAAGACCTCTTTAATTACTCTCTTTTTCTGTCTCTTTGGGTTTAAATTCACCCATTTTGTTGGATTTCTTGGCTGACTCTCCTGGAATTGGATTTCCTCAGGTGCTTTGTCTTTATTTATTTATCAGGGTATTGCTGTCATCCTGGCTGGAGTATTGTGGTACAGTCATCACTCACTGCAGCCTCCAACTCCTGGGCTCAGGTGATCCTCCCACCTCAGCCTCCTGAGTAGCTGGGACTACAGGCATGAGCCACCACACCCAGCTGCCTTGTCATTTTGCTGAGTGCTCATCTTTTATGGAAGTTGTGGCTTAACTCCATGAGCACCCACTCTGGGAAGAAAGTTTCAGAGCGTCTCCTCCCGGCACTTCTGACTCCTGACGTGGAAGTCAGTGGCGGGTGCCGCCCTGGGGAGGTGCCCCTTCCCCTTACCCAGGCGGGTGTCACCCTGGGGAGGTGCCCCTTCCCCTTACCCGGGCGGGCGTCACCCTGGGGAGGTGCCTCTTCCCCTTACCCAAGTGCAGGTGCTGCTGCCTCTCGCCATGGGACACTTCTGGCGGCAGCCCCAGGGGTCCGTCAGAGCTGGTTTCAGCGTCTGTTCCTGCTCATTGAGCTCGTCCCCACCCTGAGTTCATGCCAGGATCCTGGCCGCACGCCCAGCACCTGTCCCGCCGATGGTCCCCAGAGCCTCATGGCTTCCATGCCACTCACTGCAGCCGGCTTCTGCTCCTCCTGAGCTATGGAGAATTTCACCTTGTTTTCTAATGTTACTTTTAACTTTTAAAACAACTGATCTATCGTTTCTGTGTGTCTGAAACGGCAGGGGAGGGTTCTATGTCTGTGGTGCTGACCAGTGTCTTCCCCATCATTTCATCCGTCACAGCTGCAGCGGGCCTGGGTCCGCAGAAATCATGACCTAAACTGTATCCTCATCTGTTTGAGGACAGAAGCAATCACAGAAAAAGCCACCAGGTGTCGTTCTGCCAATCAAGGGACAGGGCTTCAGGGACAGATGATTGTGTGGAGGGGGTGGGACCGGGTGAGAAGCCTCAGGCACTTGGCTCTGCTATCCTCGAACGGCTCCATCGGCAGCACCCCGAGAGCTCAAAATGCGGGGCGCCCCTCCCCGGAGCTTCTGACTCCACAGGTCCCAGGTGGGGTCGGAATTTGCGGTTCTTGGGGGTTCCGGATGAGATTGGTGCTACTGGGTCACTTTGAGAACCACTTGTTTGGAAGGAAGACGCTGTTTCTCTCATTTGTTTGAGATGCTCAGTGTTTGGTGAGGTGAGTGGGAGGGTCTGGACAACGGCTGGCCCTGGGGTGGGAACGCTGTGGCCACTGCCTTCTTCGCCTCCATTGTATCTGAAACCTCCGTCATCCAGGAAGAGATGGTTTCCTGTTGGACATTGATGAATGGCGCCCACTGCGCCCTGGGAGATGGGATTTGCCTTTCCAGCGATAAATACAGGCGGATCCTGCCCGGAAGATGGATCGCTGCTGCAGAACGAGGCATGTGTGTGACAAGAGGGTGGCATCACCCGCAGCCGTACCAGAGGAATTATCATTTCCCGAAACCGGCCTGGGCTCCAGGGGCAGGGACACGCTAAGCAGATTGTAAATCTTTTTAAAAAATCAGGTTCAATGAAATCTCTCAAAGGGATGCACACAATTTCCTCCAGAGTGAATATGAAGCCCTGCCTTTTGTTAAAGGGGAAATTCCGTTCTGCCAAAGGGAAAGTGCTGACTAGGTACCTCTTGGGTTTGTACCAGGTGAGACAACCTGGGGGTCAGGATGCCTGGGTTTCCGTCCACGTCAGCCTGGACCTCTGGTGCATCCAACCCTTTTCCGGGAGGCCTGGGCTGGGAACACAGGGCTTGCTTGGCCTCTAAGGTTGTTTTCCTCATCTTGATGACACAGCTTTGCACAGCGCCCAGACAGAGCCATGCTGGTTCTAGGGACTAATGCAGATGGGTGGATGGATGAGTGGGTGAGAGAAGGAAGGGATAGATGGTGGCTAGGTGGGCAAATGAGTGGGTAGATTGATGGATAAATGGTGGATGGATGGGTAGATGAGTGGCTGGATGAGTGGGTGGGAGGATGGATGGATTAGGTGGGCAAATGAGTGGGTAGATGGATGAGTGGTGGGTGGGGGGATGGATGGGTGGTGAGTGGGTGGGTAGATGGATGAGTGGTGAGTGGGTGGGTGGATGAATGGATGGGTGGGTGGGTGGATGAATGGATGGGTGGATAGAGATGGTGGCTAGGTGGGTGAGTGAGTAGGTAGATGGATGGATAAAGAGGTGGATGGATGAGTGGGTGGATGGATGGGTGAATGGATGGATGGATGGATGGCTGGGTGGATGCAGGGATGGATGGGTGGATAGATGGATGAGTGGATGGATGGATGGATGAGTGCGTGTGGATGAATGGATAGATAGTGGCTAGGTGGGTGAATGAGTAGGTAGATGGATGGATAAAGGAATGGATGGATGAGTGGGTGGATGGATGGGTGAATGGATGGATGGATGGCTGGCTGGATGGATGGATGAGTGGGGGATGGCTGGATGGATAGATGGATGGAGTGAGTGGATGGATGAATGGTTGGCTGGTTGGATGCAGGGATGGATGGATGGATGGGTGGGGATGCATGGGTGGGTGAATGGATGGCTGGCTGGATGCAGGGATGGATGGATAGATGAATGAGTGGATGGATGGATGAGTGCATGTAGATGAATGGATAGATAGTGGCTAGGTGGGTGAATGAGTAGGTAGATGGATGGCTAAAGGAATGGATGGATGAGTGGGTGGATGGATGAGTGCGTGTGGATGAATGGATAGATAGTGGCTAGGTGGGTGAATGAGTAGGTAGATGGATGGATAAAGGAGTGGATGGATGAGTGGGTGGATGGATGGGTGAATGGACGGATGGATGGATGGCTGGGTGGATGCAGGGATGGATGGGTGGATAGATGGATGAGTGGATGGATGGATGGATGAGTACGTGTGGATGAATGGATAGATAGTGGCTAGGTGGGTGAATGAGTAGGTAGATGGATGGATAAAGGAATGGATGGATGAGTGGGTGGGTGGATGGATGGGTGAATGGATGGATGGATGGATGGAAGGATGGCTGGATGGATGGATGGATGGAAGGATGGCTGGATGGATGGATGGATGAGTGGGGGATGGCTGGATGGATAGATGGATGGAGTGAGTAGATGAATGAATGGTTGGCTGGTTGGATGCAGGGATGGATGGATGGATGGATGGGTGGGGATGCATGGGTGGGTGAATGGATGGCTGGCTGGATGCAGGGATGGATGGATAGATGAGTGGATGGATGGATGAGTGCATGTAGATGAATGGATAGATAGTGGCTAGGTGAGTGAATGAGTAGGTAGATGGATGGATAAAGGAATGGATGGATGAGTGGGTGGATGGATGGGTGAATGGATGGATTGATGGCTGGCTGGCTGGATGGATAGATAGATGGATGAGTGAGTGGATGGATGGGTGGGTGGGATGCATGGATGGATGAATGGATGGCTGGCTGGATGCAGGGATGGATGGATGGATGAGTCCACGTGGATGGGTGGATAGATAGTGGCTAGGTGGGTGAATAAGTGAGTAGATGGGTAAATGGGTGGATGAGTGGGTCATTCTATCAGTTACTGTATCCAAGGAATATTGGCAAAATGGAAGAGAGGTGGGCTTGAGCAAATGGTGACCATAACTTGAGAGGTGAAGTCTCATCCTCATTATTTTCAAAGTGAAAACCAGATTTTGTAACAGTTTAGTGGATCACAACACCCAAAAGGAAACACACAGTTCGTCACACAGCTAAACCTATCAGTCAAGAAGGAGCCAAGTTATCTCCAAATTCTTCTTCCCACTTACAAGGGCAGACTGCCCACAAGGGCAAAAAGCCCAGAAACGCCGCCTCACAGGCTTGCCTGGGAGCCAAAGCCTCAAGCTCAGAACGGTGCCAAGTGAAGAGGTGAACTTTGGCCACAGAAGCAGCCACGGCGTCTCTCCAGTCTTGTGAGTGGGCATCCCAGTCAGCGGCCCAAAGAGAAAACTGCTCATCCCCCCAGATGCTGGAACACCTCCCAAGGTAGCCACGTGGGCACGCAGATCTTAGGAAGGAAGACACCCAGCGGAGACCAGGGAGGAGCTGGACATGGGGGACACTCAGTGCCGCCTGCCTGTGGACCCCCTCCCTGTCCCATTCCTGCCACAGAAAACACCCCGTCCTCCGAGGCTGCAGACTGCGCTCAGCACCCAGGTCCTGGCTCCTCGCTGGGCCTGCGGCTGTGCCACGCACCGTCCTTCCTGCAGATGAGAGTGCTTGGTGCTGGTCTCCAGGATGTCGTCAGCAAATGACCCTCCCAGGAAAGCCTCCACATTGTTCTCCCTGTGTGAGGGACCCTGTGGGGAGAGAAGCAAGGGGCTGTGCCCCTCTCTCTGTCTCTCTGTCTTCCTCTGTTTGTGTGTCTTTCTCTGTGTCTTCATCTCTATCTCTGTCTTCTCTATAATCTGTTCCTTTGTCTCTCTCTCCGTGTCTCTCTCATGTCTGTCTTATGTCTCTAATGTCTCTGTCTCTGTCTCTCCATCTGTGTCTCTGTATCTTTCTGTCTCTGTTTCTGTGTCTCTGTCTACGTCTCTCTATGTCTCTGTCTCTCATTAGATGGGCATGGACAAGCCCCTGTGTGTCCCCCGCCACCGGCTCCCTTCCCTCCACACGTCCAGCCACTGTCCCTTAGGAGTCCTTTGGCTGAGTCCTGGACAGGGGATTGGGGAGGGGGACGCAGCCCCTCAGGCCTGGCCCAGAAGCCCCCCCCCAACCCTACTCTCCGCCCCCTCGCCCCCTCTCCATCCCCTGCTGTGAGTCAGGGAGGGCCAGCACCCAGGAGGTGATGGAGGGCACCTGGGTCCCGTGCTGGGTCCCATGTGGCCATGCGAGGCTGCCCCCCCCCTCATGCCCACTGGCTGCTCTGTGCTGCCACGTGAGCCACGTGGTGGCTGTGATGGTGCCAGCCCGGCCTCGTGGGACCCGGGTGCTGGTTGGCGTGTGTGTCCTGATGATACAAAGAGGGCTGGCTTCATTCTTGAACCTCGGTCTTGGCGCCAACAAGCAGGATCAAGTGGACCCTGGGCCACGCTAGCCTTGCCTGGCCCTCGGAGTGGTCCCCGCACTCGCCAAGCCCCGGCATGGCAGCGCTCTTGGGAAAGGGAGGAAGCACGCCCTCCCTGGAGGAGCTGCTTGTGCTCTCCGTCGAGGCCAGCACACAAACAGCCTCACCAAGAGCCAGGGCCACACCCAGCAATCCTCCCCGGGCTGCACTGGCATCCAGGCGGTGCCGGGCGCCGCGTCCTGGCCTCCGTTTAGAAACTGACTGTGTCTCGTGTGTGGGGCTACAGCCCGACAGGAGGGCTGGTAAATTGCAGCTCGGTGTGCAAGGAAGTACTTTTGTCCCTGAGAGCCTGGGCTGTGTCACCTGCAAACCACATGAGAAAGAGCTGGGGCTCCAGGCAGGGCCCCGATGAAACCTAACTGTGTCTGTTCCGCCGAAGCGGCCACAAAGCCACCCAGAGCTGCGGAGACCCGGCGTCTGGAAACCAACAGCGATTGTGTCGCGTTTCCTCCCAAACGCCCTTAAACGGGCAGGACAGCGTGGCAGGTGAGGACGCTGACAGGCCAGTCAGCACCAGCGGAGGGTGCTGCAGAGGCCGGCAGGTTTCTCCACTCTCACAGCCTCACGCTGGCTTTGCCTGTCAGCCAGAATCTTCCAGATCCGCGTAGAACAGTGAGATGGGCCTCTGTGACGGGTGTGCATCCCCTGCTCTGCAAGATCAGGAGCTGAGCAGGAATGGCGTGCCACAGAACTGAGCAGGAACAGGGTGCCACCGCCTGCCCTGGTCTCCAAGTGGCTTTATCGTTATTCAGGACAGCGCAGCCAGCAGGCCAGGAGACAATGGCCATCGGTGAGATGGTTTGTTACGCACGGATCCCAGAGAAGGGGGTACCACCAGGCAGGGCCACCCAGGAGGCACCAGGCTGGACAGGAGGCAGAGGGTATGAGGGGGACGTGGCCAGGAATGGGCAAGGCCGGGTGAGCAGGCCTGGGGGGCCTGGCTTCCATCGTCTCAGCAGCTCTGGGTCATGGGCCATCCTCCTGAGTGGTTGGGTGGGAGGATGGTAGCCCAGAGTGAAGGACAGAGGCAGTGGGCTGTGGACCCGCGTTGGCCGGTGGGGCGTGGACTCTCGTTGCCTGGTTTGCATTTGGAAAGACGCTGGGGGGTGGTGCTCACTAGCTCTAGGAAATCGCTCACCCGGGAGGGGCAGGCCTCTCGGGCTAGTGAGGTTCCAGATGTCAAAGCATCAGATACAGAAAATATGAAAGCATGATTAATACACGGGCTCTGCTCCTGCTCGCCCCCTTCATCCCTGGGCTCCTGCTCGCCCCCTTCATCCCTGGGCTCCTGCTGACGGTGGAGTCGCCGGTGTGGCGAGGGAGGGCGGAGTCGCCAGCCTGGTTAGGGACAGTGGAATCACAGGCGTGGTTCTCCAGCCATCTCCGAAGGAGCTGCCATCAGGGACCTCACACAGGGCACCTCAGAATCGGCTCTCTCTTCTCCAGGTGCCCTTGGGGGCAGTGCCCCTCCTGGTAATCCTTGTGAGGGTGGTGTCCCGGCTTTCACCTGGGAGGACCGAGGGGCCCAGACCCCCATCCCCATGCCTGACCTGGCAGGGAGGGGGGTGGTTGAGGACTCGGAGTCGCGGGTGCCCCTGGACTCATGCTGCAGGGAGGGTGTGCGGACATGGGGGGTGGGGTCGGGCCTGTATCTCCAGGGCTGCTCCGTGACCCGGCTGTTCTGGACCATCAGCGCCCACGCACGCCCACGCACGCCAACTGATGCAGTCAAGGCTCTTTCTCTCAGCTTCTGGGACGTGTCTGCATTCTGCTCGAGAGAGCTGGCAGCAAGTTGGGGCCTCCTCAGGTCCCCAGCGCCACCTGGAGAATGCAGAGGCCACAGTGGGCCTCACGTCCCCCGGAACACCCCTCCTCGGACATGAGGGCTGACCCCAGAACCCCTAGGTGCTCACAGAATGAGCTGTCCCTGCAGGTGCATCACAGAGGCTGATAGGAAGGACAGCTGAGTGCACGTGTGTGTGAGTGTGTGTGTAGGTGGGAGTGCCTGTGTGTGACTGTGTGTGTAGGTGGGAGTGCCTGTGTGTGACTGTGTGTGTGGGTGGGAGTGCGTGTGTGTGACTGGGTAGGAGTGTGTGTGTGTGACTGGGTAGGAGTGTGTGTGTGTGTGACTGTGTGGTTAGGAGTGCGTGTGTGACTGTGAGTGTGCCTGTGTGTGGGTGGGAGTGCGTGTGACTGAGTGTGCCTGTGTGTGGGTGGGAGTGTGTGTGTGACTGAGTGCGCCTGTGTGTGGGTGGGAGTGCATGTGTGTGACTGTGGGTGTGAGTGTGCCTGTGTGTGGGTAAGAGTGCATGTGTATGCTTGACTGAGTGATTATGTTGCACACGTGTGCATCTGTGGTGCATTTTCGTGTGTGTGTGTGAAGAAATTCATTGATTCTAAGAATTGGCTCACACAATTGTGGGGTTGCCAAGTCTGAGATCCTTAAGGTGGGCAGCAGGTGGGTTTTCTGTGTCATGGTCTGAAGGCTGTAGACCCGGGTGGGGTTTCTGTGTCATGATCTGAAGTCTGCAGACCCGGGTGGGGTTTCTGTGTCACGATCTGAAGGCTGTAGACCCGGGTGGGGTTTCCGTGTCACGATCTGAAGGCTGCAGACCCAGGTGGGGTTTCCGTGTCACGATCTGAAGTCTGCAGACCCGGGTGGGGTTTCCGTGTCGCGATCTGAAGGCTGCAGACCCGGGTGGGGTTTCCGTGTCGAGGTCTGAAGGCTGCAGACCCGGGTGGGGTTTCCGTGTCGAGGTCTGAAGGCTGCAGACCCGGGTGGGGTTTCCGTGTCGAGGTCTGAAGGCTGCAGACCCGGGTGGGGTTTCCGTGTCGAGGTCTGAAGGCTGCAGACCCGGGTGGGGTTTCCGTGTCGAGGTCTGAAGGCTGCAGACCCGGGTGGGGTTTCCGTGTCGAGGTCTGAAGGCTGCAGACCCGGGTGGGGTTTCCGTGTCGAGGTCTGAAGGCTGCAGACCCGGGTGGGGTTTCCGTGTCGAGGTCTGAAGGCTGCAGACCCGGGTGGGGTTTCCGTGTCGAGGTCTGAAGGCTGCAGACCCGGGTGGGGTTTCCGTGTCGAGGTCTGAAGGCTGCAGACCCGGGTGGGGTTTCCGTGTCGAGGTCTGAAGGCTGCAGACCCGGGTGGGGTTTCCGTGTCGAGGTCTGAAGGCTGCAGACCCGGGTGGGGTTTCCGTGTCGAGGTCTGAAGGCTGCAGACCCGGGTGGGGTTTCCGTGTCGAGGTCTGAAGGCTGCAGACCCGGGTGGGGTTTCCGTGTCGAGGTCTGAAGGCTGCAGACCCGGGTGGGGTTTCCGTGTCGAGGTCTGAAGGCTGCAGACCCGGGTGGGGTTTCCGTGTCGAGGTCTGAAGGCTGCAGACCCGGGTGGGGTTTCCGTGTCACGGTCTGAAGGCTGTAGACCCGGGTGGGGTTTCCGTGTCGAGGTCTGAAGGCTGCAGACCCGGGTGGGGTTTCCGTGTCGAGGTCTGAAGGCTGCAGACCCGGGTGGGGTTTCCGTGTCGAGGTCTGAAGGCTGCAGACCCGGGTGGGGTTTCCGTGTCACAGTCTGAAGGCTGTAGACCCGGGTGGGGTTTCCGTGTCGAGGTCTGAAGGCTGCAGACCCGGGTGGGGTTTCCGTGTCGAGGTCTGAAGGCTGCACACATGGGTGGGGTTTCTGTGTCATGGTGTGAAGGCTGTAGACCCGGGTGGGGTTTCTGTGTCACGGTCTGAAGGCTGGCATCCTTCTCTGGGAACTCCCCACCCGTTTTTTCTCTCAACCCACCTGGCTGGGTGGGGCCTGCCTGTGTGCACGTCTGCTGCCATGTGGAGTGTCCACTGATGCAAGCATCACGCACAGCTGCAGACATGGTCCCAGCAGCACCTCACATCCACTGAATAATAGGACCTTCACCTCCTGAGCAGACATAAAACCGTCACATGGGCCACAGCCCACAGGCGTGGATTGCAGGGCAGGGGTGCAGTGTGTGAGCATGTGGCCTGCTGTTGGGGACCAAGTTTGGAGTCTGGCTGCCTCAGGTGCTGGCTGGGTGACTTGGACACACTCCTCAGCCTTCCCGTGCCCGTCTCCTAATTCCCACAAATGCTCTTGAAGGACTTGCCCCAGGGTCCCCTCGACGGAGAGGGGGAAATGCTCTGGGCCTGCTGCCTTTCACAGAGAGAATATTCGGGAAAACCACGGCAGAGACAGAGGATGAGGGACACAGAATGGCCAGGTGGACGAGAGTGGGTGGACGGGGTGAGCGGATCACAGTAAGACTGTGGATACACGGCTGTTTCTAGCCAGTGCGAAAGGCAGCTGCATGTGGTTTGACTGAATAGACACGAGGTTGCCTCCTCATTGCTGTGGTGACGGCGTCTGAGGTGTTTTCTTGTACTAGGTCGGTGCAAAAGTAATTGCAGTTTCAGATCATGAACTTCAAATCATTATAACTAGGCTCAAACACACCTTTATTCGTCAAAATAGGAACCATTACAATCAACACATTTTTGCCAATGAGAAATAAGTTCGTTTATTCCTGTAGCATAAATATATCTGTGCTTCAGGATTTGACAAACTCTTGGAAAGCATTTTCTGCATCCTGCTGGTTGTGGAAGCGTTTTCTCTGCAAAAAGTTGTCGAGAGGCTTGCAGAAGCGGTAGTCGGTTGGCGAGAGGTCAGGTGAATATGGCGGATGAGGCAAAACTTCGCAGCCCAATTCGTTCACCTTGTGAAGCGTTGGTTGTGTGACGTGCAGCCAGGCGTTGTGGTGGAGAAGAACTGGGCCCTTTCTGTGGACTGAGGCCGGCGGCAGGCACCGCGATTTTTGGAGCATCTCATGGATTTGCTGAGCGCACTTCTCAAGTGTGATGGTTTTGCCAGGATTCAGAAAGCTGTTGTGAGTCAGGCCGGCAGCCGACCGCCAGACGGCGACCACCCAGACGGCGACCCCCAGACGGCGACCTCCAGACGGCGACCTCCAGCTGGCGACCACCCAGACAGCAACCGCCAGACGGCGACCTCCAGACGGCGACCCCCAGACGGCGACCACCCAGACGGCGACCACCCAGACGGCGACCACCCAGACGGCGACCCCCAGACGGCGACCACCCAGATGGCGACCCCCAGACGGCGACCCCCAGACGGCGACCGCCAGACGGCGACCACCCAGACGGCGACCTCCAGCTGGCGACCAAGCCCTTTTTTGGTGCAAGTTTGGCTTTTGGCAAGTTGGAGCTTCTTCTCAATTCAACCATTAAGATGGTCAGCTTCCCTGACCGCAGCACAGCCTGCCCATGCCAGCTCTGCACAGCCCCACGGCCCAGGAGGACGGGGCTCGGGCCTCAAGCATGCCTGTGTCTCACCGCCAGTTAACCCCACTCGCCACCCATCTCCGCTCAGAGCTGGGGTTCGGGAAGCCGTCCCCAGCCAGGGCGCACCTCCTGCCCAAGCCTCATGGCCCCGCTCCATCCTCCAGCTGCACCCACACGTGATCAGTGTGACATCTGAGCCTCGCCTGCCTCCCCTCTAGATGACAGTTTCACGATGGAGGCCGCGTGTCCCCAGCGCTTCCGGGAGAACCCTACAAGCCCTGTTGCTTTGCTTGCCTTGACCAGAAGAACAGGTCCAACTTCACGGGACGGCCTCGCCCGCAGGCCCTTTGCCAGGCCCACAGCGCCGCCAAAGACAACGTCAGTCCTCAATGTACAGGGGGAGTTTTTGACCCAACGCCCACGCGCAGCAGGGCCCCTCTCCTGTCTCTCCTCTCACTGTGATGCACCAGCCCGGGGCCTGCAGACGACGGGCCCCAGGGACCCACCCATCTCTGGAGGAGTCTCCTGTCTTCCCATCTCTGGCCTCTGCAGTTAGTGACGGCCCCTCAGCCTTGGTGTGTCACCCACGCCACTCGTGTCTTCCTCGTGTGACCAGAAAGGGGTCCCCATCCAGACCCCAAGAGAGGCCTCTTGGATCTTGTACAAGGCAGAATTCGGGGCGAGTCCACAGAGTAAAGTGAAAGCAAGTTTATTAGAGAAGTAAAGAAATGAAGTAAAGAGAAGAATGGCTGCTCCACAGGCAGAGTGGCCCCCAGGGCTGCTGGTTGGTTATTTACTAATTAACTTTTGTGGTTATTTTTTGATCATTTGCTAAACAAGGGGTGGATTATTCCTGAGTTTTCTGGGAAAGGCGGCAGGATTTCCCGGAACTGAGGGCTCCACCCTTTTTAGACCACGTGGGGTAACTTCCTGACGTTCCCATGGCATCTGTGAACTGTCTTGGTGCCGGGGGGAGTGTCTTTTAGCAGCTAATGCATTATAATGAGCATAAAATGAGCCGTGAGGACGACCACAGGTCACTCGTTGCCATCTTGGTTTTGGTGGGACTTGGCGGCTCCTTTACTGGAACCTGTTTGTTTGTCTGAGATGAAGTCTCGCTCTGTCACCCAGGCTGGAGTGCAATGGTGCGATCTCGGCTCACTGCAACCTTTGCCTCCCAAGTTCAAGCAATTCTCCTGCCTCAGCCTCCCAAGTAGCTGGGACTACAGGTGCACGCCACCATGCCCAGCTAATTTTTTTTTTTTTTTTTAGTAAAGATGGCATTTCACCATGTTGGCCAGGATGGTCACGATCTCTTGACTTCGTGATCTGCCCACCTCAGCCTCCCAAACTGCTGGGATTACAGGCATGAGCCACCGCACCCAGCCTACTGCAACCTATTTTATCAGCAAGGTCTTTGTGACCTGTGTCTTGTGCTGACCTCCTATCTCATCCTGTGACTTAGAGTGCCTTCACCATCTGGGAATGCAGCCCAGTGGGTCTCAGCCTCATCTTACCCAGCCCCTGTTCACGATGTGGTTTGAATGGCTCTAACGCTTGGACTTCTGCCCTGGCTGTGGGGCCAGATGGTCAGGTAGCACGGGGGTGACCACAGGCATCGTCACCCAAACCGGGACACCTGAGAGTTACCAGAGGTGCTATTAATAATTACCCCAAGACAGGGGTATCAACTCGGATTGTCTTGGGCAGTGGGGATGCATGGCTAGTAACTAGCATTAACTGGTACTATGTGCTGCATGCAAGGAAGCCACAGGAGTGAGGGTCTTTGCCAGCTGTACCTGCCAAAGCAGCATGGATGGGTCAGCTCTTGGATGTGTAACAATCCACTCTGAAATGTTGCGGCCTAAGACAACCATTTCCTTGGCCCACAACTCTGGGTTGGCACATGGTCTATGTGGAGCAGAGCGGCTCTGCTCTCAGCTGGCCTTGCTGATGCCGGCAGTCAGCTGCCAGGTGAGCGGAGTTGGCTGGTTGGGGTGGGGAGGAATGGGCTCAGCTGGGCGGCTTCTCTCTGCTCCACATGGTCTCTCATCCTCATGCTGGCGGCCAGGTTACAAGACAGAGATCGGTGTGAGCGCAGTCTCCTGAGGCCCAAGCTTGGCCTTGGCACTGGGTGGGTTCTGGCCTTTTCTGTTGGTCCAAGCAAATCACGTGACGAAGGCCTAGGGTGATAGCGTCCCTCTCTCAGTGGAGAGAGCTGCACACACAGACGCCAGAAGGCGAGTCCAGCTTATCCCCAGTTGCTCTCAGGGCAGAGTGCCAGCCGGGCTCCGGCCTCCTTCACCTGATCTTCCTCCAGTGTGGCCAGGAAGGGGAGGGGCCCGGGCCTCCTGCCTCTTGAGAGCCCCTGAGAGGGGGGCCAAGTGCCTCTGGCTCCTGTGGGAGGATTTTGCCTGATCCTTAGGTGTTGGTCTCCTCTGGCCCACAGAGTGGAGAAGTTATTGCCAATATTCATCTGAAATTTATAGAGGGGTTAAACTGTTTCCCTTGAGGCCGTGATGGGAGAGCCTTTAAATTCTCCCTCTGCATAAGCATCAATCTCCCGGGGAGCGCGGCACGAGGCAGATGATGTACTGGTCCCTGGCTTCACAATATGTGAAAAACTACACGGTCATTAACTCTGACGCAGAAAAGAGACCTGCCCCGGGTGTGGGGACGCCACACACCAGTGCTGCTTGTGCGAAGAGTCGTGGTGGGGGGTGGGGGCTGTCTTGTTCTTTCCCTGTTTTGCAGGGATTGGAAAGGGGATGTTGCTGAGGGCATGGGGGTTCACTCTCCGACTTTATCACTCCTGAGCTAATGGCCCTGCTGAAAAGCCAGGTCACGCAAGCTGTGGGCCCATGTGCTTAGGGGGCACCTCACACACCCCGAAAGCTCAGGGGTCTGCGGCCCAAGCCCGGAGACTGAAGCAGCCCAGTCCCCGGCTGTGACATGTCCTCAGCTAATGATGGAAGCCGGCCGACTCCCACCGCCCGGGAGCCCCCCCTCTCCCGTAGCTTCGGTCCTTCTAGAGACACGGTGGGGGACCCGAGGGCCGAGAGACCTGAGGCTGCACTCACCCAAGAAGGGGCCTCGGCACCACCCGCAAGCTCAGCACACACTGACGGGGCTGGCACCTGCGGAGCTGGCTTGGGGAGGCCTGGCAGACCGCCCAGCAGTCCCACCAGGTTCCCATGTGGAATCGCCCCAGCGCCGCAGAAGGCCCCGGGGACAGAGTGGCTGTAAGTGGCTGTGGGGTTCCTAAAGGGAACACATTCGTTCCGCAGCTATTAAGCACCTACTGTGCGCCCGGCCTCGCTCTGAGCACTGGGAGGCAGCTGTCAGCAGAAGCGACAGAAACCCTGTCCTGCGGAGCTGAGCCGTGGGGAGGGACAGGCAGAGACGGGGACGGATAGCAGGCGGCGCCATACTGAGGGGTGTGAGCCTCCGGTCCGGACGCCCAGCCACGGGGCAAGGACGGCGGCTCTAAACAGGACGGAGGGAGAGGACTCACCCTGAAGACTTAATGGTGACATTTGGGGTTTATTTTTACTTTTTATGTTTTCAGACAGGGTCTCACTCTTTTACCCAGGTTGGAGAGCGTTACGTGATCTTGGCTCACTGCAGCCTCACCCTCCCGGGCTCAGGTGATCCTCCCGCCTCAGCCTCCCAAGCAGCTGGGACCGCAGGCATGCACCACCACACCTGGCTAATTTTGTTTTTTTCTGTGGAGGTGGGGTCTCACTATGTTGCCCAGGCTCGCTGGTTATTTTAATGGACAAATAGGATTGTCCCCGTTCACGGGGTATGGCGTGCCATGCTCAGGTCAGGCGACCACACAGCCGCCATCTCCACATTTGCCATTTCCTTGTGTGGGGGCTCAGCTCCTCCTCCCAGTTGCCGGCTGGGTCACGGTCAGGTCCACGGTCCTCCCTCAGCGGCACCAGCACTGGCTCCTCTCTGCCTGTGGTTTTGGTCCTTTTTTTTTTTTTTTTTTGAGACGGAGTCTCGCTCTGTCGCCCAGGCTGGAGTGCAGTGGTGTGATCTCAGCTCACTGTCACCTCTGCCTCCCAGGTTCAAGAGATTCTCATTTTTCAGCCTCCTGAGTAGCTGGGACTACAGGCATCTGCCACCACGCCCAGCTAATTTTTGTATTTTTAGTAGACATGGGGTTTCATCATGTTGGCCAGGCTGGTCTCGAACTCCTGGCCTCAAGTGATCCACCCACCTCGGCCTCCCAAAGTGCTGGAATTACAAGTGTGAGGCCCCTGTGCCCGGCTGGTTTTGTGCCTTTAACTAATCTCTCTGGCACAGGAGCTTTGAAGGCCGGAGGCAGTGGAGCATGCAGAGACCTGGGAAGGGCGCCCAGCGTGGGCACCACCTGTGCCAAGGCCCTGAGGGGTGCGCGTGGGGGTGCTGGGAAGGCCAAGGTGCTTTGAACCCAGGGGGTGGGCAAGGCAGGCGTCAGGAGCCCTGGGGGGCTTCGTGTTCCCCGGCGTGAGGCCCGAGGACAGGATTCTGTGGTGGGTGGGGGGACCGAGTCCCCGTGGCCTCTGTGCTGGGGGTCGACAAGGAGGCTGAAGCTGCTGGAGGTCGTCCCAGAGGCCGGTGTGCCAGGCGCTTCTGAAGACGGGTGGGCAGACGATGGAGGACGAGGCTCTGTCCCGCCCCTGCAACTTCCAGCGAAGGGCAGGGCTCCGAGGCGCTTCCCCCTGCGCGGCCCCGCCCCCCTCCTTCTCACGAAACCTGGGTGGTCTCAGGTTGAGGTGGGAGACATCCGTGGAGTGGGAGGGCGGTGGGCGGGATTCACCAGCGAGGCCCCTTCCCGCTGCGAACAGAAATCCCGACCCTAGTCTCGAAGGCAGAAAGGAAGCCCCGGCTCAGGGGGCTGGAAAACCCCAGGCTTTTCTCAGGCAGGCTGTCCCACAGCAGAGACAACAGACAGAAACCCAGAAACCACCTGCCACGATGTGAACCTGATGCAGAAACGCGGTTCGCTCCCTCGGGATGCAAAGGCCAACTTCAGCCCGGCACGGCACGGCGGCGGCGCGGACTCCACCATCCCGGGGAAGGAGCCGGACCCCTGTGGGTGACGTGGGACCGTGGGGCGGGGGTGTCCCCGGCTGGGCTGGGCTGAGCAGCGAGGAGGCTCTGGGTCGCCGGACCGGGGTCAGGGAGCCTGGCGTTAGCTGCGTGCTGTGTAGTCATCTCGGCGAGGAGGGAGCGGCTCCCTCCTGCCCCGGACTCTGGATCTGCCCTGCGGTGGGCGGTGTCGGAGCGGCCGTAAGTGATCGGCGATACGGCCTCCCGGTTCTCTCTGTCCCTGGGACTCGGCTTCCTGAAGGCAGAGAGTCTGGGGGAGGGAGGAGCCCCCTGCTCCCCCACACAAGGGACTGGGCCTCTGGGGTGGGGTGGGCTGACAGGCGACCCCCGGAGGATGCAGCTAGGGGACGTGTGAGTGTGGCCCTCTTTGGGAAAAGGGATCTTTGCAGACACGATTAAGATAACGGCCTGGAGATGAGAGCAGCCTGGACGAGGGTGAACCAGAGTCCAGGGATGACTGAGGGATCCGAGCTCAGCTGGGCAGAGGCTCCACCCTGTGCGCCCCTGCAGTTGGCACCACCCTCGGCCTCGGCACCTTCTCAGCACCGCGGAGGGAACAGGGCAATGCCAGGGCTGCCCACCCTTTCTCGGGTGGTGGTGGGGGGATTCAGGAGATGAGGCAAGCACAGTGCCCGCCCTGGGCCTGGCACACTCGTCCAGCGCGGCAGGCTCAGGGCTGAGGACCTGAGCACGGCGGAGCTTGGGCCACGTGGATCAGACCCATTTGTTCATAGTGACGTCAGCCCGTGGGTGGCATCGGCCTTTTTTTAATGGGGTGGATGGGATGGGACAGCACAGGATAGGGTAGGATAGCATGGGACGGGGCTGGCTCAGGGCTCTCCAGGGAAACAGATTAATAGCAGATGGTGGGACGTGGGTTTAGCTGTGGGAGTTCATCTAAGGAATTGACTCACCCGGTTACGGGGGCTGACGGTACCGAGATTGGCCGTCGGCCGGCAGGCGCCCAGGAGAGCCGGTGGCGTGAGCTCCAAGCCTGAAGGCAGGGGAGGACCCACGTCCCAGCCCGAATCGAGCAGAGTGTGTGAACGCTCTCTGCCTCGGCCTTTCTGTCCTACTCAGGCCTGTAGGGGACAGATTTAAACACGGCTCCCACCAGAGGCCATGCACAGACCACCCAGAATCGGGAGAGCAAACGTCCCAGCACCCTGTTCCCTGCCACGCTGACACAAAACCAACCCTCACAGGCAGGACAGCGCGGGGGGACAAACCGGAGTGAAAGAGCACGTATAGGAAGGGTGGTATTGCTTAAGTGGAACGACACGGAAGGAAGTGAGCATAAAAGGATACGCAGTGACAAACACGTTTCTGCTGCGCGTGGGGGTTCAGAAAGCCAGGGGCCACGGGGTTTTATTAGCTGGGGAGGCTGGTTGGGCTTTTGATTGTGTGTGTTCTGGGGATGCGTGGAGCGGCGTCTGCGTGGCAAGCAGCTGTTTGTAAACAGATTGTTGGTGTGTTCGGGTGCTGGGGGAGGTGGCTGGTGCAGTGGGGCGGGGGGTTCCCTGCACAGAACAAGCACTGGAGGTGGGAACCACAGGGTGAAAAACCTGTTAAGTGTTGGGGTCGGTAGAATAAACCCCCCTCCCCACAGCCATCGTGTAACGCACAAGAGAAAGAAGTCCCAGAGAGGACGCAACCCAGACCTGAACCTTCTCTGTGGGCGGGGTCCCCTGAAAACAGCCCCCGGGAGGCAAAGCCCCGGGACCCACCAGGCCCGTCGGTGGTGGGGGTGCCCCAGGAACAGAGGGCCAGGCCCCTTGGCCTCTCACGGGCCCCTAGCTGGCTGGGCTGCCCGCCTCTGTTGGGAAGGACGCCGGCACCCAGCGCCGTCTCCCCGCAGGTGTGGCAGTGTGGCGGCAGCATGGAGGTGCTGCCCTGCTCCCGCGTGGCCCACATCGAGCGCACCAGGAAGCCCTACAACAACGACATTGACTACTATGCCAAACGCAACGCCCTGCGCGCCGCCGAGGTGTGGATGGATGACTTCAAGTCCCACGTGTACATGGCCTGGAACATCCCCATGACGGTGAGTCCCCCACGGGCCGGGAGCCGGGGCCATGCCCCAGGGTCGGGGTCAACGCCACGGCAGGGCTGGGCCGGAGGGAGACCCCCTAGGGCCCCCTGCAGGTGTGAGTGGGTGTGTTGACAGGTGTGCACAGGTGCAAGCAGTTGTGTGTGCAGGTGTGAGTGGGTGAGCTGTCTGCCTGGGAAGGAGCCTTCCTCACACTGGGAAGAGACCAGCTCACACCCACCCCAGTGTGGTGGACGTTTTTCCTCTCAGCCCAGAGCAATTGCCCCGTGGTTAGAAGCCAGGGAGGGGTGGCCTCTCCCCAACCTGGTGCCGCCACCTCAGCCAGGGCCCCACTTAGTGCCCTGCACGGCACCTGTCAGCCAGTGCGGACCCCTCCCCAGCCCCGGGCAGCCTCAAATGTGTGGCGGTTTCATGAACGGCTCATACGCTGTGTGGCTTCCCGTCCTCAGCGCCACCTTTTCCAGGTCACCCCCACCATGGCTGAGTCACGTCCACGGTGTGAAAGGGCCCCTCGTGTGGATCCACTCGTCCGTGGATGGACGTTTTTGGTTGTTTCCTGTTGGGTTTTGGCCTATGAGTGGCTGACCCGCTTCAAGTTCAGGATTGCTGTTTTCTAATTTGTAATTTCCCATAAAGAGCCTGAATTCTGGCTTTTCTCAAAGCGCCCCACCCCCACAACCCTAAGAAAGGCAGGTACTGAGACAGGTGGCCGAGACCCATCCCGCCACACCCCAGCGTCTCTGGAACCACCCGCTTCCTTCCCTGGCCACTGTAGGCATTGGGTCCCTGAGTTCTGGGAGGACTCATCTTAGAAACAGGCTTGTTTTTTGCATCAACCCCAATAAGAACCAGATCTTAAGTCATGACCCAGTGCGCGCACACACACACGTATATATTTATGTCTGTCCACATACAGCGCTTTGTATACATAGCACCAAAGTGATCCTTCTCATTTACAATATACTACTTCTTAAAAATTCCCACTAAATTGGCTCACCACCCCCTGCTAGTGCACCCCAGCGTGTGGGTGACACGGCCTGAAGTGGCCCCAGGCTGGACCATTCACTGCAAATCCAGCCCCCATATCAGCTCCCGCCAGGCAGATCAGGAGCTGTGGACACATGCACTCGTGTCTGAGAGATGAGAAGAGGGTACCCGGTGCTCCTACAGCCTTGTTTTCCATGAAGTGATAAGGAAAACGTGCAGGGTGATGACCTCCCCAAGTGTGTGGGCAACTGAGTGAGGGGCTCCAGGCCCCCGGGCAGTGAGGCCGGCAAATGCCTGTCACCTCCGTGTCCAAGGGCCCTGGTGTGAGCCCCTTGGCTGATTAAAACCTCATAACAGAGCAACAGTGAGTTTCTGGCGTGATCGTCCCCACTTTACCAATGAGAAACTGAGGCACAGAGAAGGTAGGGGACTGTCCCAGGCCCACACACCAGAAGGTGACGGGATTCAAGCCCAGGCCGTGAAGGCCAAGTCGTCTGCCCTCCCCACAAGGCCTAAGCCTGGAGGGTCCCTGGGCAGGGGGCAGGTGCTCCCTCAGGGCTGGCTGTCCATCAGAGAGTGCTGGTCCCTACAGCCCCTCAGGCCCCACAGTCCCAGGAAGACACAGACACCGCACTCGGCTGTGGGTTCTCACGGCAGAGGACACGGGGCAAAGTCAGCAGAGGGAAGAGACGCCTGGGCAGGGACCAGGAAAGGCCAGGTACAAGCTCTCAGGTGTCCCCCCGCGGGGGGGTCCCATGGACTTGATTCTCTGGCTGCCAGGCGGGGCCAGCCAGGAGCCCCCGAGCCTCAGTATCCAGGGTCCTCACCAGGCTGGTCTCTTGGATATGGCTGACCTCAGTCTCCACCCTTCAGAGGTCAGGCTGATGCCGTGCAGCTAAGGCCAGGTGAGCAGGGCCATCTTCTCAGGCAGGAGGCTCCTGGGCCCGGGTGGGTGTGGACGAGCCGGCTGCAGCAGGGGCCGTCTGTCCAGGCTGGGGCTGGCCTCTGGCAGGGTCCTTCCCATCGGGAGCAGCTGCCTCAGACCCTCTGTGGGTATTAGGAGGCTGGGGGGGTCCCACCTGGATGGGGCCTCAGCATCTGAATCCCGGGGGGAGGCTGCTCCTGTGAGGGGACTTGGTCCCTGGAGCCCCCCAAACCTCATTATGGGGAAGACCCAGGTCATGGTGACACCCACGTACCCTCTCGCCTCCTTCTGGCCTTGCAGAACCCAGGGGTGGACTTCGGGGACGTGTCTGAGAGGCTGGCCCTGCGTCAGAGGCTGAAGTGTCGCAGCTTCAAGTGGTACCTGGAGAACGTGTACCCGGAGATGAGGGTCTACAACAACACCCTCACGTACGGAGAGGTAGCGCCTCCCCCGAGGGCCCCGTTCGGCCCGATGGGCTTTCCGCCCTGACTCCTGCACACACGTATGCATTCAGGGTGATGCAGGCACATCCACGTGCGCACGGAGAGGTAGCGCCTCCCCCGAGGGCCCCGTTCGGCCCGATGGGCTTTCCGCCCTGACTCCTGCACACACGTATGCATTCAGGGTGATGCAGGCACATCCACGTGCACACACAAGGTGCAGGTTCACATAAACACACGCACCTGCAGACACACATGTCCATACACACCCATTCCTTCACATGGACCTCCCTAGAGGCAGGCAGGTGTGTAGTCACATCCATGCATACATGTGTGTTCACATGCCTGATTCAGTGTAGCTACGCTCTCACGTATGTGTACATAGGGATACATGCACTCACCTAGATGTGTGTACAGAGACACATTCACAGGCAGGTACGTAAATCCATGCAAACACTCATATGTACAAGTGCACGCGGACACGAGTATACATTTGCACAGTTTTGTTCATGTACACACAGAGCTCTTCGTACACAGATGTATGTTTCACTAAGTGCATGAACCCCAAAGGGGCCTGCCTGTGCACAGATATACAGGCCCTTGTTATCAAGGCAAAATAATGTGTGTGTATATGTCTGTGCATCCACATATGCAGAGCCGTGTTCATACACCAGCGTGCGTGCATGAAGGTGCCACACAGATGCACACGATGGGTGATGTGCACACTCACACAGGCCCATCAGCTACACCGAGACCCCCGTCTCCACTGGCCCCCACATGCACAGCGCTCTGTAAAGCCAGCAAGAAGGTGCTGCTCTTCTGCCCTCTCCCCAGTCTGTGCAGGGGCTGGGGTGCCTCCCACCATGAGACTCGAGCGTCCCAGCCCTGAGCTGGCACTCGGATGGGGCAAGGAAAAGGGTCCCTGGGGTGGATGGTCCTCTCAGAGCCTCCCCTCCTGCAGCTCCTGGTCCACCCTGCGCTGACTCTAGTCCCTTGGGCACAGAGGTTTCCCAGGCAGCGCTGAGAGTGCATCGGGGCGCCACCCGTCCCCCAGCCTCCCTGTGCTTCTACTCTGCCCACTCCATCCTCAATTAGCCAAGTGCAGGCACCCCCAACCCAGAGCAGCCGTAACATCCAGACTCTGCTGGGCTTCCTCAACAGTCCCAATTCAAACCTGTGTGACCTCTCGTGGTGGCCGTGGTGGATGGGTCAGCTGCTCCTGCAAACCCAGCAGCCTGGAGACGTGGTGGACAAAAGCAATAAGCGTCTCCACTTGCTCACGAGCCGGGGCCACCCAGGCAGTGCTGCTGGCCTGATCCAGGCTGTGCTGATCTCCGATGGGCCTGTTCTGGCGGCTGGAAGTTGGCTGCCCGATGACGACACATCCCCCAGCAGTCTGGCCCGGGCTTGTTCTCAGAGGGCTGTCAGGGTTCCTTCCAAGACAGAGTGGAAGCTGGAAGGTCTCCCAAGGGTCCAAGCCAAGGCCAGCCTAGACTGCAAGGCTGGCGAGCGGTCTCTACCCACTCAGTGGGAGCCGCAAGGGCGCAGGGAGCAGGCGGCAAGGCAGGGAAGCCACTCCACAGCCTAGGGCCGCCATCCCTGCTGCTGAGCAAGGCTGACACTGCCGTCCTCAAGTGTCCCCTATTGAGTGATGGCCAAGTCTCCATCTGTGCATGGCGGACACTTCCATGTCTCCATCAGTGACAAACTCGGTCAGCCACCCCTTCCCAGGTGGTCCAGCAAGTCCCTTCCCAGGCGGCCCACCCAGCCAGAGCATCCCACACGCCCCCTCCTCCTCCCGCGGGCACCTCCTTAGGTGCTGGCTGCAGAGCTGGCTGCGTGAAGCTCCCTGGGGCTGCACCCTCGGGTGACTCTGGACTTTCTCCTGGGGCTTCTGCTTGCAGGTGAGAAACAGCAAAGCCAGTGGCTACTGTCTGGACCAGGGAGCGGAGGACGGCGACCGGGCGATCCTCTACCCCTGCCACGGGATGTCCTCCCAGGTAGGAGTAGCAGCGGCCACCTATGCAGCTCCCAAGGGGAGGACCCCAGGCCACCCGGACCCCACACCCTGGGGCAGAGGCACGGGGCCAGCCTGCTGGGGCGTTCTGAGGCCACCAGGGCTGCATTCCAGGGCTTGGAGCAGCCTGAGGGCCCGAGAAGAGGCCTCCCAGCCCGCCCCACCTGGAAGGCAGCAGAACACGGGGAATTGAAAACAGCCTGGGCCGGGCGCAGTGGCTCACGCCTGTCATCTCGGCATGATGGGAGGCCAAGGCAGACAGATCACTTAAGCCCAGGAATTGAGACCAGTCTGGGCAGCGTGGCGAAACCCTGTCGCTACAAAAAATACAAAAAGTAGCCAGGCACGGTGGGGCATGCCCGTAGTCCCAGCTGCTCGGGAGGCTGAGGCAGGAGGATCACCTGAGCCTGGGATGCGGAGGTTGAGCTGAGATCACACCCGTGCACTCCATCCTGGGCAACAGAGCGAGACCCTATCTCAAAAAATTAAAAAGGAACCAGGCCTTTGGGGTCAGATGGGCTGGGGGTGCATCACTCCCCGCTCAGTCAAGAGAGACGGCAACAGCACTTACCGCTCAGGACTGTCGCGTGATTGAAGCGGAAGTGTGGGAAGCATTGGCTCTGGGGTGGATTAACACGGAAATAGTGCTGTTGACCTCCGAGCCCTCCCCACCTGGGCGGGACTCACCTGCAGCGCAGGCCCTGGGGTGGATTAACACGGAAATAGTGCTGTTGACCTCCTAGCCCTCCCTACCTGGGCAGGACTCACCTGCAGCGCAGGCCCAGGCCCAGCCCCAGCCCCAGCCCCACAGAATCACAGTGGTCAGGGGCTGGCCGTAGTGAAGGTTCAGGCCATTCTGACCATGACCCCCATAAGGAGCTGGACGTTTCTAACCCCACGGGAATGCGTATTCCGCTCACACACGGCACTGCATGTTACCCAAATTAAACCCGACTCCTGTCCTCCCCGAAACGAGTGGGGCTGCGCTCTGGGTCTGAGCCACATTCATCTGTCCAGGCGGAAGACCAGCCAGCTGTGCAAGCCGGGAGCCTGGCCCTGCGGAGCATTTGGGCGCCGTCCAGCCCGCATCCCCACGTGGGCCCTGCCCGGCGGTCCTCTCCCGCCCACAACAGCGTCCCCGGGGTGGGAGGCTCCAAGGCAAGCCGCGCAGGGCCCCGTTTGCAGCTCAAGGCAGCTCGCACGGCCTGTCAGTGCTCACTGGGGAGAGCCTGGGCGCTGCTCACACACAGTCCCGGTGGTCCTGTCCCCAGCTGGTGCGGTACAGCGCTGACGGCCTGCTGCAGCTGGGGCCTCTGGGCTCCACAGCCTTCTTGCCTGACTCCAAGTGTCTGGTGGATGACGGCAGGGGCCGCATGCCCACCCTGAAGAAGTGTGAGGATGTGGCACGGCCAACACAGCGGCTGTGGGACTTCACCCAGGTCAGCCTCTGGGGAAGGGGGGCCGTGGGGTTGGGGAAGGGGGGCCGTGGGGTTGGGGCAGGGCTGCTGGGGCCCCTGGGTGCCTCTGCCACTAGAGCCAGCCCATTGGGTGGGAGCTGGAGTGCGGCAGTGGGTGGTCAGGGGACGGGGCCTTGGATCAGCTGCTCCCTGATGGGCCCCGACGCTCACAGAGAGGGCAGGTGACTGGTCAGGGTCACACAGCCAGAGAGGGGCCGGGCTGGACAGGCTGATCATAGCCCTGCACCTGCCTCTTCCAGCCTCAGGTGCCCAGGGTAGAGGGAGGATTTAGGGAGGGGATGAGGTATGATTCCAACCTGGGCCGCCAGCCCTGCAGGAAAGATGGGAAATCCTCAAAGCTCCACTGAAGTCAGCCCCTTCCCGGCCCCCCTGGGTGCTGCTGTGATGCTGGGTTTCCATTCAAGCTGCCCCAAGAATGAGCACGAGGGCTGAGAGCACGAAGCAGCCTCCCTGAGGTGGGGGGAGGGGGAACAAGGACGCCTGCACCTGGCTGACTTGATGTGCCTGTCCCCACAGAGTGGCCCCATTGTGAGCCGGGCCACGGGCCGCTGCCTGGAGGTGGAGATGTCCAAAGATGCCAACTTCGGGCTCCGGCTGGTGGTGCAGAGGTGCTCGGGGCAGAAGTGGATGATCAGAAACTGGATCAAACACGCACGGCACTGACCCCACCTCCGCCCGGACCCCCACAGACCTCGGGAAGGCGCTGGGCCGAGCCGGTGTGGCTGAGGGACCGGGGTGTGCCCGGCAGACACAGCAGGACAGGGCTCTATGTGTGGCCAGGACAGCAGAGGCCGAGGGGCCGGGGTGTGGCTGAGTGACCAGGGTGTCACCCACTGCATCTGGAGTACAGCTTCTCCTAGGACAGGCGGCTCTACCCGAGGGAGGGCGTCTGGGGCCAGTGACGCCCACTCAAACACGTGCCTTCTCCACGGTATCTCCTGGCCAGGCTGCTGGGACAGCCGCCGCCTCTGCATGTACCACAGCCCCCCACGCCCCATAGGGAGGCCAAGCCCCGGACCACGCACCAGGCTGCACCTTGGCGTCTTCCACCCACAGGCCTCCCATGCTCCAAGCAGCCTCCCCCAGCACTTGCGGCCGCTCAGCCCTCCAACCAAGACCTAAGTCACACATCATAATGCAGCTCCTTGTGGTCTGGTAGGAGGGGTGCTGGAGGACATGGACGGCGACAAACCTGAGGCCGTGTCTAGGAGGCTGGCACGACTGCTTCAGCAGAGACCAAATAAAGAGAGGATTAGGCAGCAGCGCTGTGTGTGTCTTCCTGGGAGCCGAGCTAGGGGTTGGGGCCCGGTCCCACCTCTTTCCCAGGCACCTGGGCCCTGCCGCAGCCCAGCCCCTCGCCTGTTTTAATAAATACAGTTTTATTGGCGCCCAGCCACACCCATTTGCTTACTATTGTCTGTGGCCACCGCTGTGGGGCTCTCGGCGCAGAGTCGAGTCATGGCCGCGTGGCTCACAAAGCTGCAGACGCAGACTCTGGCCGATGAGGAAATCACTGGCTGACGCCTGTGCTGGGATGTGGCCTGGCAGGTGGCCTCACGTGTGCAGACAGACCATGAACTCGATGCAGCCGGGAAAATGGAGGAGAGCACGTCCCCTGCAGCCACACATGCAGCTGGAGGCCGTCAGCCTGAGAACTCAACCTAACAGAAAACCAAAACCACGTGTTCTCACTTATCCATGGGAGCTGAATGCTGCGTGCACATGACGCAGAGGGGGAACAGCAGACGCCAGGGACTCCAGAGGGGCAGGTGGGAGGGGGAGGAGGATGAGGGCTGGAAAACCACCTGTTGGGAGCTGCGTTCACTCCCTGGGTGATGGGATCGTTAGAAGCCAAAACCTCAGCGTCAAGCTATATACCCACATAACAAACCCACACATGTACCCATGAATCTAAAAAATTTTTTAAAAGGCCAGGCACAGTGGTTCACACCTATAATCCCAGCACTTTGGGAGGCTGAGGTGGGTGGATCATCTGAGGTCAGGAGATTGAGACCATCCTGGCTAAGGTGAAATCCCATCTCTACTAAAAATACAAAAATTAGCTGGGCGTGGTGGCAGGCACCTGTAATCCCAGCTACTCAGCAGGCTGAGGCAGAATATAGCTTGAACCTGGGAGGTGGAGGTTGCAGTGAGCCGAGATCGAGCCACAGCACTCCAGCCTGGGCAACAGAGCAAGACTCCATCTCAAAGAAAAAAAAAAATGGGCAGGTGCCAAATTTGGCAAGTCCAGGCTCCGAGTCTCCAGGGAGTGAGGACGCTGACCCATTGTCACCAGTCGGAGTTCAGCCTGCAGGGACACTTCACTGTCCGCTAGCCCTGGGCAGAGACGATGGGGCTGGGAACACTTCACTGTCCACTAGCCCGGAGTTCAGCCTGCGGGGACACTTCACTGTCCGCTAGCCCTGGGCAGAGACAATGGGGCTGGGAACACTTCACTGTCCGCTAGCCCTGGGCAGAGGCGATGGGGCTGGGAACACTTCACTGTCCACTAGCCCGGAGTTCAGCCTGCGGGGACACTTCACTGTCTGCTAGCCCTGGGCAGAGACGATGGGGCTGGGAACACTTCACTGTCCGCTAGCCCTGGGCAGAGGTGATGGGGCTGGGAACACTTCACTGTCCACTAGCCCGGAGTTCAGCCTGCGGGGACACTTCACTGTCCGCTAGCCCTGGGCAGAGACGATGGGGCTGGGAACACTTCACTGTCCGCTAGCCCTGGGCAGAGGCGATGGGGCTGGGAACACTTCACTGTCCACTAGCCCGGAGTTCAGCCTGCGGGGACACTTCACTGTCCGCTAGCCCTGGGCAGAGGCGATGGGGCTGTACTTCACTGCTCTTTCCAAAGCCCGCAGGGGCTCATGTTCCTCCCCCAGCACCCTGCCTGCTCAGGTGCCCACCCACCACACGGCCCCTCTGCTCAACGCCTTCCTCTGGGACTCCCCAGTCGTTGCTTCCTGTTCCTGTAAGAAGCCCTGAGGGGTCCCAGTTTCTCTGTTCTCAGCAGAGAATTCTCCCAACCCCAGCCCAAGCCTCAGCCCTCTGTCTAGTCCAGACCTTGCTAAAATTCTAAGATCATGGAGGCAAAACACGGGCAGTGAGTGAGGCCCCAAAAGTGAGTGGCTTGCCAGGGACCCCCCCCACCCCCAGCCAGACTCACAGGAGTCCAGAAGTTTCCCAGGTGAAGTCAGGAGTCCGAAGTTTCCCAGGTGAAGTCAGGAGTCCAGAAGTTTCCCAGGTGAAGTCAGGAGTCCAGAAGTTTCCCAGATGAAGTCAGGAGTCCAGAAGTTTCCCAGGTGAAGTCAGGAGTCCAGAAGTTTCCCAGGTGAAGTCAGGAGTCCGAAGTTTCCCAGATGAAGTCAGGAGTCCAGAAGTTTCCCAGGTGAAGGATGTGCGGCGTCCCTTATCTTGCAACGTGCAGTGCCTGTAGTTTAGACCGAGAGGATGGCAGGTGCAAACTCGGCTCGCTCCCACACCAATTCATTAGGCAAATTGACAGGCAAGTCAAAGCTGGCTGGTTCATAGCCCACACAGGATCCCACAGAAAACCTGACACCTGGAAAATTACTCTCGAATCCTCAGTAGAACTCCCACCCTTCAGGGAGGTGAGTGTTCCCTCCCGCTGAGGGAAGCCTATGGCTGCTCCGCCTCACCTGGCCCAGCCCCTCCTCCCTGGCACCAGGAGGAGTCCCGAGGGGAGCACCTGGGATGGCAGATCCCTGCAGGGCAGCGGAGGTGAGGTGCTGTCCACACTGTCCAGACAGGAGACTCTTCAACAGGCATGACCTTGACTTGGCAAACACTCTTGCTTCACCAAATACACCTCCAAGTGTCCTTATTTCCCTGACTATTCCCCTCTGTCCTTACCTGCCTAAGTGGCCACACGCCTCTTGAGAACTGCCCCTATTCCAGAGAAAGTACCCACAGATCCTAGAGATCATGTAATCCAAAGAGCTCCCCACCCTTGCATGGGTGGGGCAGAGCTGGAGATGTCCCAACGTCCGCTGCTGCCGTTGCATCTGCTGCCACACGGTGTCGCTGTTGAAGATGGTCCCTGCGCGGCTGCATGGCCAACACTCGGCCGTGGCCACCAGGATGTCCTTGCTGGCCTAGACTCTCACGCCTGCCTCAGAGGGGTGCCCCACATGGGGACCAACCATACCTGTTTAAGTCACAGTGACATGCTGATGTAGATTGGATGTTTGTCCCCTCCAAATTTCAGGTAGAAATTTAACCAACATGGAGGTGGTGCCTGCTGGGACGTGTTTGGGTCACGGGTGGATCCCTCATGAAGAGTCCAGCACTGTCCTCATGGTAACTAACGTCCACTCTAGTAGTTCCTGAGGGAGCTGGTTGTTAGAAGGGTCCTAGCACCGCCCTCCCTGCTCCCTCCCTCACCACATCCCCTCTGCTCTGAGAAGAAGCTCCCTGAGGCCTTCCCAGAAGCAGATGTTGGTGCCAGGCTTCCTGTAGAGCCTGCAGGCCCGTGAGCCAATTACACCCCTTTTCTTCATGAATTACCCTGTCTCAGATGTTCCTTTATATGAATAGCAAAATGCCAAACGGATGGAGACATGCATTTGCCCTGACCCCAGCACAGTCCCTGGGCTCAGGAAAACGTGCAGTGCAGTCCGTGGGCTGTGCCATCTGTAGGCTGTGCCGTCCATGGGCTGTGCTGAAGCCACCGTGATCCCCTAAACCCTTTGACACATGTGGATACGTCCCTTCCTGTAAGGCACAATCACTCCTCCTCATGGACTTCTGTGTCCTGTTTTGTAACCACAGGTCCTTGGTTGGGGCCACCCCAATTGTATCAGGTGGGATCCAACCAGTCAAACAAAAGGGATTTAATATGGAGGACCGATTGCCCAAGTGAGGGAAGAGCTGAGGCTTTGACCAGGCTCACAACTGCCGAAACCCCCTACCAACACCCACAGGCTGGAAGGCCTGGGAGCTGGGGTTCCGGCAGTCGATGGGGGGCCTACAGCAGGCAACTCCAAGCTTGGAGACTGCGTGTTGGTCGCCTGAAACGGTCCGTGATGTAGAGACAGACAGAGACACAGACACTATGACTGGCGATGCTACACGCCACGGCTGCGCTTCCAACAGCCTATTGTCAGACACTGGCCAGCACACCCCCAACTTGCTCTCCCAAAACCCCCAAATGCAGAGCATCACCCCAGTCCAACGCATGCGACCAAGACGCAGAGCACCTCCCCAGTCCGACGGACGCGACTGAGACACGCAGAGCACCTCCCCAGACCGACGGACGCGACCGAGACACGCAGGGCACCTCCCCAGTCCGACGGACGCGACCAAGACGCAGAGCACCTCCCCAGTCCAACGGATGCGACCGAGACACGCAGAGCACCTCCCCAGTCCAACAGATGTGACTAAGATAGGACGCACAAGAGATTCCTTTCAGAGCAAAGGTCTACAGAAATGCCAGCTCCTGTCCCAGGTACTCGGGAAAACTGCTGGCACCATTCTCTTCTCCTTAGGGGAGGAGGAGGAGGGAGGACAGAGGAGGATGAGGGAGGACAGAGCAGGAGGAGGGAGGACAGAGGAGGAGGAGGGAGGACAGAGGAGGAGGAGGGAGGACAGAGGAGGATGAGGGAGGACAGAGGAGGAGGAGGAGGGAGGACAGAGGAGGATGAGGGAGGACAGAGGAGGATGAGGGAGGACAGAGGAGGAGGAGGAGGGAGGACAGAGGAGGATGAGGGAGGACAGAGGAGGAGGAGGAGGGAGGACAGAGGAGGATGAGGGAGGACAGAGGAGGAGGAGGGAGGACAGAGGAGGAGGAGGAGGGAGGACACAGGAGGATGAGGGAGGACACAGGAGGACGGAGGAGGAGGAGGGAGGACGGAGGAGGGAGGACGGAGGAGGAGGAGGGAGGACACAGGAGGAGGAGGGAGGACACAGGAGGAGGGAGGACAGAGGAGGAAGAGGGAGGACACAGGAGGAGGAGGGAGGACACAGGAGGAGGAGGGAGGACACAGGAGGAGGGAGGACGGAGGAGGAGGAGGGAGGACAGAGCAGGAGGAGGGAGGACACAGGAGGAGGGAGGACACAGGAGGAGGAGGGAGGACACAGGAGGAGGAGGAGGGAGGACACAGGAGGAGGAGTGAGGACACAGGAGGAGGAGGAGGGAGGACACAGGAGGAGGAGGGAGGACACAGGAGGAGGAGGGAGGACAGAGGAGGAGGAGGGAGGACAGAGGAGGATGAGGGAGGACAGAGGAGGAGGAGGGAGGACACAGGAGGAGGAGGGAGGACACAGGAGGAGGAGGAGGGAGGACACAGGAGGAGGAGGGAGGACACAGGAGGAGGAGGGAGGACAGAGGAGGAGGAGGAGGGAGGACAGAGGAGGATGAGGGAGGACAGAGGAGGAGGAGGAGGGAGGACACAGGAGGAGGAGGGAGGACACAGGAGGAGGAGGGAGGACAGAGGAGGATGAGGGAGGACAGAGGAGGAGGAGGAGGGAGGACACAGGAGGAGGAGGGAGGACACAGGAGGAGGAGGGAGGACAGAGGAGGAGGAGGGAGGACAGAGGAGGATGAGGGAGGACACAGGAGGAGGAGGGAGGACAGAGGAGGAGGAGGAGGACAGAGGAGGAGGAGGGAGGACAGAGGAGGAGGAGGGAGGACAGAGGAGGAGGAGGAGGGAGGACGGAGGAGGAGGAGGGAGGACGGAAGAGGAGGAGGGAGGACGGAAGAGGAGGAGGGAGGACAGAGGAGGAGGAGGAGGGAGGACAGAGGAGGAGGGAGGACAGAGGAGGAGGAGGGAGGACGGAGGAGGAGGGAGGACGGAGGAGGAGGGAGGACAGAGGAGAAGGAGGAGGGAGGACACAGGAGGAGGAGGGAGGACACAGGAGGAGGAGGGAGGACAGAGGAGGAGGAGGAGGGAGGACGGAGGAGGAGGAGGGAGGACGGAAGAGGAGGAGGGAGGACGGAGGAGGAGGAGGGAGGACAGAGGAGGAGGAGGAGGGAGGACAGAGGAGGAGGGAGGACAGAGGAGGAGGAGGGAGGACGGAGGAGGAGGGAGGACGGAGGAGGAGGGAGGACAGAGGAGGAGGAGGGAGGACGGAGGAGGAGGAGGGAGGACACAGGAGGAGGAGGGAGGACAGAGGAGGAGGAGGAGGGAGGACGGAGGAGGAGGAGGGAGGACGGAGGAGGAGGAGGGAGGACGGAGGAGGAGGGAGGACGGAGGAGGAGGGAGGACGGAGGAGGAGGAGGAGGGAGGACGGAGGAGGAGGAGGGAGGACAGAGGAGGAGGGAGGACGGAGGAGGAGGAGGGAGGACACAGGAGGAGGAGGGAGGACAGAGGAGGATGAGGAGGGAGGACAGAGGAGGATGAGGGAGGACAGAGGAGGAGGAGGGAGGACAGAGGAGGAGGAGGGAGGACAGAGGAGGATGAGGGAGGACAGGAGGATGAGGGAGGACAGAGGAGGAGGAGGGAGGACACAGGAGGAGGAGGGAGGACACAGGAGGAGGAGGGAGGACAGAGGAGGAGGAGGGAGGACACAGGAGGAGGAGGGAGGACAGAGGAGGAGGAGGGAGGACACAGGAGGAGGAGGGAGGACAGAGGAGGAGGAGGGAGGACACAGGAGGAGGAGGGAGGACACAGGAGGATGAGGGAGGACACAGGAGGAGGAGGGAGGACGGAGGAGGAGGAGGGAGGACACAGGAGGAGGAGGGAGGACGGAGGAGGAGGGAGGACACAGGAGGTTGAGGGAGGACACAGGAGGAGGAGGAGGGAGGACAGAGGAGGAGGAGGAGGGAGGACACAGGAGGATGAGGGAGGACACAGGAGGAGGAGGAGGGAGGACAGAGGAGGAGGAGGAGGGAGGACACAGGAGGAGAAGGGAGGACACAGGAGGAGGAGGGAGGACACAGGAGGATGAGGGAGGACACAGGAGGAGGAGGAGGGAGGACGGAGGAGGAGGAGGGAGGATGGAGGAGGAGGAGGGAGGACACAGGAGGAGGAGGGGGGACAGAGGAGGAGGAGGGAGGACACAGCAGGAGGGAGGACACAGGAGGAGGGAGGACACAGGAGGAGGGAGGACGGAGGAGGAGGAGGGAGGACACAGGAGGAGGAGGGAGGACACAGGAGGAGGAGGGAGGACACAGGAGGAGGAGGGAGGACACAGGAGGAGGAGGAGGGAGGATGGAGGAGGAGGAGGGAGGACACAGGAGGAGGAGGGAGGACAGAGGAGGAGGAGGGAGGGAGGAAGAAAGATGTTTATATACGGCTGAAATTTTAATCCCATTTAATTCTTCAAATACGTTAAGTAGTACTAAGCACTCCTGTGCCCACTTAAGGAGAAACAGAGGCTCGGAGGAGTAAAATGACTCCATACAAGACACACGCATCACAGAGGCGGACCCAGGGGGTCCCACCCAGATCCATGTGACCCCAAACCTGCGACCGTCAACCCTGCCTGGCTGCCCAGTATTTTTTTTTTAAACAGTCATGTTTTAAATGGCAAGGATACAAGCAAATAGAATTTAATAAAACTTAATAGCAGGCCTGCTTCTCCCATTGATTCAATTAAAATCCGGCTCTGCAGCAGATTCAGAAAAATCCACGTCATCTATTTGACACGGTTCATTAGCACCTGACGACCGGGGCTCGGAGCGGCCGGTGCGGGTGCAGGCGCTCCCCCAGCCCGACGACCGGGGCTCGGAGCGGCCGGTGCGGGTGCAGGCGCTCCCCCAGCCCGACGACCGGGGCTCGGAGCGGCCGGTACGGGTGCAGGCGCTCCCCCAGCCCGACGACCGGGGCTCGGAGCGGCCGGTGCGGGTGCAGGCGCTCCCCCAGCCCGACGACCGGGGCTCGGAGCGGCCGGTGCGGGTGCAGGCGCTCCCCCAGCCCGACGACCGGGGCTTGGAGCGGCCGGTGCGGGAGCAGGCGCTCCTGGTGGAAGCAGTGAACAAATACACACGTCATTCTTCTCCTTTCTCTGCTCTTGATAGAGATCCTGGGCATCCGAATTTAATTTTGCCTCTAATAAAAATGCCCATTGCCTGATGAGTCTCATTTATGGCTCAGACCGACTTCAAGAGTGGGTCCTACAGGAAGCAGCATGCGGGGGGGCCTGTCCCCAGGAGCGGGGCAGCCTCGAAGGGCCCCAGCAGGGGTGCAGGCCAGGCTGGTGTTGACCAGGGGCCCAACCACACAGAGCGTGGGGGTCTCCCAAACACTCCCTCGTCATCACGGGCAAGTTTAGCTCTGGTCGAAGCAAGGGGAAGGTGAAGGGCAGACTCCAGGGCGGGGGCCCCCTCTGAGAGGGCTGCAGGGACAGCTCTGGGGTCTGCAGAGAGGGGCAGCAGCAGACACACCTGGGCGCCCTCTCCTCACTGGGCAGCTTTGGGGAAATTACTTTCTTCTTCTGAACTGCATTTAATTCAAACAAGAAATAATACGGGCTCCAAAGCTTTGCTTTGAGGATTAGGAAAAAAGCACATCATAACTGTTATATTCCTAGGTGGTTTTGATTTTTTTATTTGCTTCTTGTATTTCCTAAATTTTCTGCAAAGAAACTTGTCTGCAACGAAGGATAATTGGCTCTTTTGTTTATTAATATTCATTTGACACCCACTGCACAGCAGGCGCTCTCCCTCACAGCAGCGGCCCATTCCCGAGCCGCGTGCAGTGCCTGGCTTCTGGCCCGAGACACAAGGAGGGCTTCTAGAGGGATCACCGTCCACGCTGACACTGCTGTCCAGCGACCAGTCCCCATGCTGGAGCTCACTGGCTGGTGACTAGTCCCCGTGCTGGAGCTCACTGGCCGGCAACCAAGCCCCGCGACCAGTCCCCGTGCTGGAGCTCACTGGCCGGCGACCAAGCCCCGCGACCAATCCCCGTGCTGGAGCTCACTGGCCGGCGACCAGTCCCCGTGCTGGAGCTCACTGGCCGGCGACCAGTCCCCGTGCTGGAGCTCACTGGCTGGTGACCAAGCCCCGCGACCAGTCCCCGTGCTGGAGCTCACTGGCCGGCGACCAGTCCCCGTGCTGGAGCTCACTGGCCGGCGACCAGTCCCCGTGCTGGAGCTCACTGGCCGGCGACCAGTCCCCGTGCTGGAGCTCACTGGCCGGTGACCAGTCCCCGTGCTGGAGCTCACTGGCTGGTGACCAAGCCCCGCGACCAGTCCCCGTGCTGGAGCTCACTGGCCGGTGACCAGTCCCCGTGCTGGAGCTCACTGGCCGGCGACCAGTCCCCGTGCTGGAGCTCACTGGCCGGTGACCAGTCCCCGTGCTGGAGCTCACTGGCTGGTGACCAAGCCCCGCGACCAGTCCCCGTGCTGGAGCTCACTGGCCGGCGACCAGTCCCCGTGCTGGAGCTCACTGGCCGGCGACCAGTCCCCGTGCTGGAGCTCACTGGCCGGCCCGCAGGCCGCCTGTCACACCACGTCCTCCCCACCTGCCAGGCACCGGCTCACCAGCCTGCCGGGCCTGTGAATGCCCCAGTCCCAATCACGAGGCCCTCCCATGTTTGTGCCCAGCGCTGCTGTAACACAGGACCACAGCAGGTGGCTTCAGACAGCAGAATTGATTCCCTCACAGTCCCAGAGTCCAAGGCCCAGGTGCCAGCCCGGCTTCCTCTGAGGGCTCCGGGGCTCCTCCCACCTCCTCCCTCGCTGGGCCTGACCCGTCTCTGCTGCCGGTGGCCTGTTCCCCACCCCACCCCCATGTGTCTCCTCCACGCCTGCACCCTCCCGTCACCTTGCAGGGACACCAGCCTCGGATTCAGGGCCCACCCTGCTCCAGGGTGGCCTCATCTTAATGTTCCATCAGCTAAGGCCTTCTCTTTAAATAGGTCTCATTCGGGGGTTCTGGGTGGATGTGAATTTTGGAAAGACAGCCCATGACCTTCTCCTATTGCCCAAATAGGCCCAGAAACTTCCCCGAGTCCTCCGAGGTGCAGAGCTGTGCTGAGGTCTGTGGGGAGAAGAGAAAGGCTGACCTGCCCCGCTGGACACGTGCTATCCCCGAGCCCCTTAGTCCATCGTCAGAACGGCCCCTCGACATGTGCGTGGCCAATGAGCACACGGAAAGGCACAACGTCAGCAGGCACCGGGGGCTGCAGAGGAAAGCCACGGCGGCCGGACTGGCTAACGCACCCACGGGCAGCACGCGCGAGCCTCGGAGCGCCCCAAACGCCCACCCGCTGCTGGCGGGATCATGAACGGCGACGGGCACTTGGAGCCACCATGGGTCACCACCTCCCTATAACCAAAGGTAACTCACAGCACCCCGGCCCGGCAATCTCACACCTGGATTCACCCAAGGGGCATGAAGACACGTCCCCAAAGACTTACAGTAAAATACTCATACCGGCTTTTTTCACAATAGTCCAGAGCCGCAAGCAGCCCAGTGCGTGAGCCCTCAAGTCAGGGGCGGCCTCTGCGGGGCCTGTGCCTGAAGCGGCTCTTGGCGGAGAGGAGGAGCGGCCGCGCGGCAGGAGAGAGCCCAGGGGGCCAGGGCGCGGGGAGCCGGCCCGGGCAAGCGCACACCCGCCCCTGGAACCCGCACAGCCGGTCACCGCACGCCCAGCAGGGTCAGAGCCGAGGCTGCCTGTGACCGCGTGAGCTGGGCGGAGGGCACAGGATCTGTCTGGATTTTCTGTGCAACGTCCTGGGAATCTAAAACTACGTCAAAGTAAAAAGGTTTTTTGTTTTTGTTGTTGTTTATTCTACTTTAATTTCTAGGGCACATGCGCACAACGTGCAGATTTGTTACAGACGTCCACCGGCTTCGGAGGTGCCGTGCAGAAAGCGGCTGCCTGAGGCCGGGGAGAGGCGGCGGGGAGGGCGGGGAGAGGCGCCGGGGAGGGGCGGCGGGGCGGGGCGGCGGGGAGGGGCGGCGGGGAGGGGCGCCGGGGAGGGGCGGCGGGGAGGGGCGCCGGGGAGGGGCGGCGGGGAGGGCGGGGAGAGGCGCCGGGGAGGGGCGGCGGGGAGGGGCGGCGGGGAGGGGCGCCGGGGCGGGGCGCCGGGGAGGGCGGGGAGAGGCGCCGGGGAGGGGCGGCGGGGAGGGGCGCCGGGGAGGGGCGGCGGGGAGGGGCGCCGGGGAGGGGCGGCGGGGAGGGGCGCCGGGGAGGGGCGGCGGGGAGGGGCGCCGGGGAGGGGCGCCGGGGAGGGGCGCCGGGGAGGGGCGCCGGGGCGGGGCGCCGGGGCGGGGCGCCGGGGCGGGGCGCCGGGGCGGGCGGGGAGAGGCGCCGGGGCGGGGCGGCGGGGAGAGGCGCCGGGGCGGGGCGGCGGGGAGAGGCGCCGGGGCGGGGCGGCGGGGAGAGGCGCCGGGGCGGGGCGGCGGGGCGGGGCGGCGGGGCGGGGCGGCGGGGCGGCGGGGCGGGGCGCCGGGGAGGGGCGCCGGGGAGGGGCGCCGGGGAGGGGCGCCGGGGAGGGCGGGGAGAGGCGCCGGGGCGGGGCGGCGGGGCGGGGCGGCGGGGCGGGGCGGCGGGGCGGGGCGCCGGGGCGGGGCGCCGGGGAGGGGCGGCGGGGAGGGGCGCCGGGGCGGGGCGGCGGGGCGGCGGGGCGGGGCGCCGGGGAGGGCGGGGAGAGGCGCCGGGGAGGGGCGCCGGGGAGGGCGGGGAAAGGCGCCGGGGCGGCGGGGCGGGGCGGCGGGGCGGGGCGGCGGGGAGGGGCGGCGGGGAGGGGCGGCGGGGAGAGGCGGCGGGGCGGGGCGCCGGGGCGGGGCGGCGGGGAGGGGCGCCGGGGAGGGGCGGCGGGGAGGGGCGCCGGGGAGGGCGGGGAGAGGCGCCGGGGAGGGGCGGCGGGGCGGGGCGGGGCGGGGCGCCGGGGAGGGGCGCCGGGGAGGGGCGCCGGGGCGGGGCGGGGCGGGGCGCCGGGGAGGGGCGGCGGGGCGGGGCGGCGGGGCGGGGCGGCGGGGCGGGGCGGCGGGGCGGGGCGCCGGGGCGGGGCGCCGGGGCGGGGCGCCGGGGAGGGGCGGCGGGGCGGGGCGCCGGGGCGGGGCGGCGGGGCGGGGCGGCGGGGAGGGCGGGGCGCCGGGGCGGGGCGCCGGGGCGGGGCGCCGGGGCGGGGCGCCGGGGCGGGGCGCCGGGGCGGGCGGGGAGAGGCGCCGGGGAGGGGCGGCGGGGAGGGGCGCCGGGGCGGGGCGGCGGGGAGGGGCGCCGGGGAGGGGCGCCGGGGAGGGGCGCCGGGGAGGGCGGGGAGACGCCGCCGGAACATGCATCACACCCCGCGGACCTGCACCCGAGACGAGCGCCGCCCGCCGCATGGGACCCGCGCGCAATGACTTAAAAGGGAAAAGGGCCGCTCCAGGCCCCGCCCTCGACTCCTCCGTCGCTGCGTCTCCTCCTCCCTCCGGCCGTGGGCGCCTCCGTGCTCCGTCCACGGAAGGACAGGCCCCGCCCCGACTCCCTCGGCGAAGAAGCCCCCGCGGCCGGCCGATCTCCGTGGACTCCGCAGGAGCGGCCCCGCCCCTCACACTATGCCGGGCGGTTCCCTCTGAGCCCCGCCGGGACAGCGTCTACGCTGCACACACCACAGAGAAGCCAGAGAACGGTGCCTGCACCGGACACAGCACAACACCAGCACAGGACAGCGTCCACACCACACACACCACAAGTGAGCCTAGGGAGCTGTGTCTACACTGCAGACGTCGGCCTGAGCACACACGTCTTCGTGCAGGCCCAGCAGAGGGGGAAAAACACCTCCCCGAGGGTGGAAGAGTTGTGGCCAGCAGACAGATGGACGGACAGACGGACACAGGCGAACAGGCAGCCCAGGGGTGAGCTGAGCCGGTCAAATGGGCCAGGACCCGACTCCGTGTGCCCTTCACAGTCAGGATGACAGAACCCCATGGAATATGAAAAATGCCGGGAGACAGACCCCGGAGGCACAGCCCCTCACCGGGCAGGGAGGCCGCCAGAGGGAAGCGCAGCTCCAGGTGCGCGCCCCCCCACCCCCACCCCATCCCCCGCTGGGCAGGGAGGGACCCCACCTGCGCCCTCAGGCGGTGCTCAAGATGGGGATAGGGTGAGCTGCAGAACTGATTTCATCTCTGGAATAAAATGGAATGATGGGTTTGTGTGAAATCAGGACAGAGCTGGGGAGGTGGCGGAGCGGGGACGGGAAGAGGGCAGAGCAGTGGGCTCATTCCCCGGAACCAGCATCTCCTGGCCCGGCTTAGTCACTGAGGGAAGCTTCTCTGTGTATTGAGCCTGGCTGCCCAGAGAGCAGCCCCACCCTCCCTCCTGCTCCTGCTCCTCCTCCTCTCCCTCCCCCAACTTCTCGTCCCCTCTTCCTCCAGCCTGACTCTAACGCTGCACTGGCCTTTAGTGTCTCAGAACACAGAGCAGTTGCTGGGCAGAATCCCCCGTGCCACGATGGGTCCACACACAACACGGGAACTAAACCACCCGAAACGCAGCAGGTTAAAGCAGCGCTGGGCTCCTGGTCCTCACAATTCTCTGGGTCCATGGGGGCTCCCTGGGCTGCCTCATGGGCAGCCATGGTCACCAGCAGGGCTGGCCAGGCCGGGCAGCAGACGGCTCCTGGCAGCTGGCGGGTGGGGCTGGCGTCGCTGCGGCCTGGGCTGTCCTCCGCACGGCCTCCTGCCTCAGTTTTCTGTTTCTGATGAGCCCCGTACCTAGCGGTTCAGAGCAACGCCAGTTCATCCCCTGGCAGCTTCCATGGCCAGGACTCAGCCAGGGTGTGGGTGGATTTGCCGCTCAGGGCTCACAGCCTGGAGTCCAGGTGCCAGCAGGGCAGGTGCCGTTCTGCAGGCTCTGGGGAAGAACCTGCCTGCAGGCTCGCGGGGGGGCCTGGCAGCTCTGGGGGCCTGCAGCGGCAGGGCTGAGGTCCCGGCCTCCTTGCAGGTTGTCAGCCGGGTCCCCTCTCGGCTCCTGAAGGCTGCCGGCATCTTCCTCTCAAGGGCCCTTCCCATCTTCCAACCGGAAACAGCATGGCCGGTTCTCCTGGCTCTGAGGCGCTAGTGAGTAGGCGAGGCCACCCCGATGACCCCCCTTTTGAGTTAAACTGAGGACGGGGCACGTCCTCACGTTCCAGGGCTCCCGTGGAGAAATTCCGCACACCACTCTCACCTTCCTGTAGGTCAGGCCGGTTCCTTCTGCGGTGGGCGTGGGAGAGCCGCAGCCCAGTGGAGGCGTTTTAAGGCCTCACACCCCTTCCACCATGTTCTACCAACCACGGCAAATCAAAGGCCACCGAGACCCAGGGCCTCAGGACACAGACCCATCCCGGGAGGGGAGGTGCCGCCCACAGTCCCACCAGTGCATGGACACGGGGAGAATTGCCGGGGCCCCGGGTTTGGTGAATCCGGCAGCCTGCCCTCTGCCCCAGAGTCCCTTCCCCTCTCATAAAACCGCATTCTCCCCTCCCTAGATCACCAGAGCCCCATCTGATTAAGGCATCGAGATCAAAGCTCAGCAGAGGGCGGCTCATGATGGGCAGCTCAAAAAAATAAACCCACCAATCAGAGTCCGTGTTCCTGTGACCGGTGGCGGGTTCGGATGCAGAGGAGGCTTCTCAGTGCCGTTCCTCATCTCGGAACCTGCCACCCCACTCAAGCCCGACATAGGCCGGGACAGCCGGGACGGCCGCAGCGAGGGCAACACGAGGCACATCGACATCCTGAGGCCCCCGGGCCTGTCGCCGAGTCCCGGCTTGGGGAGTGTCCCCGGGCCACACTGGTCCTGCTTCCAGCTGTGTGGTCTCCCAGGCGCGTGGCTCCTCCCTCCGGGGCCCAGGCTCTGGTGTGAGCCACTTTTTCCGTAGGAGACGCCCGTGCTTGCAGCTCACGCCTTTGTCTGGTGCCCTGGCCTCACACCTATAGGAATTGGGTACCTGGGGGCCTCTTCATCTTTACTTGTCTCAGCTTAGAGAAGCCCAGCTACACTTCCTCCATGCCTGGATTCATGCACGGCCCCACAGGGTGAGGCCTGGACACCCTCACGGGCACTGGGGCTCCACGGATGCAGAAGGCAGCCTGGCCCGGTAGCTCGGGGGTCTGAGATGGAGGTGGAGTAAGACAGAGTGACAAAGGCTGCGTCCTGGAGGCAGGCTCGGAGCCTCCCTGAGGTCAGAGAGCCCGCGTGCGCCAGGAAGCCACACCTGCAGGACCCAAGTCAGAACTCAGAGGCTGGTACAGCCGCGGTGCTTGTCGTGTAGATAAGAATGGCCTCCTCTGGCGGCCAAAGTTAATTAAACTGACAATCTTGATAAGTTGCACAGTTACCTGCTCGGGGACAAAGAAGATGGGAGCCTTGTTTGTGGTTTCTTCTTGTTCTTTCCTGTGCCCCACAGTCATTTTAAAATTAAATTAAATGGCTTATCTGCACTAACCCAAGTTGACCGGCTGGTATTTCCTGGGCGGCGAAGTGGTGGCTGCCCGGCCTGTGCCCTGCACACGCTCCCCATCAGAGCACAACGTCGTCGGGCCACGCTTACAGGGCTTTGAAGATGGATTTCAAAACTGGGATCATTTCCCCCTTAACGGGCATAGTTCAGTGAGATCTGACTTTTTCCCTTTCTAACCTCAGAACATGGCCTTCCTGGGGGTGTCCAGTGGCTGGTCCCGATGTCCCCACAGAAATGAAAGCGGCCTCCTGGGCAGTGCTCAGCTTCTGTCTGGCTTTGGGGGCTGCAGGAAGCAAGAGGTCCTGTCTCAGCAGCAAAGTCGACGCCAGGGCTCAGCTGACCGCAGCCCTCCCTCCCTCCCTCCCTCCCACCGACTCCGACCGTGGCTCAGAGGGAGGTCAGGAGCCGCGAAGGGAACAGGGAAAATTTACTGGTTCTGACCCAATGAAGACAGGGGGACTTGCTACATATTCAAATGAAACAAAATAACACAGCAGCTCTTCAGATGTGTAAGAAAAGGAGGGAGGGAGGGAGGAAGGAAAGAAGAAAGAAAAAGAAAAGGAAGGAAGGGAGGGAGGGGCGGAGGGAGAGAGAAAAGAAAGGGAAAGAAAAGAGAGGACGCAGAGGTTGCCACAAGGCAAAGAGCCATTCCAGAAGAAAACAGCCCCAGGAATGGAAGAGCACTGCGCAGGCACCTCTCACTTCAGAAGATCGAAGCTGGCAAACTTGTAACAGAAGACCACGGGGTTTAGGTGACAAAACTGAAGAATGAGATGAAAACAACCGATCACAGCGTTGAATAAACGAAAGAACACCCAAAAAACACCAAGATGAAACGAGAGAACCCAGAGGAGCGGAAACCAGACTAAGCACAGCTGAAAACTGAGCTGCCGATGAGAAAAAATGCTTGTGGCAGGGGCACCGATTCGAGATGGTTTTTAGTTTTTGACACCAGGTCTTGCTGTGTCACCCAGGCTGGAATGTAGGGCACGTTCTCAGCTCCCTGCACCCTTGACCTCCTGGGCTCAGGTGATCCTCCCGCCTCAGCCTCCCAGGTAGCTGGGACCACAGGTGCACGCCACCACGCTGGGCTCATGTTTTTTTGGAGAGATTGGGTCTCGCTGTGTTGCCTGGGCTGGTCTCAAACTCCTGGGCTTGACCAATCCACCTGCCTCAGCCTCCCAAAGTGCTAGGATTACAGGCATGAGCCACAACACCCGGCCAAAAATGTTTTAATACATAGGGTGAAGCAACAGAAAAAATGATAATGAATTATTTGGAATACACACAAAGATAAGTCTGCACAGGGAGAAGAGGTGCCTCTAAGAAAGAAAACCTCAAAAGTAAAACGGGAGAGCTGCTTAAAGCTATCACACAAGAAAATTCACCTGACATGAAAGAAGGATTAATCTGTACATTTAAATAGACTGTGTTTCAGGAAAAGATGACACAGAATTTTATACTGGCACATGATCCAGGTGGAATAAATACAGCCAGACCCTGACAAGAGGGAAGTCAGCCCCAGGCATCACGCCAATGCTTGATGTCAAAAGTCGATGGGTGCCAGGTACGGTGGCTCACGCCTGTAATCCCAGCACTTTGGGAGGCTGAGGTGGGTGGATCACGAAGTCGGGAGATCAAGACCATCCTGGCTAACACGGTGAAACCCCGTCTCTACTAAAAATACAAAAAATTAGCCGGGCATGGTGGCCGATGCCTGTAGTCCCAGCTACTCGGGAGGCTGAGGCAGAAGAATGGTGTGAACCCGGGAGGCGGAGCTTGCAGTGAGCCGAGATCGCGCCACTGCACTCCAGCCTGGGCGACAAAGCAAGACTCTGTTTAAAAAAAAAAAAAAAGTCAGTGGGATGGGTCTTCTGCTCCTGGGAAGATAGAGCAGAGGTATTTTTCTCTATTCATCTCACTAAGTATGGCATAAAACTCTATATGAGAAAACTTAGGACCCTGCAGGGTGGAGAGAAGCAGGCTGGCTAGGGACCTCAGGACCCAAAGGATGATGTGGTGGTGAAGGCCTTGGATTTTCTTCTTGCTTCATCGATCCCATGCTTGGACTTGAAGAAGCTGGTAATCCAGAAACAAGGAGCAAAAAATAAAAATTAAAAAGCTCCAGCACAAGCCTAATCAATTCAATCATCAAAGCTCCCACCTCAAGAAACTACGAAAAAGGAGCAAAATCAACCCAATGCAAGCAGACAGAAGGAAAGAAAAAATGACAGAAATCATGGAAAGCAAAGCAGAGGAACAATACAGAAAGTCAAAGAGCTGGTTTCTTTAAACACATGTAAATGGGTGAACCTCTAGCAAAAATGACCAAAAAAAGACACAAATCACAAGTATCAGGAAGGAATGAGACACACACCAACCCCACAGATATAAACATGAAAAGAACAAGGGCAGCTGGACACGGGGGCTCACGCCTGTGATCCCAACACTCTGGGAGGATCACTTCAGTCCAGGAGTTTGAGATCAGCCTGGGCAACATAATGACACCCTTTTTGTACCAAAAAAAGTTTTAAAATTAGCCAGGTGGTACCTGCCTGTAGTCTCAGCTACTTTGGAGGCTGAGGTGGGAGGATCACTTAAGCCCAGGAGATTGAGGCTGCAGTGAGCTATGATTGCACCACTGCACTCTAGCCTGGGTGACAGAGTGAGACCCTATTAAAAAAAAAAAAAAAAGGAATAAGGAAATATTTGACAACCCAGTTGAAATAGACCAATTCCTAAGAAAACACAGCAGACCACAACCTACCCAACATGAACCAGACAGTGTGACTACCCCGTAACTATGAAGGAAATGTAATATATAATTATAAAACTCCTAATAAAGGAATCTCCAAGCCCAGATTGTTTGGCAAATTTTACCACACATTTAAATAAACATTTACCCCAATTCTATGCAACTCTTCCAGCAAATAGAAAAGTAGAGAACATTTTCTAGTTCATTTTATGGATTAACAGTACCCAGATACCAAAACTAGATAAAAATCGTACCAAAAAAGAAAATCAGACCAATATCTCTTATGAATATAGATGGAAAAATCCTTAACAAAATGTTAGCAAATTCTGCAATATATGAAAAGAATCATATGCCACGTACAAGAGAAGGTTAACCCGGGGACACAAGTCTGGTTCAATTATTTTTAAATCTGTCAATATAATCCACAATTCTAACAGGCTCAATAAAAAAATCACACAATCTCACAGAAAAAAAGCGTGATAAAATTCAACATGGATTCATGACCAAAACTCTCAGAAGGAACAGAGAGGAGCTCTGTTCCCCCAGCTCAGTAAGGAGCATTGACAAAAATACCCACAGCTGGTATCTTACTCAACAGTGAGAGAAGACCACTTTCCCCAATAGAGGAGCACAGCCAGGGTGAGCGTGTCACCACGCTCTCTCAGCCCAGCACTGGAGCTCTCATCACTGGTGCCATCATGCCAGGAAAGAAAAGAAAAGGCGTCTGGCTGGAAAGGAGAAAGTGGCACCATCTGACACTCAGGCTCAGCCCCCACACTGGCTCGGTGAGGAGCTCCAACCAAGAATATTCTGACCAGAATGACTCTTGGGACACTCGTGGGATGGGAAAGACTCCCAGAGGCTGGAAGTTGTGGTGACAAGAGCTTGAAGCCACCAGGGGCTACCGCACAGGCCTGAACATGGAGCCAAACCAGAGAAAGCAGAGGTGGCCATTTGAGCCCTGGATCAAGCCACACCTGAAGGCAGTTACCAATAGGAGTCAACACACTCCCGATTGCCTGAATCAGTTTTGGTTTGTTTTTCTGTCACTAGCAACCCAATGACTCCTAAGTAACATAAAGGGGGATGGTCTCGTGTTTGGAGGAAGAGCGAGGCCTGGGGGGACGTTTTCTGTTGTTGTTAGGATGGGAGGTTTGAACTGTTTGCCAGCTGAAAGGGAGCAGTGCCTGGGAGAGGCAGATCCAAGAGGCTGGGCTCTCAGGGAACCCAGAGAGAGGAGAAACAGCCACAGAGAGTGAGAGAAGGAGAGGAACACCAGGGGGACACAGGGACGTCCGGCCCCACTCCTGTTCATCTGAGGACAGACACACAGTTCCACGCACCATTCACCCGAGGACAGCCACGCAGCCCCACGCACCGTTCACCCGAGGACAGATACGCGGCCCCACGCACCGTTCACCCGAGGACAGACACGCGGCCCCACACATTCATTCCGCAGGCACTTATCGAGGGCATACTGTGCACCCGCGCTGCCCTTAGCTCCTTCCCCAGAATTTCCCATCGTGAGCCCCTCTCCCACCAACATCCTGGGCCATTGCCACCTTCTCCAGGAATACTCAACTGTGGAGAGCAGAGAAACCAACTTCCCGCCCACATGGACCCTGCAGAACCTGTGCACCTGGGAGTGCTCAGAGTCAAGGCTCTCCCCCTCCTGCTGCCCAGGGGCAGATGGTCAGCGGCCACGGCTGCCTCCACCAGCACACGTTCAACCATGCCACACATGCCACACACGTGATGCACACGATACACCATCATACAAACACACAACACACATGCAACACACATGACACACAATACACATGATATACAATACACACACCATCATCCAAACACGCACCACACACACCACATGCAACACACACCATGCACACACAATACACACACCATCATCCAAACACACACCACACATTGAACCACACAACACACACGTATGCAATACACACGTGCCACACCACATTCAACCACATGACACCCACACGACACACACACAATACACACACCACACATTCAACCACACAACACACACGTACACAATACACCACCCACGAAACACATCACACGCCACGCAGCCACACAAGGCTCACACACCACACACTCTCCAGCCCTCCTGCCCACCCAGGGGCGCCACAACTGCGGTGCTGTCCCGGCCACACCTGGGCAGGTGGGAAGGTCAAGGTGATCCCCGGGGCCCCCAGGCCTGGAGGGTGCAGGGAGAGGAGGAGCGGAGGTGCAGGCACCGTGGCCAGGCAGTCAGAGGCATCCCATCACTCGGGGGGACAGACTTCACCAGCGGCAGGAAGACAGCGTGGCGGGCACACGAGGTGGAAACAGTGAAGGGACACACCTGTGCTGGCGGCCTCGCCCCTCACACCCTCCAGTCATCGCCAGCCAAGGCAGCCGCTATGCAAGGGCTTGGAAGGACGTGGACCCCAGCACCCAGCGCTCACCGCCCGCCTCCACCACACCCTCCAGCCGCTGAGGCTGACGGCTGACGCCAGCATGTGAGAGCATGTGCTGTCTGCTGGGTGTGTGTGTGCTGGGCTGTGCAGGGTGCGAGTGAACGTGTGCTGCGTGTGTACATGTGCTGGGTGTGTGTACCGAGTGTGTGTGTGCTGTGTGAGTTGTGTGGGGTGTGAGCATGTGCTGAGCCTGTGCTGGGTGTGAGCGTGCGCTGAGTGAGTGTGCCATGTTAGTTGTGCAGGGTGAGTGTGCGAGCATGTGTGCTATGTGTGCACTGGCGGTGGGAGTGTGTGTTAGGTGTGTCAGGGGGTTGTTGCATGTTGCTGAGTGTGTAAAAGGCACAAGGACAAAGATGGTGTACAACATGAGAACTCGGCGTGGCCGTCGGGGATGGGGCAGGTCCCTACCCCAGCTCTCCCCTCGCGGCCGACACCTGCCTTCCCTGGAGCCCACACTCCCTGCAAACCTGGAAGTGCCCAACACGAGACCTTTCAGGGCCGTGGTGTCCACATGCACCCCACACAGACACCCCCAAAGCCCCACAGAATGCAGGGGCACCCGTGGGCCGGAACGAGTGTGCACCCCAAGACCCACAGGCCCTCCCGGCAGTGAGGAGGCTTCCCGCAGTGGCCGTGACGGAGACACGCGGAGCTGCAAGTCTGCTGAGTCCTTCTCTGTTTCAGCAGCTGCGCTGGCTTCGTTTCTATTTTCATTTTTTAATTGTGTAAAATTATATGTATTATAATACACGTAATATGCATTTTATGCAGATATTGAATACATACAATCATACATATATCATTTCATTTAATAACAGAAAACTCACCATCGTCACATTTTTCAGTGCACAGTTTAGCAGGATTAAGAGCAGTCAGGCCTCTGAGCAGCCGAAATCCCCACCCCCACCCCCAGAACCTGTCATCTTCCAAACTCAGGCTTTGTCCCCATGAGACACGAGCTCCCCAGCCCTGGGAGGGCCTGTTTCCTGGCTCGTAGACAGCCACCTTCTCACCGTGCCCTCACATGGCCAAGAAAGCAAGAGGGGTGTGTGTGCATGGATATGTGTGTGTATGCATAGACGTCTGTGCGCATGTGTGTGCATGCATGAATGTGTTTGTGCATGGAAGTGCGTGCGCATGGATGTGTATGTTTGTGCATGGATGTGTGCATGTGTGTGCATGTGTGTATAGATGTGTGTGAGTGTATGTGCACGGATGTGTGTGCACATGTGTGCATGGATTGTGTGCCTGCATGGATGTGTACATGAACGTGTGTGTGCATGGATGTGTGTATGTGTGCGCGCACATGTGCGTATGTTTGCAGCCCTAATCTCAAGGAAGGACTCGAGCTGGGGCAGCCTTGACAAGGAGCAGCTCCTCCTTCCATCGACCTGCAGGCGACCCCGCCAGGGGCTTGAACTCTCACCCATTCCCTACAGCAGGTCGTGGGTGACAGAGAAGGAAGGGCCTGCCCTGCCAGCCCCACTCCCAGGCCCTGCCTGTGCCAGGGGTTCCAGCCAGTCCTGAAGAGCCTGGCCAGGCCCCCAGCTCACATAGACATGGCTCTGCAGAAACACAACCTTTGCCCACCAAAGCCACGGAGGCCGCCCACCATGGACAGAGCTTCCTTCTCCCTGCCCTTTCCTGAGCTGTGAGCATCCCCATCAGCCATTGCACAGACAACTCTAACAACCAGTTAAGCAAAGAGCAAGCTGCAGGCATGGGTGGATCCAGCTGCTTTGCCTTCTGTCCCCAGCTCCTCCCTGGGGGCCCTGTACCCAAGGGGACATCTCTGCAGGACCGTTCAGCAACTGTGGCTCCACTGGGACCACTATTAGCAATAACGGCAGCTACTTGGATCGGGACCTTGCTTTGGGGCAGGCTGTGCCCCGCTTTGTGCATGCCTTCTCATTCATTCTCACACCAACCCTGTTAACAGATAAGGAAACTGAGGCCAGAGAGGTAAAGCACTGGCCCCAAGCCCACAGCAAGGGCGTGGAGCAGCCGAGATTCGCGCTGACACTGGCCCCAGCCACGGCAAGGTGTGGGCCACAGCACCCTGAACTGGAAATGTGCTGTCCTTTGTGGTGGCAAGAGGGACTGGAGCTCGTGCCCTGGGTCTGACACGTTACCTGAAGCCAAGAACTCGGCAGAGCTTCCTGCTTAGTGCTTCGGCTGCGCTGGCGACAGCAGGAAGAGTAGAAACCCGAGAACGCCCACAGCACGCCAGTAACTTGGAGGGGGTGGGGCTCGCCAGGGCACACGAATGGCACAAATGTTAAGCTGAAAACATGATACATCCCTAAACAAACAACAGCTCTGAGAACGGCATTTACGCACAACAGCACGGGCGCAACTCGGAGACACAGAGGACATTCGCTGAGTGACAGAAGCCAGACACAGAACGGGCGCGACTCGGAGACACGGAGGACACTCGCTGAGAGAGAGAACCCAGACATGGCACGCAGGGTGGCAACGACACAAGATGCCAGACACGGAATGCAGGAGAGGCAGGTGCGGCCCGGGGCGCGGGCCCACACGGTCCTGGGCGTGAACACTGCTGTCTGGGTGGATGGAAACGTCCGGCTCCCCCGGTGGGGGCTGCCTGTGGCTGCGTTTGTCAGACTCGCCACCCTACACATGTAAAGTGGGTGCGTCTCCAAGCAGGGAACAGCCTTGCTTCAGTGGCTCTGTCACCAAAGCTGGATTCCCTGAATTTAATCACAGGGAAACGTCAAAAATCCAGATTGAGAGGTGTTCAGCAGGACAGCTGGTCAGCACTCTTCGACTGGTCAGTGGGTACATTTGAGGCCCTGAATCCCAAGGGACAGCCCAACCTGGGGTCACACAATCCTGAGGTCACGAAAGGGAAAGGCTGGGGGCAGCCACAGCACCATGTAAGGGGAGTGGGGGCGGGGGGAGAATCACAAGCCACAGATCAAGGAACAGGAAGTGTTCTCAGGGACAGCTGGAGACATCTGCATTATTTCTCGACTTGGGCCAGCCGGAAACGATTTCAAAAACGAAAAAAGTCAGAAACCAACACTTTTCAGGGGTCTCATTCTGTCGCCCAGGCTGGAGTGCAGGGGTTGGGGGGGCGGGTTCTGAGCTCAGTACAGCCTCAAACTCCTGGGCTCCCCACCCTCCCGTCACACCCTCCCCAGTCACTGGGACTACAGGCGCACACCGCCATGCCCAGCTAAGTTTTTATTTTTCTTTTGTTGCCATGTTGCCCAGCCTGGTCTCGAGCTCCTGGCCTCAAACACTCCTCCCACTTTGGCCTCCCAAAGAGCTGGGATTACAGGCGCGAGCCACTGTGCCCGGCAGAAAAAATACTTTTTTAAGTGCACATTTTATTGTACGTAAATCATACCTCAATAAAGGTAATTTTTGCCTTTAAAGTATATAAACGATAATTCTACCTAGTAAATAAAATATGTACTTGTATATGCATATAAAAAGGTTTGAAATAAACATACCTAAATACCACAGTGATTAAATAGCACTAGTGAGTTTACAAAGACTTTTTTCATGCCTTAATTTTGCTTTTCTGTTTCGTCTGTAATAAGAAAATATTCTACCATTTTTTCAGTTATAATTGTAAATAGTAATTATATATCATAACTATGTTATTCATTTTAATAAAGTTGTAATTAGTTGTAAATTCTATAGTTCTTCTAAAGTAAGAAAACATTCTTTAGAAAAAATAAGAAAACATTCTTACTTTAGAAAAAATATGAAAACATTCTTATTTTAGAAGAAATAAGAAAATATTCTCTTTTCTTATTTCTATATCCCTTCTTTACAGGGATGAGTGGAGTGGGGCCAAGGGGTCTCTTCCTGGCTGAGGGACCCTTGCAGCAAGGTGGTCGGCTGTGGGTCACCGAGGATACCGGCCAGGCAAGGGGTCTGGGTGCAGCCCCTCCTGGGCCCCTGTCAGGCCCCTGCCTGTGACTCAGGGCGTGGCCGCCTCCTCCTAGAGCCTAGGGGCTCTGGAAATAGACCCGGCGTGCAGCCTCCCCACGGAGCCCAGCAACCCATCAGCCCACTCCTTTCCTCTCAGGGAAGTGGGCACAGACCCCACGACCCTGCGGTGCCGCTCAAAGGTGAGCCCATCAGTCTTGCGCCCAGCCCGTGACAAGCTGAAAGCCGCCGGTCTCAGCTCCAGGCTGTCCCTGCTGCGTCTGCACAGTCCACGGCACTTCCAGTCACTCCCCACCACCTCCTCCCCCTCCTGACCGCCTTCTAATTTAATTTCCTGTCAATCCCCAGAAAATGAGTTGTAACTTCTCTAGGAAACATCATCCATCCTTACAGTAAGAGCAAGTTTTATGTCTGCCCGCAGCCAGTCGCCGGGCAGAGCGACGCCTCTGAGCGAACATTCTCCACCAAGCCTCAGTCCCCGCGGGAGGGACCCTGTCCTCAGACCAGCGATGTGGGGGAGAGGGCCGCGATGGGGTGCTTTGGAGCCAGAACTCCCCAGAGCCCGCAAAAGCGCAGATTGCAGGCCCGCCCCTGGAGCTTCTGAGCCAGAAGGACCCCAGAACTAGCATTCCTAACAGGCTCCCCGGGGCTGCTGTGCTCCAGGGACCCCACTTTGAGAATCAGGGGTCTAGAGCACCCCCGGCTTCTAGAAGCTAACACCCCGGGCGGGCCTCGAGCTCCCAGGAGGCGGCTCCTTTCGCCTGGCCTTGGTTTCAGAGAGTCCTGCTTGTCAGCCACCCCATCTCCAGAGCATCATCAGGGTCCCCGCAGCTGCCTCTGACCTCACCCCTGCGGCCCCATCCCACGTGCCTCCCCTCTGCTGGGAGGGTGGCCTGGGTGACGGGGTGTGTGAGGCGGGAGGGTGGCCTGGGTGACTGGGTGGGGCTGCATGTATTCACCCCCACGGGACAGGAAGTCAGTGTCAGAGGGGACAGGGCATGTGGTGACAGAAGCGGAGGCCAGGAGGGAGGGGAAGGGCCCAGCCCAGGAGTGCGGCCTCCGGACGCTGGGAAAGCAGGAGCGGCTCCTCCAGGAGGACCGTGGCTGCCTCCACACTGCATTTTCTGGCCCACGGAGCCGAGAGGATCAATGGGTTGTTGAAGCCACCAAACAGCTTCCAGCTACTATTGTATTGCAGCAGGAACAGGGGACCAGCCGGGCTGGGAGCCTGGGTTGGGGCCGTTTGACGGCTCGGCGCCGGGGTAGGAAGTGTGGGAGCAAGGCCCGAGGAAGGGCAGCTAGTGCCCGTGGCGTCGGGGAAGAGCCTCCAGGCAGAGAGGGCCGCCCTGCGGAGGCAAATGCCAGGGTGTTCCCGGAGCAAACGGGGCCTCAGGGGTGCAGCCAGGGCCAAGGTGAGGGCTTTGGCTCTGGCTCTGAGGGGGTGGGAGCTGCTGGAAGGCTCTGGGCTGAGGCTCCCTCTGGCTGGGAGTGGGCAGAGCCAGCCAAGGGCGAGGTGAGCAGGCGCTGGGTGTGGGGAGACCTCGGGCGGCCAGGCCAGGTGCTGAGCTGGGGGCTGAGCAGGGAGCTGAGCTGCGGGGTCCGAAGCCTGGGTGGGATCCCCTCAGTGGGACCCGGCAGCCCTTGGGGGGTGGGGGGGCAGGGGCGGGCCCAACACTGCCTCCTCCTCCCGTGTGGGGCTGGCACTATCAGAGCCCCAGAAACCCAGGCCAGGGAGCACGGCCCTGCGCAGCCCTCAGCAGGCTCAGCTCTGCGGACTCTCAGAACTCAGCCCCTCCACAAGAGCCACGTCCAGGTGCCACAGTCCCGCGGGTTAAAAAGAGGCCCCCATGACCCACGCACACCAGGATCACATCCGCTAGCTGAGGGGCTTGGGAAGACACCACCCTGATTTAGGGTGGGGTCCTGGTAAGGAGAGGAGGGGAGACAGAGACACACAGGCCAGAGCAGGAGGGACGCAGCCACGGGACACGAGGTACCGACACGGGGCACCCCAGAGAGGCCTGGGATGTACCCTGCCCTGGAGCCCCAGGGAGACCAGGACCTCCCACACACCCCAGCTCCAGGCTCCAGGCTTCTGGTGTGGAGGGAACACATTCCTCTGCACGGCAGCCCCAGGTCACGACACCTCCCACGTGGCCTGTGGTGGGGGTGGGGGTCACCCGGCAGTGGCTCAGCAGTTAGCCCTGAAAGCCGCCGGGAAGCTGACAGCCGCCCTGTCTGTTCCTCGCCGAGGTGAGCAGGGACCTGGGGGCCCCCCTCTCCTCCTGAGCTCGGCCAGCATGGCAGCACCCCCCTGCTTTGCCTCAGTTCCACCACAGGGCCCTCACAGCCCAGCCCAGCCCTCCTCACCTCCCAGAGCAGCTCAGCTACCAGGGTTTATTTTGCCATCCGAGGCGTCTCCTTGTGTTCTGAGATGAATCGGGAGCATGTTTTCCCACTTCCCGAGACCACATCGTTGAGGGTGGACCTGCCTCAACCAACAGCTCACGCTTTTCAGTGCGCTCACCTCACTTGGCAGGTGATCTACCGTCTTATCTAAAGCAGCTCAACAGAAAACACGCCCACAGCTGAGCTGTGTTCTAACTAAGCTAAGATCACAAAGCAAGTTCCACTGGCTCCAAGTTCCAGACACCCACTTCCTAGTGAGTCCTCTTACAAAACCCAAATTATCGTCCTGTTTGGCAGAGGGGATGGGCTAAAGGTCAGCTTCAGCTGTGAGAAACAGAAACCCCTACAAAACGGTGCCTTCCGTAAATCAGGGGCTTTAGTTCAACATCAAAACCAGGTGTCTTCACTTCCTTTCTCCCTTCCTGGAGGTCTCACGGTGGCTGCTGCAGCCCCAGCCCTTACCTTCACATTCTAGGCAACAAAAAGGAGGAGAAAGCCGCCATCTATCCCAGGACAGCCTCTCCCCGCAGCCCCCGGAGGCCTGTTTCTCTCCCATGGCCCCTCTGGCGAGTGTCCTGGTTTGGCAGTGGAGAAAGGTCCCCAAAGGCCGAGTGCTGGGTGAGCAGCCTGCAGGGTGGTCCACACGCCAGAAGCTCAGAGAAGCCGGGAGAGCAGGGCACAAACCCTCACGCCCGCTCCACTGCTGCTCTGCCTGTCTTTCCAGAAGGTTCTGGAGGTTTCTGGATTGTTGAAGACAGTGGGCCTGGGGCAGACATGTGCATCCAGGAGTAGAGGGTGGGGTGGCCCAGTGGACACCCGGCACCAGCAGAGGCAAAGCCCAGGCGTCCCAGGCCGCAGGAGAGGCTCCAGCCGAGCCCCTTCTCCACGGAGTCCCGAGGCTCCCAGCCCCCAACGCCACGTGGCCACGTGCCCTCGGCCGGGGTGGCCGGGCTGTGCGGCAACCCACACTGGGGGCTCAGGACGTGAGAAGTGGGTCCCAGTCAGCAGAGGGGGCTCAGGATGTGAGAAGTGGGTCCCAGCCAGCAGAGGCCGCTGAAAACCCAAGTGTGTGTCTGCAGCCTCCCAGTGGCCTCCCAGTGCCGGAGGGACACATGGAAAATGGGTCCCGGGGTTGAGTGCAGCATGAACCATCCAGCCCGCTACAGCCCCTAGGGGACCCCGAAAACTCCCCTCCTCTCTGTCGCTCCTGGCAGACACCAAAATCCCCAGCCTAACCCCTGGAGAGCGCCTGGCCTCCCCCAGCCCTTGTGGGTCTCTCCATGATGCCTCTTATTTCTGGGTGTCCAGAAAGCCGGTGTCGGAGCCCCGCCTCGCCGCCCCGCACACCTGCCTGGGTCCGGCCTCGCCGCCCCGCACACCTGCCTGGTCCACACGGGCCCTGCAGACTTCACAGGTCCATGCTGCTCCCCACAGGAAGACCCTGTTCTTCCCACAGTGCCCCTCCCAGTGAATGCCACCCCGCCCATCCCTCAAGCCAAAGACCATGGAGCACCTTTGGTTCCTCAGTTCCCATCACCCCAAAATCCATCCCAGCAGCCCCCAAACGCCCGTGCTGCCTGCTCCTCCCCTCCCCAACAGATCACTGGGTCACATGCGCCGTCTCCCTGTGCTGGGAAAGGCCAAGGGAACTAACTGCACCTGCTTCCTTGCAGAGCTGAGGCGTGCAAACCTTGCAGACCTGTGGGCGGTGTGGGAGGGGCGCCTCTAACAATGGATCCTCGCGGGACTCCAGGCCTGCCCTCTCCCTGGGACCTCGCCCTGTTTGTGGCTTTAGAAACCATCCGTTACCTGTCGCCTCCAAGTGGTACCTGCTGCTGCCTGGACCTCTCCATGAACTGCAGCCTCCTAAATCCACCCGCCACGTGCATCAGCCTTTCCGTCTGGACGTCTCGGAGACACCCAGGTCCAGCAGCTGCAAAACCAAACCCCTCCTTTCCCCAGCCTCAGAGTCCACTCCAAGCCCCCCCATCCCATTAGCGACCACTTTGTCCCCGCAAGTGATCACACCAGGGCGTCGGATTCAGCCTTGGCGGCTCTTTCCACCCATGGTGGCTGCTGCAGCAAATTCCGTCAGCTCTGCCTTTGATGCACACCCTGACCTGACTTCTCAGACCCCCGCTGCCCCCCAGGTCCAGGCCACACTGGGCTCCCGACTTCTCAGACCCCTGCTGCCCCCCAGGTCCAGGCCGCCCTGGGCTCGAGCTGGAGTCCCTGCAGCTGCTTCCTCATCGGTCCCGGCCGCCCTGGGCTCGAGCTGGAGTCCCTGCAGCTGCTTCCTCATCGGTCCCGGCCGCCGCCCTCGCCCCTGTGGCCTCTTCCACTCAGCAGCCAGCGTGAACCCAGGAAAGCACACGGTGTCCCCCACCCCTGCCCAGGGCCGCTGGGGAAGTGGCAGAGTCTGGACTGACCACCTCTCCGACCTGAGGACTTGCTCAGACAGTGACGGGGGCATTTCAAGGACACAGGGGACAGGCCTGGCACCATTCAAAAGGGCAGAGAAACAGTAAAAATATCTAATTACAACAGAATCCTTGAGTCTAAGAAAAGGGATGGGGAGGGGAGTTCTGCTTCCCGGAGGAACGGCGGGCTCCAGGCTCACGGGCAGCGGGAACGGTGAGCTCCGGGCTCACGGGCAGCGGGAACGGTGGGCTCCGGGCTCACGGGCAGCATGGAAAATCCCCACTCAACAACAGACCCACGTCAGGCCCTCCTGGGTGCTCAGCCGCCGGGTGGGAGGTGGACTGGGATGGGATACTCGACTGCCCAGAAGTGTCACCCACAGGTCACCTTCCAGTGCACAGGGAGGTGTCGCCATGACAGAGAAACCCCCCGGGTCACCTTAACCGAGTGAGCAATAATCAGACAAGCACCCTGTCTGCCCCGGGTCTGATGCACGAATCCCCCCGGCCAAGAGAGTGGCATGGAGGCCAGTCCCAGAGCGGGACCACTGGCTCCAGAGGGGAAGCTCCACTGGGGCCCACGGAGGAACGGCCTCAACCCTGCCCCGCCTGTGCTGCTGTGCCACGTTGGGCCAGCTGCTGTGCCTCTCTGGGCCTCAGTTTCCTCCTCCGTAAGATTCAGCATCTGCCTCATAAGCTTGTGGGGTAAGATGAAGCTGCACTCAGGCGTCTGGAGCAGCCTCCGGCCCTGAGCAAGCCTGAGATGGAGGGGCATGGTCGTATAATTCCCTCTTTCCTCAGCAGCCGCACGGAGGGTCGGCCAGTGCCCTGCAGGGCCCCTGCCCTTGCCGAGCTCAGCACCCAGCAGGGAGACAGGAGGCCCACGGGCTCCAGGCCAGGCTGTGTGTGGAGAAGGAGGCGCGGAGACATGTACAGGTGGCTGACGGTAAGAGCAGGACTTCCGCATGGGGCAAGGGTAGAAAAATAACCTCCACTCCCACCCGTGATACCTTCGCTCTGAGCCCCACAGGGCCAAGAAAGCGCCTGAGCCTCCATCGGCCCTGGGAGGGCCCTGCTCTACTCACCCCTTTGCAGATGAGCAAACACAGCTTCCGAGGAGTGGGGCTGCCTGCCCAGGGCTGCACCTGGGAGGGCCCGGGTGGCTCCGAGCTCCTGGCCTGGCCCCCTGGGGAGGTGACAGTGGGCAGGGCAGGGGCCTCTTGGCTACAGGCCCAGAACGCCTGAAAAATGTGGCCCTTCAGGGACTTTCGGATGCTTTGGAAGGGCTTCCAGTGTCCCTGGTGCCCCCTCACCCCCTGCCAGGTCTTCCCGGTCCCCACCCCCGACACCCCACACATCCCCATGTCTATGGCCTTGAATGTGCAGGACACGCCTAGGCACCAACCCGACCTCGTCGGAAGCCGTCTCCACCGACACCATCATAGGTGGCCAGGCCTGGTCCCCCAGAGCTGCTCCCCGACTGGCAGCATCACAATTCAAGGCAGATGGAAACCGTCAACGTCTCCACATCATAGCTACCATGCACGCGGCTGGGCAAGTTCCTCGGTGGGTCCCACACAGCACTGCACAGCCTGATCTGGCAACAGCTCCACGGGTCCCAGGGACAGAAACTGAGGCCACACCGGTGTCTGCACGCGCGTTCTGCCTGGTGTTGGAGGGTGTGAGTGCACCTGTGCCTGCCTGTGTGTGCTGGTCTCATGGGTGTGCACATGTGTGATGTCCAGTACTCCTTAGGTGGCCAAAAGTCAATGCCCCTTGCTGACGCCCCAAGGTGCCGGGGTTCCCTCCCCAAAACGTGGTCGCGTTGGCTCTCTGGCTCAGCGTCATCGGAACCCGGGGTCCACCAGCCTCCCGCTGGGCGGGGCATGGTCCTCGTCCTCATGGGGCTGCAGGGCAGCCAATGTCCTCTTGTTCCCCCCGCCTCCACACACACACCGGGGGACTTCATTTGTGGCCACAGGGTCCCCTGCCCTGCAAACTGTCTCCAGCTCACTCTTTGGCCAGTGACAAGCGTGTTCACCTCCAGCACGGGACAGAACCTGGGAGTGTCTGCCAGGATGGAGAGGGCCCAGCCAGGGCCTGCCCAAGGCACCCCTGTGTATTAAAGGGACCTGCCCCGGGGACATTGGGGGATGGGGACAGAAAGGGGCTGGGGCCATGGCTCGACCACAGTGTGCTTGGAAAAATGTGACTGGAGGATGATGAGGCCGTCCCCGCCCAGCACCAGGCAGTACAGATCCGCTTCCCAGCAGGAGCGGGCCGGGATGTGCGTGGCAGCGAAGGCCGGGGCTGGCGACTTTCTACTCATCTGCTCATTAGATCCGCAAAGTGAATTGCGTTTCTCATAATTCTGCTATCGACTGCCAAGTACTTTGTGGTCTGGCACGGGGAGAAAAGAATTTACCAAGAGCAGAGAAATCTGTGTAAATAAATGCATCATTAAGAATTCCTGTAACCGTCAGAAAGGCTGATTAATGGCACTTTTGCTAGTGCAGGAAGAGGGCTGACATCACAACGTTCCTTACTGAGAATGAGGCCTGAGCCCAGCCTACGGAAGGAGGGTGCGAGCCCCGAATCGCTCTCCTGATTAGAACTTGTTCCAAGTATTGACTGGGTCGAAAGAAACAAAATTTAATTTGAAATCAATTCCAGAGCATAAAATTGACCTCAGTTGTGTGTGCTCAGAAGCCACCAGGCCAGTCTGCGAGTTCTTGGTCCAGGCTAGGGGCATCAGACCTCCAGCTGCCCTCCCCGCCAGGGAACATGTCCACCCTGCAGAGACTCACAGGGTCCCCTGTGCCTTTGCCCTTCTTTTGGGGCGTGGTGGGAGTGCGGAGAGAGCGCCCTCATGAGACCGAGGGTCCTCCCACCCATGCCCCCTCAAGCCCAGGTCCCACACAGGTCAGCCCTCCTACCAGGACCCAGGTGCCATGGGAGGTGGGGAGTCAGCAGCCTCAGGGGCCCCCGTGTCAGATGGACAGAGGTTATGCCACAGACGTCCTGGCCGACATCCGGGGTTTGGGGCCACCTGCCAGTCTCACCTGCCACTGCCCATGCTGGACACGTGATTCTGGTGGTGGCCCAGGCTCAGGGAGGAACTCAGGCCAGCAGCCAGGAGGGGCAGGTGGGAGCAGCTCAGAGGAGCTGAGACCCCTCAGCGTCCCCGCCCTGGGGTGCCTGCTGCGGGCGGGGGCTGTGTTCCCTAAAGAACACTGGCCAGCTCCGGCCCTGGCTCCCCGCTGTCTCCCCCTGCCACGCAGCCCACCCTCCCTGCAGTCTCCCCCTGCCACATGGCCCACCTTCCCCACTGTCTCCCCCTGCCACGTGGCCCAACCTCCCTGCTTCTCCCCCTGCCACGTGGCCCACCCTCCCCGCTGTCTCCCCCCTGCCACGTGGCCCACCCTCCCTGCTTCTCCCTCTGCCACACGGCCCACCCTCCCTGCTTCTCCTCCTGCCATGTGGCCCACCCTCCCCGCTGTCTCCCCCTGCCACACGGCCCACCTTCCCCAGAAAGCACCTTGGGGTGGGGCCAGGACCAGGGGCCCCGGCACGTGGGAGTCACACCCAGGACTCAGTGGCCCCCAGCTCCGTGCACAGACGCCAGGGCCAGCCGGGAGGGGCAGGGTGCTGGCCACCACAGGGGCTCCTATCCCCCAGATCCCTCAGTGCACTCCGCCAGAGGGCCGGGACCCCACCAGAAAGGGAGCCGGTGCGGCACGGCAGGCAGGGTGCACCCGGGACTCTGCATTTCTAAGAAGGCTCAGCTGGTGCTGGTGCTCCTGGCCCTGTGGCCACGTGGAGCCATCCCACCACCCGCCATGGGAGCAGACGCCCTCCCTGCTGGCCCCATGAAAGCCCCACGGGGTCCCTGGCCCACAACCCAACTCCCTCCCAACCCCGCATCCTGCTCCCTGGCATCAAGAAAGGATGTACCCCCAGAGCCAGGGACAGCCTCAGCCCCGGCACCATCGGAGTTGGGGCCCCGGCTTCTAAGCCTGGCGCCAGCACAGCCCAGGCAGCTCCTCCGATGTGAGGCTCCTCGGAAGGGCAGGCTTTGCTGGGCTCCTGTCGTCTGGGTCTGTACTGCAGTCGGCAGTCCCCACCCACGCTCAGCGGCCCTGGCCCAGCAATGGACTTATTCCCGTTATCCCGGCCCAGACCCCGTCTCAGCATCGGCCCCCAGAGGACCCCAGTGGGCACCCCTCCCCACAAGCTCACTGTGCTGGGACGTGTGGCCGGCCTCACTGTGACTTGCAGAAAGCCCATGGAGAAGGCTGTTCCCAACCCGTTTCACTCAGGGGAAACTGAGGCTCAGGACCTCAGTGGCGAGCAAGAGGGCTGGCTGCAGAGCCCCTCCTCCCAGCTTGTTCATCTCCTCCAGTCCAGCCCAACCAAAGGCCACAGCTGGGAAGCCCCGTGGGCCTGAGGCTCAGCAGCGTTCCTGGGGACCCTCATCCAGCCCCGCTGACGCTGCCGCCAGACCAGCTCTGACCTGGGAAGAGCCCAGAAGGCTCAGCCCCCAGGCCAGAAAGTGACTGCCCCCACATCCTGCCCTCCACAGCCACGCCAGCGCCTCCCCGACCCCTACACTCAGCTGTGTCTCGGGATCCCCAGGTTTCAATCCCTGCCAGGTTTCCAGAAATGCTGATTCACCTCGGAAACCGCACGTGCTGTGGGCGTGCACATCTGGCGAGAACAAAGCCATCGTGGGCAACCCTTGGGGACGCTGTTTCGGCCTCGTGTGTTGTTATTAAACCTACCGATTTCCGCCTGGGTTCTGGCCCACGTGACCTCCTCTGCTGCTGTGTGAATGGCCCCCGTCCTGCACACTTACCGCCCCAGCAAATCCCAATGCCAGCTCTGCCTCCCTGCCACTGGCCACTCTCTTTCCAGCTTGCCCTTGAGAGGCTCAGGGCTCCGGGCAGGGAAGAGGCTGCAGAGAGGGAGGGTGGCCCCGAGCCGGGTGTTTTCCCAAAAGCTCCTCGCTTGGGTGCCCACCCTAGGTGGAGGAGTGACCCCTTCAGGCTCACAGCTGTGGCCGCCTACTGCCTTCTAACAAGAACCCCACAGCTGAGTGGCTTAAGCAATGCCAATCACTTTATCTCCTCCCTTGGATTCTGTGGTCGGAGTGTCTGGCTCAAGGACAGGAAGAGTAGGGCCCAGAGGTCTCTCTGCGTTGCCATTTCAGCATGGCAGCTTCGGGTGCCTGTGCTGCTCGGTGGCCTGGGACTCTGGAGGAGGGAGTCCCCAGACACACCTGCAAACAATGCATGGCTGTGCCCAACAGCCTCAGCACGCACAGGCAGAAACGAGGTTCTGCCTCACCAGCCATCAGAGAGACCCACTCAAACCACAGGGAGACTGCACTTCACCACCAAGGGATGGCGCAGATGGATGATGAGTGGATGGATGGGTAAATGGGTGATGGATGGATGGATGGATGAATGAATGTATGATGGATGGACGGCTGGGTGGATGAATGGATGGATAAGGGATGGGTGGGTGGATGGATGATGGATGGGGGGCTGGATAGATGGATAGGTAAATGGATGGATGGGTGGGTGATGGGTGGATGAAAGGATGAATGAATGTATGATGGATGGCTGGGTGAATGGATAATGGATGGATGGGTGAATGGATGGATGGGTGGGTGATGGATGAGGGATGGGTGGGTGGATGATGGATGGATGGGTGGATGGGTGGGTGGATGGGTGGATGGGTGGATGGATGGATGGGTGAATGGATGGATGGCTGGGTGGATGGGCGGGTGGATGGGTGGATGGGTGGATGGATGGATGGGTGAATGGATGGATGGCTGGGTGGATGGACGGATGGATGATGGATGGGTGGGTGGATGGATGGATGGGTGAATGGATGGAAGGATGGATGGATGGATGAATGAATGTATGATGGATGGATGGCTGGGTGGATGATGGATGGGTGGGTGGATGGATGGATGGGTGAATGGATGGATGGATGGATGAATGTATGATGGATGGGTGGGTGGATGGATGGATGGGTGAATGGATGGATGGGTGGGTGATGGCTGGATGGATGGATGAATGAATGTATGATGGATCGCTGGGTGGACGGATGATGATGGATGGATGGATGGATGGGTGGATGGATGGATGAATGAATGTATGATGGATGTCTGGGTGGATGGATGATGGATGGATGGTTGGATGGATGGCTGGGTGATGGCTGGATGAATGGGTGATGGATGGATGGATGAATGAATGGATGATGGATGATGGACGGATGGATGAATGGATGGGTGGGTGGATGGATGGATGGATGGGTGGATGGGTGGATGGATGGATGAATGAATGTATGATGGATGGCTGGGTGGATGGATGATGGGTGGGTGAATGGATGGATGGGTGGGTGATGGCTGGATGGATGAATGGGTGATGGACGGATGGATGAATGAATGTATGATGGATGGGTGGATGGATGGATGGCTGGATGGATGGATGGCTGGATGGATGGATGATGGGTGGGTGGGTGGATGGATGGATGATGGGTGGGTGGGTGGATGGATGGATGATGGGTGGGTGGGTGGGTGGATGTATGGATGGCTGGATGGATGGATGGATGAATGAATGTATGATGGATGGCTGGGTGGATGAGGGATGGGTGGGTGGATGGATGGCTGGGTGGATGGATGATGGATGGATGATGGGTGGGTGGGTGGGTGGATGTATGGATGGCTGGCTGGCTGGATGGATGGGTGGATGGATGAATAGATGGAAGAATGTATGATGGATGGCTGGGTGGATGAAGGATGGGTGGGTGGATGGATTGATGGGTGGATGGATGGATGAATGGGTGATGGATGGATGAATGAATGTATGACGGATGGCTGGGTGGATGGATGATGGATGGATGGGTGGGTGGTGGATGGATGGATGGGTGGGTGATGGGTGGATGGATGGATGGATGAGTGGATGAATGGTGGCTGGATGGATAATGGATGGGTGGGTGGGTGGCTGGATGATGGATGCATGGATGGGTGAATGAATGGATGGATGGGTACGTGATAGTGTGCAGGAAAAGTTAAATATTAAATTTGAACTAAATTCAACGTGGAAACTAACAATGGTCACCAAGTCCTGGAACAGGTTGTGTGAGTCCCTTGAGGCATTCATCCAGTGCTGTTTCAGAGAAATCTCTATTTCAATCTATTCCTATACGTTAGTTATTGAAAAACAACAATTGCAAGAACAAGTTGACCTTTTTGCGTTCCTTGAGCCTGGTCGCGAAGGGCCCTTGTGACTGGGCCTCATGAAAAAACAACTCGTTACAAAAAGAGCTCAGGTCCCAGACCGCGCCAAAGATTCATGAGACCTCTCCCCATCTGTGCACAGATGGGCAGCCGACTCTGGAGCCCAGGCTGTTGCTTCCCGGTCTGGTGGTGAATCCTCCATAGTCTGGTGAGTATAAATATATATATATTTAAATATATCTATTTATATATATAAATAGATATATCTATTTATATATATAAATAGATATATTTATTTATATATATAAATAGATATATTTAAATATATTTATATATATTTAAATATATTTAAATATATATAAATATGTATATTTAAACATATTTATTTTTATATATTTAAATATATTTATTTATACATATAAATATATATATTTAAATATATTTATTTATACATATAAATATATATATTTAAATATATTTTTATATATAAATATATATAATATATATTTAAAAATGTTTATACATAAATGTATATATGTATATATTATATATAAATATATAAATACATATATAAATATATGTATATATTATATATATAAATATATGTATATATTATATATAAATATATAAATGTATATATAAATAATATATATTTAAATATATATTATATATTTATATATTTAAATATATATTTATATATAAATAATATATATTTAAATATATTTAAATATATATGTAAATATATATTATTTATATTTAAATATATTTAAATATATATTATTTATATATATAAATATATAACATATATTTATATATTTACATATATATTTATATATAATATATATTATATATAGATATATAAATATATAACATATAAATATATATATTATATACATTTATATGTAAATATTTATATATATTTATATATAAATGTATATTATGTATATTTATATATATTTATATATAAATGTATATTATGTATATTTATATATAAACGTATATTATATACATTTATATATTTATATAAATATATATAAATATATGATATACATTTATATATAAATATACATAATATACATTTATATATTTATATATAAATGTATATAAATGTATATAATATACATTTATATATAAATATACATAATATACATTTATATATTTATATATAAATGTATATAAATGTATATAATATACATTTATATATAAATATACATAATATACATTTATATATAAATATATATAAATATTTACATATAAATGTATATAAATATATATGTAAATATATAATATATATATTTAAATATACATAAATATATATATAAATATATAATATATATTTAAACATATATAAATATATATATTTAAATATATATTTAATTATAATTAAATATATATATAAATATATATAAATATATATAAATATAATTTAATTAAATATATATATAATTATAATTATAATTATAAATATATATATTTAAATATATATAAATATATAATATATATTTAAATATATATAAATATATATAATATATATAAATATATATATTTAAATATATAAATATATAATATATGTATATTTATATATTTATATTTATAATATATAAATATATAATATATGTATATTTATATATTTATATTTATAATATATACTATTCATATATTATATATTTATATATAACATACATAATATATATTTATATATTTATATTATATATAATATAAATAAATATAATATAAATATATATATATTTTTTCCCTTTTCCCCTTCCCATTGCAATTTGCTTATTATATATCTGCACTGCCATTTACGTGGAATAAAGGTTGTTTACCGTTACAGGTATTGTGTGTCTTTTCTTCTCCCCTCATGCATCTCCTGCACAGAACAGATGGATGGGTAGATGGATGGATGTGTGGATTATGGGTGGATGAATGGATGATGGATGGATGGCTGGATGGATGATGGATGGATGGATGATTGATGGATGGGTGGATAGATGGATGGCTAGGTAGACGGATGATGGATGGATGGCTGGGTGGATGGGTGGGTGGGTGGACGGATGATGGATGGGTCAACGGATGGAGGAGTGGTTGATGGACGGATGGGTGGACGGATGGGTAGGTGATAGATTAGCTAAGTGGCAGATACAAATAGATAAATGATACAGATATATATGATTGATCAATGAATATAGATGATAGACATAGGATAGAGATCATCAATATAGATAGAGGTGGCAGACAGGTAAGCAATAGATTGAAATAGACAAATAGAGATAGGTAGAGAGATAGAATAGATAGCAAATATGATAGATCACAGAGATAGAGAGATAGGGGAGAGAGATGATTGAGAGAGACAGAGAGAGATGGAAGGGACCAGTGCTGGCGGGGATGTGGAGAACTTGGACCCTTGTGCCCTGCTGCTGGGATGTCAATGGTGCACCCACTGTGGAAAACTGTCTGGAGAGTCCTGAACACATTAGACGTGGAATTACCACAGGATTGCAGCCACGCGGCACGTCCCTAAGCAGCCGGGAGCCCAGCGACTCTTCTTTAACAGTAAGAACACGGTGAGACTGCTGGGCTGTTTATCCAGTTAGTGACAGGACAAAACCAAATTCCAGAGGCCGTGCCACCTGCACGCCCAGGCCCTGCGGTAATTCCTGGCTTTGTTAGCCATGGGGCTAACGAGGGCTGAGCCACCCACGAGGCACCTTCCTGGAGGCTGGGGTGTCACCCTCTGCGCCCTGATGCGGGCCCCATTATGTGGGTGACCTGCGCCCAGGGGACCCTGGGCAGCCTGCAAGTGAGCGTGGTTCAGGGCTGGGCCACACATCCTGGCTCTGCACAGCACCTACCTGGTTTTTGGTTACTCACCTGTCCTTTAAAATATGTGTAGAGCAGGGAGAGGAGCTCACGTGGCAGGGGCAGCCCACGCAGGGTGGCAAGGGCACAGGTGCGAGCTCAGGGTGATGCTGCTCCTCTGGGGCAGGCCAGGCACCCGTCCTGGGGGGCGTCCCGCAGACCCTATACCCCCTGGCCTGAGCAGCCCCCATTCTGCCAGAGCAGCAGGGCCCCACCTTCCTGCGGGGCACCTGCCCTCCCCACGGGCAGCTCAGTGCATGACAGCTCTGACCCAGCATCAACTGAGAATGCTTCTGGGGTTCTGGGGGAAGGAAACTAAAAGGCATTGGAGGGGCTTGCACCTGCAGGACGGAGCTGCGCCCAGCACAGGGCGGAGTCGAAGTGGCTCAGACCTGCAGGATGGAGCTGTGCCCAGCACACGGCGGAGTCGAGGTCACACAGGTGGGGAGGACCCGGCAGCTGGGGATGGAGCCACCTGGGGCTAGAAACAGAACGACAGGGTCAGTGGAGGAACAGACATGCAGGAGGGACAGTGAGGGAGGTGACGCGGCCATGGGTGAGGTCAGGGCCCAGGGAAGCTCCCAATGGCTCCAGAGCCAGGGCTCACCAGCAGCCAAGCACCGGGATGGAGGGGACGCTCAGCAAGGGCTTCCCGCCTTCCAGAAAAGGCGACATCCACCCTCATGGCCCAAATGGGAGGGTTTGGGGAAGGAATTTCAGAAGGGCCCCTGCCCCCGCCCTGCCCATGACTTCGGTGGCTGATCCCACTCTCCATGAGGCATCTGCTGTGGCTGCATGGCCCGGGAGCCAGCTGGGCTGGGAGGGCAGGGACAACTCAGACTCTGTGTGCCCCCACTGCCTGGGAAGGCGGCCAACACCGCTTTTGAATTTTAAATGAAACCAAAATTGACTGCGGTAGCGAGGAAATATTTCCTAACACAGTAATTTCCCTCAGAGTGCAGTTGCCACATCAATAAAAATAAACAGCTCTGTAGTGGCCACAGCTCAGGAAGCGGGCAGAGCACAGGCTGGCCCAGGAGGCTGCTTCCCTGGCTCCTACCTGCCTCCCACCTCCCCACGGGCCTCCCTGAGCCTCCTCACGGCAGGGCGGCTGGTGACCCGAGAGGGGTGGCTGGGGACAGCATGGAGGACATGACAGCACCTCAGGACCGGATTCTGGATATACTGCACCCTCTCGTGCCAGGTGTTGGCAGTTCCGACCAAGCCCAGGCATGAGGGAGGGCCAGGCGGTGTGAGCCCGGGGGCATCCTGGGGGCCGTTCTGGAGGCCAGAAGCTGCAGGTGACAAAATAATGTGTGACGAGGGGGATTTGAGAGTAGCAGAGAGGAATGTGTCCTATGTCTGCCAAAAAGAAAGAAAAGATGAGGGAAGAGGGGAGAGGAGACAAGAGAGGGGAGGCGAGAGGGGAGAGAGGAGAAGGGAGAGAGGAGAGGATCTGTGCAGGGCACATGTTTCCCGTCCCAGGGTAGGGAAGGACAGCCCCCAGGGCAGAGCTGTGGAACGCTGTTTTCTTCCCTCCTTGATGCTGTGGGTTGGCGGTGGCTGGACGCAGCCCCACCAAATGGGGGCTTCAGGTGGCTGCTGGGGTCCCAAGACAGCCAGGCTGAGAAAACCAAGGCAGGTGTCATGGGCCATGGTGGGGCTTAGGCTTTCTCACGATGTGGCGTCTCCACGTAGTGGAGGGTAGGGCGTGGCCTCTGATGACCCAGCTGTAAAGTCCAGTGGGAGGAACAGCTCAGTGAGGAGGAGCTGAGTGGGGATGAGCTGAGGGAGGAGGAGCTGAGTGAGGAAGAACTGAGTGAGGAGGAGCTGAGTGGGGAGGAGCTAAGGGAGAAGGAGGTGAGTGGGGAGGAGCTGAGTGGGGAGGAGCTGAGGAAGGAGGAGCTGAGGGAGGAGGAGCTGAGTGAGGAGGAGCTGAGTGAGGAGGAGCTGAGGAAGGAGGAGCTGAGTGGGGAGGAGCTGAGTGGGGAGGAGCTAAGGGAGAAGGAGGTGAGTGGGGAGGAGCTGAGTGGGGAGGAGCTGAGGGAGGAGGAGCTGAGGAGGAGCTGAGTGAGGAGGAGCGGAGTGAGGAGGAGCTGAGTGGGGAGGAGCTGAGGGAGGAGGAGCTGAGTGGGGAGGAGCTGAGGGAGAAGGAGGTGAGTGGGGAAGAGCTGAGTGGAGAGGAGCTGAGTGAGGAGCTGAGTGGGGAGGAGCTGAGGGAGGAGGAGCTGAGGGAGGAGGAGCTGAGTGGGGAGAAGCTGAGTGGGGAGGAGCTGAGGGAGGAGGAGCTGAGGGAGGAGGAGCTGAGTGGGGAGGAGCTGAGGGAGAAGGAGGTGAGTGGGGAAGAGCTGAGTGGAGAGGAGCTGAGTGAGGAGCTGAGTGGGGAGGAGCTGAGGGAGGAGGAGCTGAGGGAGGAGGAGCTGAGTGGGGAGAAGCTGAGTGGGGAGGAGCTGAGGGAGGAGGAGCTGAGGGAGGAGGAGCTGAGTGGGGAGGAGCTGAGGGAGAAGGAGGTGAGTGGGGAAGAGCTGAGTGGAGAGGAGCTGAGTGAGGAGCTGAGTGGGGAGGAGCTGAGGGAGGAGGAGCTGAGGGAGGAGGAGCTGAGTGAGGAGGAGCTGAGTGGGGAGGAGCTGAGTGGGGAGGAGCTGAGGGAGGAGGAGCTGAGGGAGGAGGAGCTGAGTGGGGAGGAGCTGAGGGAGAAGGAGGTGAGTGGGGAAGAGCTGAGTGGAGAGGAGCTGAGTGAGGAGCTGAGTGGGGAGGAGCTGAGGGAGGAGGAGCTGAGGGAGGAGGAGCTGAGTGAGGAGGAGCTGAGTGGGGAGGAGCTGAGGGAGGAGGAGCTGAGGGAGGAGGAGCTGAGTGGGGAGGAGCTGAGGGAGAAGGAGGTGAGTGGGGAGGAGCTGAGTGGAGAGGAGCTGAGTGAGGAGCTGAGTGGGGAGGAGCTGAGTGGGGAGGAGCTGAGGGAGGAGGAGCTGAGTGAGGAGGAGCTGAGTGAGGAGCTGAGTGGGGAGGAGCTGAGGGAGGAGGAGCTGAGTGAGGAGCTGAGTGGGGAGGAGCTGAGGGAGGAGGAGCTGAGGGAGGAGGAGCTGAGTGGGGAGGAGCTGAGTGGGGAGGAGCTGAGGGAGGAGGAGCTGAGTGAGGAGGAGCTGAGTGAGGAGCTGAGTGGGGAGGAGCTGAGGGATGAGGAGCTGAGTGAGGAGGAGCTGAGGAAGGAGGAGGTGAGGGGGGAGGAGCCGAGTGAGGAGGAGCTGAGTGGGGAGGAGCTGAGGGAGGAGGAGCTGAGTGAGGAGGAGCTGAGTGGGGAGGAGCTGAGTGGGGAGGAGCTGAGGGAGGAGGAGCTGCGTGAGGAGGAGCTGAGTGGGGAGGAGCTGAGGGATGAGGAGCTGAGTGAGGAGCTGAGTGGGGAGGAGCTGAGGGAGGAGGAGCTGAGTGAGGAGGAGCTGAGGAAGGAGGAGGTGAGGGGGGAGGAGCCGAGTGAGGAGGAGCTGAGTGGGGAGGAGCTGAGGGAGGAGGAGCTGAGTGAGGAGGAGCTGAGTGAGGAGGAGCTGAGTGGGGAGGAGCTGAGGGAGGAGGAGGTGAGGGAGGAGGAGCTGAGGGAGGAGGAGCTGAGGGAGGAGGAGCTGAGGGGGGAGGAGCCGAGTGAGGAGGAGCTGAGTGGGGAGGAGCTGAGGGAGGAGGAGCTGAGTGAGGAGGAGCTGAGTGGGGAGGAGCTGAGGGAGGAGGAGCTGAGGGAGGAGGAGCCGAGGGGGGAGGAGCCGAGTGAGGAGGAACTGAGTGGGGAGGAGCTGAGTGAGGAGGAGCTGAGTGAGGAGGAGCTGAGTGAGGAGCTGAGTGGGGAGGAGCTGAGGGATGAGGAGCTGAGTGAGGAGCTGAGTGGGGAGGAGCTGAGGGAGGAGGAGCTGAGTGAGGAGGAGCTGAGGAAGGAGGAGGTGAGGGGGGAGGAGCCGAGTGAGGAGGAGCTGAGTGGGGAGGAGCTGAGGGAGGAGGAGCTGAGTGAGGAGGAGCTGAGTGAGGAGGAGCTGAGTGGGGAGGAGCTGAGGAAGGAGGAGCTGAGGGAGGAGGAGCTGAGTGGGGAGGAGCTGAGTGGGGAGGAGCTGAGGAAGGAGGAGGTGAGGGAGGAGGAGCTGAGGGAGGAGGAGCCGAGGGAGGAGGAGCCGAGGGGGGAGGAGCCGAGTGGGGAGGAGCCGAGTGAGGAGGAGCTGAGTGAGGAGGAGCTGAGTGGGGAGGAGCTGAGGGAGGAGGAGCTGAGTGGGGAGGAGCTGAGTGGGGAGGAGCTGAGGAAGGAGGAGGTGAGGGAGGAGGAGCTGAGGGAGGAGGAGCTGAGGGAGGAGGAGCTGAGGGGGGAGGAGCCGAGTGAGGAGGAGCTGAGTGAGGAGGAGCTGAGTGGGGAGGAGCCGAGGGAGGAGGAGCCGAGGGAGGAGGAGCCGAGGGGGGAGGAGCCGAGTGAGGAGGAACTGAGTGGGGAGGAGCTGAGTGGGGAGGAGCTGAGTGAGGAGGAGCTGAGTGAGGAGGAGCTGAGGGAGTAGGAGCTGAGGGAGTAGGAGCTGAGGGCGGAGGAGCTGAGTGGGGAGGAGCTGAGGGAGGAGGAGCTGAGGGAGGAGGAGCCGAGGGAGGAGGAGCCGAGGGGGGAGGAGCCGAGTGGGGAGGAGCTGAGTGGGGAGGAGCCGAGTGGGGAGGAGCCGAGTGAGGAGGAGCTGAGTGAGGAGGAGATGAGTGGGGAGGAGCTGAGGGAGGAGGAGCTGAGGGGGGAGGAGCCGAGGGGGGAGGAGCCGAGTGGGGAGGAGCTGAGTGGGGAGGAGCTGAGTGAGGAGGAGCTGAGGGAGTAGGAGCTGAGGGCGGAGGAGCTGAGTGAGGAGGAGCTGAGGAAGGAGGAGCTGAGTGGGGAGGAGCTGAGGAAGGAGGAGCTGAGTGGGGAGGAACTGAGTGGGGAGGACCTGGGTCCAGGGCAGAGCCAGGATGCTGGAGGCCGCCGCATCTTTATCGGTGGGGTCAGGGGTCACCACACGGAATCTTTTTGCCGGGATCTGAGGCTGGAGACTGCGGGAAGCTCTCAGGGGAGGGCCTGCAGTGGAGCAGGCCTAGGTGGGAGGCGGCCAGCAGGAGAGGAAACGAGGGCCCAGGGAACGGGAAGGGCGGGGGCTTCGGCCAGAGGGGGCCAGGAGCTGGGGGAATGTGGGAGGAGGACCGTCGGTCCCAAGATCACTCCCCGTCTCCGGGCCCCTCTGGCCACCAGGTCCTGCCACCAGGTCCTGACACCATCCAGCCTGCCTTGCTTCCACCGCCCCATCTGTGGGGCTGTCAGGCACTTCCCACATGGGCACGCAGGGCTCCTGAGCCTGGCTGTCCTCCGACACCAGCTGGGGGAACCTGCCAGCACCCAGCTCTTCCTTCTTGATCACACCTCGCACAGGTATTGCAAGGACAGGTGGAGGGCACTGGGGCTGTGAACTCTCACGTCACCGCGCCGCACGCACTGGGACAGTGGACACTGCCTCTCCGGACTTCCTGAAGGGCTGACAGGGAAGGGGATGAGGCTGTCCCACCAGGGACAGTCCCCCCACCACCTCTGTGAAGAAGCTCCCAGCCTGTCCTGAGGGTGCTGCAACCCTGGGCTGGACCCTCTGTCCCCTGGTTCCCAGGAGACCCCGACAGAGCCCCCCGAACCCACCCACTCCATCCCCTCGCTTTCTGCCAGTTCCACTGGGCTCAGGGCCTGCAGATCTGGAAGAGGATGCCTGGTCCCGTGGCCCCCGCACCGTTATCTCTTCATTACTTTTTCCTCTTATCTACCCAGTTTCCATTCTCTCATGCAGCCGGAACCACTGGACTAGAATGACAGCAGGATCAGCGCAGCACCGCGCCACCGCCTCCCCGTCTGCCTGCCAGCCAGTAGGGCTTCAGCCACTCGCCAGCTGGCCCAAGCAGCAAAGCCCATCGGGCCTCGGGGAGCACTGTCTGTGGCGGTTCACAGCTCCTTCCCCAACACTGTCACCCACCTGAGTGGCCCAGACAGCACTCGGCCGGCCTGCTGAGCAGAGCTGGGAGCAGGGTGGACCTGGCAGAGCACTCCCCAGCTGGGGTGAAGAGGGCTCGCCCAGCGTGGGCATGGGCGGCTGCCTAGACACCCACGTGAGCACTGCCCAAGCTCTGGGGAAACGAATGAAAGAAGGAAAAGGAGCCGAGAGAAGTGAGAAGAGAACAATGCTGTTTCAGTCCCAGGTCCAATCACACCTGCTGCCAGCTCCATCTGTTCACATCCCATTCCCCAGAGCCCGTGGCTGTGTCCCCCACGGGGCAGAAGAGACTCTGCAGGTGAGACCGGCTGAGAGTCTAGTAGGGGGTCCTCCTGGATGACCCCGGCCCAGTTCATCACACGGTCCTTACAGGATGGAGGCAGGAGGGGCAGAGGGAGCAGTGGCCGCAGCAGCAGAGGTCGGGGTGACAAGCAAGGGACCATGCCAGAGCCCAGGAGCACAGCAGACTCTGGAGCCCAGAGAAGTCAGCAACGAGTCTTCCCAGAACCCCTAGAGGTGCCCAACCCGCCCACACCTCCACACCCCGCCCTTCCATGCCCAGCCCCGCCCACATCTCCATGCCCTGCCCACACCTCCACGCCCCTCCACGTCCAGCCACACCCCGCCACGCCCATACCTCCACGCCAGCCCAGAGCAAAGCCTCTGACTATGCCTTCAGGGGACCTGCCACCTGCAGTATCAGAACTCGGACCACGAGCCCCCAGAGAACAGTGCTGCAGGGGACAGACCCCGGGGGGCCACAGCGAACGGGGAGCTTCCCGAGGTCTTCGAGGGGCGCCATCAAGACAGACGTGGCGCGGAGCACACAGGGGCAGTGGAGGCTCCGCGAGGCACCATCCTCAGCACAGGATGCCACCACAGAGACACTGGGACTGGAGGCATTGGGAGGGCAGCGGGGCCCCAGGGGTCTCCTGAAGGTCACCCGCCCAGCACCCCCCAAGACAGGCGCTACCGTGTGAGCTCCCCACAGCTGACGCAACAAGTCACCGCAAGCCAGTGGCCTAGAACCACGCAGCTTCATCACAGTCCGGCAGCCAGGAGACCGAGATGCTGTCCTGAGGCAGGTGTGGGCAGGTTGGGGCAAATGTGGGCAGGTGTGGGCAGGTGTGGGCGGGTGTGGGCAGGCGGGGCCCTCAGAGACTCAGGGAGGACCCATTCCTGCCTTTTCCAGCTCCCAGAGGCCCCTGCTCCACCCTCGGAGCCGATGGATAATTCCGGCCTCCGCCCTCCTCTTCACGCCTCTGACTAGGACACGGGTCACCGGACTGATGGCCCACCCTGAATGCAAGATGATCTCAGCTGGCTCCTTAATCTGCAAAGACCCTATTTCCAAATAAGGTCCACTCGCCGATGCTGGGGGCCAGGACGGGGACATCTCTTTCCGGGGGACACATGTTAGCCCCCATGAGATCCGAGGAGTGAACCCCACCCCCTGTGAAGGCTGCGGGATGAGGGGTCCCCGTCGGCACCCTGAAAACACCAGCAAAGCTGGTGCAGAACATCTAGGAAGACCAGGCAGGGTCAGAGGCATTTTGGGGGCCACCGCGTCACACGTGCAGGGAGGGCGCTGAGGGAGGTGGGTGGGGGCCCAGGGTCTGCGTGTGCGCGTGTGTGTGCGTGTAGTGGTGTATGTGTGTAGTGGTGTGTGCATGTAGTGGTGTGTGCATGTAGTGGTGTGTGTACGTAGTGGTGTATGTAGTGGTGTGCGTGTAGTGGTGTGTGTGTGTAGTGTGTGTGTAGTGTGTGTAGTGTGTGTGTAATGGTGTGTGTGTGTAGTGGTGTGTATGTGTAGTGTGTGCATAGTGGTGTGTGTGTAGTGTGTGTGTAGTGGTGTGTGTGTGTAGTGTGTGTAGTCTGTGTAGGTAGTGGTCTGTATGTGTAGTGTGTGCATAGTGATGTGTGTGTAGTGTGTGTAATGGTGTGTGTGTGTGCAGTGGTGTGTATGTGTAGTGTGCATAGTGGTGTGTGTGTAGTAGTGTGTGTAGTGTGTGTGTAGTGGTGTGTAGTGTGTGTGTAATGGTGTGTAGTGATGTGTAGTGGTGTGTATAGTGTGTAATGGTGTGTGTGTGTAGTGTGTATGTGTAGTGTGTGCATAGTGGTGTGTGTGTGTAGTGTGTGCGTAGTGGTGTGTGTAGTGGTGTGTAGTGGTGTGTGTAGTGTGTGTGTAATGTGTGTAGTGGTGTGTATGTGTGGTGTGTGCATAGTGGTGTGTGTGTACTGTGTGTGTAGTGGTGTGTGTGTACTGTGTGTGTAGTGTGTGTAGTGGTGTGTGTAGTGTGTGTAGTGGTGTGTGTGTAGTGTGTAGTGTGTGTGTAGTGTGTGTAGTGGTGTGTGTAGTGTGTAATGGTGTGTGTAGTGGTGTGTATGTGTAGTGTGTGCATAGTGGTGTGTGTAGTGTGGTGTGTAGTGTGTAGTGGTGTGTGTGGTGTGGTATGTGTATTGTGTGCATAGTGGTGTGTGTGTGTAGTGTGTAGTGGTGTGTGTGTAGTGGTGTGTGTAGTGTGTAATGGTGTGTGTGTAATGTGTGTGTGTAATGGTGTGTATGTGTAGTGTGCATAGTGGTGTGTGTAAGTAATGTGTGCGTGTAGTGGTGTGCGTAGTGGTGTGTGTAATGGTGTGTAGTGGTGTGTGTAGTGTGTGCGTGTAGTGGTGTGTGTAGTGGTGTGTGTGTAGTGTGTGTAATGGTGTGTGTGTAGTGGTGTGTATGTGTAGTGTGTGCATAGTGGAGTGTGTAGTGTGTAATGGTGTGTGTGTAGTGTAGTGTGTGCGTGTAGTGGTGTGTGTAGTGTGTGTGTAGTGGTGTGTGTAGTGTGTGTAATGTGTAGTAGTGTGTGCATAGTGGTGTGTGTAGTGTGTGTGTAGTGGTGCGTGTAGTGTGTGTAGTGGTTGTGTGTAGTGTGTGTAGTGGTGTGTGTAGTGTGTGTGTAGTGGTTGTGTGTAGTGTGTGTAGTGGTGTGGGTGTAGTGTGTGTAGTGGTGCGTGTAGTGGCGTGTGTAGTTGTGTGTAGTGTGTGTAGTGGTGTGTGGTGTGCGTGTAGTGTGCAGTGTGTGTATAGTGGTTGTGTGCTGTGTGTGTAGTGTGTGTAGTGGTGTATGTAGTGGTGTGTATGCAGTGGTGCGTGTGTAGTGGTGTGTGTAGTGTAGTGTGTGTGTAATGTGTGTGTGTAATGGTGTGTGTAGTGTGTGGTAGTGTGTGCGTGTAGTGGTGTGTGTAGTGGTTTGTATGTAGTGTGTGTGTAGTGGTGTGTGTACTGTGCGTGTAGTGTGTGTAGTGGTGTGTGTATCTAGTGGTGTATGTAGTGGTGTGTGTGTGTAGTGTGTGTAGTGTGTAGTGGTACGTGTAGTGGTGTGTGTAGTGGTTGTGTGTAGTGTGTGTAGTGGTGTGTGTAGTGTGTGTGTAGTGGTTGTGTTGTGTGTGTAGTGTGTGTAGTGTGTAGTGGTGTGTGTGTAGTGGTGTATGTAGTGTGTATGCAGTGGAGTGTGTGTAGTGGTGTGTGTAGTGTAGTGTGTGTGTAATGGTGTGTAGTGGTGTGTAGTGTGTGTAGTGTAAGTGTAGTGGTGTGTAGTGTGTGTAGTGTGCGTGTAGTGGTGTGTGTACTGTGTGTGTGTAGTGTGTGTAGTGGTGCGTGTAGTGGTGTATGTAGTGGTGTGTGTAGTGGTGTGTGTAGTGGTGTGTATAGTGTGTGCGTGTAGTGTGTGTAGTGGTGTGTGTGTAGTGTAGTGTGTGTAGTGGTGTGTGTAGTTGTGTGTGTAGTAGTGTATGTAGTGGTGTGTGTAGTGCGTGTAGTGTGTGTAGTGTGTGTGTAGTGGTGTGTGTAGTGTGTGTAGTGGTTTGTATGTAGTGTGTAGTGTGTACTGCGCATGTAGTGTGTGTAGTGGTGTGTGTAGTGGTGTATGTAGTGTGTGTGTAGTGGTGTGTGTAGTGTGTGTAGTGTGTGCGTGTAGTATGTGTAGTGGTGTGTGTGTAGTGTGTGTAGTGGTGTATGTAGTGGTGTGTGTAGTGTGGTGTGTGTAGTGTGTGCGTGTAGTGGTGTGTGTGTAGTGTGTGTAGTGGTGTGTAGTGTGTAGTGGTGTGTGTGTAGTGTGTGTGCAGTGGTGTGTGTACTGTGTGCATGTAGTGTGTGTAGTGGTGTGTGTAGTGGTGTATCTAGTGGTGTATGTAGTGGTGTGTGTGTGTAGTGGTGTGTATGTAGCGGTGTGTGTCATGTTGCATGGTGAGCTCTAACGACCCCAGCCCCCAACACCCAACTCTACCTCGTGCCACCCGGAGTGCAGGCGAGCCGTCCCCACCAAGTCCACACTGCAGGTTCACGAGCGAAATCAGTGCTGCTGCAGTTCCACACCGCTACGTTCTGAAGTCACTTTGTGAGCAGACATAGACCCTGGCAGCACACTCTGCAGATGGGACAACTGAGGCCTGGGGCCGTGCCACCCTCCCAGCCAGGAGTGGAGCCCGCGCTGTTGGAGACCGGCATGGCCTTCACCGTGGGCTGCTGGCCCCAGTGGGGGAAAACCCAGACACCGCAGGGAACGGACACGCTCCTCGCTGTCGAGCGGGAATCGCTTACCGCCGGGGCCTTCGCCACAGCTCCCAGCACGACCGACGCTCGGGAAACGACTGCTGATTCTCCGCAGCTGATTTCCTCAACGCCAATTAAACGCTCCAGCGTCCCTTATCGCTGGAACGCGCGCTCCACAGCTCTTCAGCTATCCCTCATTACGGATGTAGCTGTGACTTCATTGTCCGGCAGCCGCGTTCATTTCCTGAAGGGAGACCCGGAATCGGGGGACGGGAGGAGAGGGAGAGACAAGACAGAGAGGGAGCGGGGGAAGCACAGGGGGAGAGAGGCCCCATTTGTGCGGCGCTGTTCTCCGTGTGCAGTGAGGACACCGCCGGGTACACGCAGGTGCCGGCTGGGTATTGGCCTCATAGGTGATTGAAGGGGCCCCTGGAATTTCTCTAAGATTCTGGAACTGAAGGTGTCTCAGTCCGTCTGCACCACTGTTACAGGTTACCTGAGAGCAGGTAACTTCTAAAAAGTGCCACTGTCTTCTCTCCAGTTCCGCAGGCCGGGAAGTCCAGGATGAAGGCACCAGCCTCTAGCGAGGGCCTCCTGGCTGCACCCAACCTGACAGGAGGCCAAAGGCCAGAGAGCAGCCGGCTCAGCACCACGTGAAGAATCCACTTTTACAAAGGCCTGAATCCCATTAACAAGGATGGCGCCCTTGTGGACGAGGCACTCCTAACACCGCCTGGTGGGCAGCACCTGGATCTGGGAGGGCAGGCGCTCCTCCACAGCACAGGGGACGTCCCCGTGCTCTCAGGGATGGCGGCAACACCTGTATCTCAGAGGGCATGCACTCCTCGGGGGCAGCACCTGGATCTCAGAGAGCACACGCTCCTCCACAGCACAGGGGACATCCCCGTGCTCTCAGGGATGGGGGTCACCAGCCAGGGAGAGGGGACCTCAGGCGGTGAAGGAGGTCCCTGTTCATGCCCGGCTCACGCAGGGAACACAGGGAGCAGAGGACCGAACACGGTTACGTGGAGGTTGCTAGACACAGAGCCCCTCTGACGACAGAATCCAAGCCTGGCTGACTCGGAGGCGCTTTCACTCTCCTCCTGGCCTCGCCCATCATCCGAGATCCGCCTAACAGCCCAGCACAAACCCTCCGTGATGTCAGGAGGGAGGCCCTGGCTGAATCTGAGCAGGAAATACTGCAGACCCCGGCGAGGTGAAACCTGGCAGGGCAGCTCGGGCGCTGCAGGCCTGGGCAAGGCTGCAGCGGCCTCTGGTGGCCGCATGAGCTCAGGATGCCAGCACCTAGGCCCAGCCCTGCCCCAGGAGCCCAAGGAGGGCGGGGAGGGGGGCCAGGGCTCTGGAGCGTACCCGGTGTGACAGGCTGCCTGGGACACAGCAAGAGGACGGGCCCTGTCTGCCCTGCTGCAGCGGGAGTGCTGAGAGGGCCCGGGCGGGACAGCATGAAGAGTGGGGAAGGAGGGGCGCCTGTGCAGGACTACCACGCACGGGGTACCAGGGAAGGCCTCCCGGGGGGACGGGGACGGGGCGTTCAAACCAGGGCAACACAGGGAAAAGCGGCAGAGGCCACAGCTGTGGCTGGTGCAAAGGCCCTGGGGCAGGAGCCAGTTCACTTGAGGAGCCCGCTGGGGCAGAGGGAAGCAGCCAGGGGGATGCTGGGAGCAGAGGCACCATCTCCACCATCACTCTGCCCCCCAAAACCCCGCTGGGCACACGGAGGGTCCCGGCCAATGCTGGGCCGGCAGGGTGACACCCCCAAGCCACGGCCAAGGCACTCCCCGCCCTCCCCAGCCACACCCACGCGCACCAATCTCTGTTCCAGTGCCCCATCCCACCCCGTCCTCGAATAAGCAGACTGTCAAAAGGAAACTGGGGGTCACTGTGTAGACAGAAAACCTAGTTTGTTTGGTATAAATTTGGTTCCCTAAAAATAAACACCCCAATAACAAGGCTGTGCTGCAGCCGGACCAGCGCCTCCCACAGCGGGGGAAACTCCACTGCAGCTGGACCAGGGCCTCCCACGGGGGTGGGGGCAGGGAACTCCAGAGGGGCCCAGGCACTGCCTGTAACTCTACGCAGCATCTACCCGGAACTCTACGCAGCACCCACCCGGAATTCTACACACCATCCACCCAGAACTCCACGCGGCATCCACCCGGGGCCTCGCGGGGCTCCCAGAACAAAGGCCAGATCGGCAGGACACAGCCAGCGTGGGATGCTGACACTCACAGGAACCCCCGACTCACACCAACCCCCCACTGACAGCAACACCCCCCACTCAAACCAACCTCCCATTCACACTAATCCTAACCCACCCCACACACACACCACCCCCCCATTCACACCAACTCTCCCCTCACACCAACACCCCCTACTCACAACCAAACTCCCCCCAGTCACACTGACCCCCCCACTCCCACCACCTCCCCTCACTCCCACACACACCATACCCGTATACACCACCATACACCTCCCACCACAACTGACCCAGGCAGAGAGAACCCCCCCACCCCTGCTCCCTCCCGGGTGTCTGGAGTGTAACCTCAGCAGAGGCCCCAAGCTCTGCCAACAGGGAGGTCACTGGGGCCAGCGGGTGAGGGAGGCTGGGTGACCGGTGACACTGGTGGGCTGGAGGCCCTGGGAAAGACCACGCCTCAGGTTCCCCACCATCCCCTCCCAGGCTGTGGAGTCGGCAGGGGCCTCGCTTTGCCGTGTGCCTGGTGGGCTCGGGCAGATGTGAGGCCCTCGGCCTGGCAGAGGCATCCAGCCGCCCCAGTCCACACTCCCTGAGCCTTTCTCCTGCAAAAACATTTATTCACAGGTGGGCCGGGGTCAGCTGAGATTTATTCACAGGTGGGCCGGGGTCAGCTGAGATTTATTCACAGGTGGGCCAGGGTCAGCTGAGCGTGAAGTGCTGGGCACAGAGTTCACCCGGCCGTCCCAGCAGGCCCTGGGCTGGGATAAACTCCAGCGGCACCGGCTCGGGCCCCTTCTTCTTCAGGTCCCGCTCAAAGATCTGCAAAGCACAAAGCACGGCGGCTCTCAGGCTTGGCTCAGTGCCCTGTGGCCCAGACCCTCGCACCCCGGCCCAGTTCCGCACCTCGTAGGCCGTGAGCTCCAGCAGTGGCGCGATGCTGACCTCAGGCACGGACAGGGCCTGGTTGATGACGCTGGCGGCTTTGGACACCTCAGGGTGGTAGTGGCGCTGGAGGGCCTGGGGCAGTAGGGCCGTTAAGAGGCAGCTGCCCCAGGCCCCCGCCCTGTGCCCCCAGCCATGGCCTCCCTGTGCTCCCAACCAGAGTGGGCAGGGTCAGGACGGAGCCATGTGAGAAGGCCAAGCACCAAGCACCCACAAACCCAGGTGGCCAGCTGGGGACGCAACATGAGGCTATGCGGGAGGTGGCATGGGGAGCTGGGCTTTCTGAGGGGCCGAAGGATGGCTCGGGAGGCCCCAGGGTGTGGCAGCAGCGCCCTCACCTGAAGCTCCCACAGGGAGCTCTCCAAGGCCCGGCTCTGGGCTGGGTCCTCCTCTCCAGGGTCGTAGGGGTCGGCGTCCAACTCTAGGAATGAGACGCGGGCCCTTGTCTGCCGTCCACCTCCCCAGGGCACCAGGCACCCCCGCCCCAGCTCCAGCCCAGCCTCCGAGGGCCCCGCAACTCACCAGGGCCGTGTGGACGGTGCACGAGGACCCGGCAGGCAGGGTGCCGGCGCAGCAGGTTACAGATGAAAGGCAGGACCATGAGCAGGGCCTCAGGGGGAGCCGTCAGGGCCAGGCGGGCCAGCCGCTTGGCGAAGGCGGCCACCAGGTAGGCGGGGAGGTGGCTGGGCAGGGCAGTGGTTGTGAGACAGGGCCCGGACTGCTAGCCCCCACCACCCTCCCCTGGCCCCAGGCTGCAGCCGCACAGAGCAGGGCAGAGCCAGGTGCCCTGGTACTCACGAGGAGGACAGGAAGAGGTCAGCCAGGTGGAAGAAGCGGGCGCGGTACTTGACGTGAAAGACAGAGGGGTCCAAGAGGCCGTAGAGCTTCCGGTAGAAGTCGGGGTACTCCCTGCGGGCCGGGGGGAAGGAGCAGTGGATGGAGCAGGGCCCGGGAACTGAGGCCTCCAAGGCCAGGGTCTCACTCGGCGCCCCTTCCTCCCGCCCAGGGACTCCAACACCATGGCCTGTGAGGACAGCGGGGACCCCGTGGGGCAGGGTGGGAAGGGGACAGAGGAGCAGGGCTGGGCAGACTGGGAAGAAGACCTGCACCCCTGGCGACACTCACAGGTTGTGTTTGTGAATCAAGATGAACAGCCCGTTCAAGGCCAAGAGGCTGAGGGCCCCCCCTGCAGACAGACAGACACAGGCTGGAGCTGCAGTGACCTCGCTCCCACCCTACCCCCTGCCCATACTGAGTATAAGTCTGTGGAGTGTGGCCTCTGCCCCTGCTGTCCCCTCCCACAGCCCCCACGGACACAAAGCTGGAGACCACATGCAGGGCAGGGGAGTGGGGGGTGGAGGCAGTGGGATCGGGGAAGAGGAGCTGCGGGGTGGGGGTTGGGGGTGTGAGCGAGGCGGCCGCACTCACCGAGGGGATTAGGGGTGTGGTATGAGTGAGGCGGCCGCACTCACCGAGGTCGCAGGCGCGGGTGAGGAAGTCGATCATGAGCGTGGGCTGCGCCAGCTGCGGCAGGATGGCGTCATGCACAATCAGCAGCACCTTCTTGTAGAGGCTGAGGGGCAGCTGGGCGGGGGCCGGCAGGTGGGGGTGAGGGGCGGCTGGGCAGGGGCCGGCGGGTCGGGGTGAGTCCTCCGCCCTGGGGGAGACCCGGATGCCGCCCCCGCCCCCCCGGCCTGGCCCCTACCTTGTGCTTGAGGAAGCTGAGCCACATGGCCTGGAAAACCCTCCTGTGCTCCTGCAACGGGGTCCAGACTGCACTCGCCGCCCTCCCCACCCCAGACCAGAGCCCGAGCAGCTGCCAGGGCACCCCGAAGCCCAGCCTGAGCCAACACAAGCCTGCTCTCCACTTTTCTGACCCTGCCTTCCCTCTTCCTGTCCCTATTCAAGTCAGGTACACCTCGCCCTCGAGGCTGGAGTCTCAGAACAGCCAAGAAAGCAGCTTTGGCAAGACCATGGCCAAGAGGGGGGCTGCGCCCAACACAGCCCACGGGGCCCACAGGTGGCACCAGAGGCTTGACTCCAAGAGGCGGCGGTGGCCTCTGACCCAAGGGAGGGCCCCGAGTTCACAGGTCTCGTCACCTCCCACACTTCTTTGAGTGACCTGGTGGCCGTGCAAGCTGCCACCTGTACCCTGGGAGTTTCCTCTGGTGAGGAAGGCGGCAGCCTCCATGGGGTCTCACATGCACCCCACACACACCCCCAAACCCGGGAGGGTGCCCGGCTCTCCAGAAGCAACTCACCTTCAGGTGAGCAACCTTCCAGGTGTCCCACAGCTCTGCAGGGAAAGCGAGGGCAAAGGTCACCTGACCCGCAGGGGAGGCAGACCAAGGCTCAGCCCTGTCCGCCCCTGACTCTCAGCACACTCACCCGCCCGCTTCACATAGAAGTTGGAGACGGTGGGCTCCCGGCGGGGCAGGCTCACGGCAGACAGCAGCGTAAAGGCGTTGTTCCAAAAGGTGGGGGGCACCTGCGGAGCCTGGCCTGAGTGCCTGAGCGCCTGGATGCCGCCCCCCAGTCCCTGCCTCCCTGGGAGGCAACAGCATGATGCTGGCGACAGGACCCCATCACCCACCTCGGGGTGCTGGCCAGTGACCCGGGCCACGGCATCCACGGCTGCCTGCATGGTGTGGTAGCGGGTGTCGTCGTAGTCCAGGTACTCCCGGAACTGGGACAGGAGCAGGCTCTGGTCCTCCTCAGGAGACAGCAGGCCTCCCACCACCAACTAGGGGCAAGGACCAGTGAGCAGCCCTGCTCGGCCCAGCATACGCCAGCAAGGTCCAGGCAGGCAGCCCTGCCCCATCGAGCCCCCCAGGCAGACTCCTCCTGGTTGGGTGGGCCACAGGAGCCGCAGGAGTGTCCCAGCCAACAGCCAGGCTCAGCTCAGCAGGCCCCTCCCCCACTACGGGGCCATCCTGGGATCTGGCCAGCCAGCCAGGCCCTCTGGGAGTCCCCAGCAAGGCCCTCACCTTGAAGAGCTCTCGGGGGAACAGGTAGTTGCCTTCCCACTTGGACTTCTCCAGGGGGTGCGCTCCTTCCAGCTGCACGAACTTCATGAGTGCGCTGAGGGCCAGCTCCTGGGAAGGGGGCAGTGCAGGGTGGCTGTGATGCCCTCACCCCACGGATGGGCCCAGAGCTCAGCCCAGTCAGGGAGCCCCTCACATCTAGGCCCAGGGCTGAGAAAAGGGCGGCCGGGCCTTCTCTTGCTCCACATGCCACCAGATGCCACTCTGGGCTTCCGTGTCCCACCCATGATGTAGAGATGACAAGAGCTCTAGTTAAAGAGATCCAGTGCTCACGACAGAGTCTGGCGGGGGAAGGGTACACAGCCCAGGTCTGCTTTATGGGCCACCTGACTGCTCTCTCGTCACCTGTGTCACGGGAATGCCACCATAACCCTTGGGAACAGCTGTGAAAACACAGGCGTGTGATGCCAGCGTGGTGCCCAACTCAGACCCAGGCTCGGAAGCTCTCATCTCGGAGTGGCAAACACAGTGCTTTCAGGGCCCAGGCAAATGACACCACAAAGCAAAAGAGCCACGTGCGGGATGACAGGAGCACACGGCTGTCTCAGAGCTGTCTCTGACTCTCCCTCCAGCCAATCGCAGCCATGAACAAACTTAGACCCCGTGTTGACAGAACTGATTATTTCTTTCTGAGAAGGTGGAAACTGGTTATTTTCATGTGGTATCTCCCCAACATTTAAAAGTCTGCAGCTCGGCTATAATTACAGACAGACGTGTCGGCGAGGATGTGGAGTATGGAACCCTCAAATGCTGCCAGGGGGAGTGTAAGATAGCGCAGCTACTATGGAAAACAGTCTTGTAGTTCCTCATAACATTAAAAACGCAGCTGCTGTGTGGCCTTGTAATTCCACTGATAAGGCATATTCAAGCAAAAGAAACATCACACAAAAGTTTGTACGCGAACGTTCACAGTCCGCTGTTCGTAACAGCCAAAGGTGGAAACGACCCAAATGCCCAGCAACATACGAGCGGCTGAACGATACGTGCTGTGCTATACGACGGGCTGCTACTCAGCCACAAAGAGAACCAACTTCGAACACACCGATGAGTGAAAGAAGCCACATACCGTATGATCCCCTTTATGAGGAGCGTCTAGAAAAAGCAAACCCATTGATCCAGAAAGTAACCACTGATCCAGTAGTGGTTGCCTGGGGCTGGGGGTGGAAAGGGGTGGGATATAGGAGCGATGTTAACTGGTACAGGATTTCTTTTCGGGGCGATAAAGATGTTCTGGGATAGTGGTAACCACTGCACAACACAGTAACAGATGCTAACTTCTCAGCTTTAAACAGTAAACTGTGTCTCAGTTATTCCTCATTACAGATTTTAAGAAAGCTCATAATGCACTCCCATGGCTGCAGACCACAGTGTGATCTAAGCAAACACATCTGTGGACTGGCACGAGGCTTGGTGTGCGTGCTCTATGCAAACACAGAGATCCCCGTGGATGCCACTGGAGATGGAACACGGATTCTGCGTCTTCAATATTCAGTACAGGACTCGATAGCCATGTTTCTGAATGGGACTGAACACCCACAGGGTGATGCTCCCATGAAGGAAGCAGCTTTGCCTGGACAATTGTGGGAGCCCCAGACCTCTGCTTTGTGGATAACCTGGGAGTGGGGGTGCAGGGGATGGACAAGGATGAGGCCAGCCCAATGACCCACCTTGACCTGAAAGGAGGGGTGGCCCAGGAGCTCTCCCAAGCGATTGCAGCAGCTGTGATAGCGGTGTCTCATCCACACCTTGTACTTCCGTGTGGCTCCCTGGGACCCTGCAGACAGGTTAGGGTGGTCAGCCCACATGAGGCCCACATATGCCACCCTGGGCCCAGCCCAAAATCTCAGGCCTGGCTCCACCCTCCCATTGTCTTCTACTCAGCCTCCGCAGGTGGAAACAGGTCGCTATGGCCCCCAGACCTGTGCTGGGACCAGCACATTCCCTGAGCCCTGCAAACAGGAAGAGCACCTCCTACCCCAGGACTGCCCCAGCCAAGCTGCCAGGAGCAGGATCCACATCCCCTCTCTTTACTCCAAGACCTGATGTCCCCAGGATGGGGACATAAAGGAAGCTCCGAGTTTAAGCGACCGTGTCAGGATCAGTCAACATCAAATTACAAAAGGGGTGCAAAGCACACAAAAAGTCGTACCTTGTCCATTGTTCATCTACACTCAGCTGCAGGGCACCCATGTCACCCCTGCCCCAACGCCACCATCCATCTTCCACGGTGGGCTTGGTGCGTCCTCCCACCAGCCTGCACGGCCTGTGCCAGGGTTGGGGGCGCTCATCCCATGGTGACAAAGCCTCCCTCCGACCCACGGAAAGAGAAGAGCAGCCCCGGGGCCCTCCAGGGCTCACCTGTCATGACCATCTCCTCAGAGGGCAGCTGGCCCACAAACAGCTCTCCCCGCTCCAGCAAGGCCCCGAAAAGACGGCTGCACGTGCGGACTGCTTCCTGGAACTCCTCCTGGTCCTCAGACTGCAGCAGAGGCGGCGGCGGGGTGCCGAGGCGGCGGCAGGGCGCCCAGCCGGCAAGTGTCACCTTCGCCCCTGCCTAGGCTGCCCCCAACCCGTTCCCTTCCCCCTCGGGACGCCAGCCCCGTCACCCCCGACCCGTGACCCACGCGCCTCCCACCCTGACCCTCCAACGCCGTCTCGGAACCTCCTGGGGACCTGCCGCCGCAGCCCCCCATTCAAGTCCCGCTCCCGTGCCGCGACTCCGGCCCTGCGACGCCGCCAGGCCCACCTGCAGCACGGCCAGGATGTCGAACACGGCGTTGGCCTCACTGCGGCTCGCCAGCACCGCCTCCAGCCGGCGGCCCAGAGCCCGGCGAACTCCCGCGGCGCCCGGCTCCCGCTCCATGCCGCCGCCAACACGGGACAACGCGGATTCTCAGCCGCCGGCGCTCCCGTGACGTCACCACGGCGCGTAGAACCCGACGTCATCTCTACGCGCCGTACCCCAACCCCGTCTTTCGCGCGGAGCCCGAGTCCCAGGCGTGCCGCCGACGTCATCGCAGCGCGCCACGCCCGAGTCCCAGGCGTGCCGCTGGCCATGGCGCTGTTCTACGTCGCGCGGTACCCGGGCCCCGATGCGGCAGCTGCGGCGGGGCCGGAGGGCGCGGAGGCCGGGGCGCACGGCAGGGCCCGCGCGCTGCTCGAGCGGCTGCAGAGCCGGGCCCGCGAACGGCAGCAGCAGCGGGAGCCCGCGCAGACCGAGGCGGCTGCACCGACCGAGCCGGCGACCAGGAGGCGACGGCGGCCCCGGCGGCGGCGGCGGGTGAACGACGCGGAGCCGGGGAGCCCGGAGGCGCCGCAGGGAAAGCGACGGAAGGCGGACGGCGAGGACGCGGGCGCAGGTGGGCCGCGGGGCGAGCGGGCTCCCTCTGGGGCGCCGGCGACTCGGTGCTGACGCGCTGCGGGGTGGGTGTCTGCCTCGCAGAAAGCGACGAGGAGGCGCCGGGGGAGCCCAGCGCAGGGAGCAGCGAGGAGGCGCCGGGGGAGCGCAGCGCCAGCGCCGAGGCGGCCCCAGATGGACGGGCCCTGGAGGAGGCGGCCGGACCCCTGGTCCCCGGCCTGGTGCTGGGGGGGTTCGGGAAGAGGAAGGCGCCGAAGGTGAGCGTCGGCGGGCGGGAGGGTGGTCGGCGTGAGAGGGTAGGCTGCGCGGATTCTTAAGTGCGGCGGTCGCCCCGGAAGGTTTCGTTCAGTGAATGTTCCCGGGTCACAGCCGCGCCTCGCTGCCAGGCCTGCAGTTTCATCGCCTAGGGGTCTGGATCTTGCACGTGCAGAGCTCCCGTTTCCTCTGCTAGGCTTGCCCCTGTCCTCCCGCCGCGCCGCGCCAGTTCTCCTGCAAGATGTGTTTGCGTGAACGTGCGGGGTTTCCTGCTGTGCGCTCACCGCCTCAGGAGTAAGTCAGAGGCCGTTCTGCAAGCCCCTGACCGTTGGTGTTTTTGCTTAACACGTGTAGTTTTCGGTAAAGAGATTTCCGACGAGACAGGTGAAGAAAGCGAGAAGTTTGGCAGAGTGCTCGGGCACCTTAGGTAGGGCAGGTGGAGGAGATTCTCTTTGAGTTGGGATGCAAAGACTTGAAGCCAGGTCAAGGTTGGGGGTTGGGGGTGCCAGGCAGAGGCCTCGAGGCAGGGACGCCGGCGTGGCTGGGGCAGGCGAGCGCCAGGTCACAGGACCTCCTGGCTGCGGGAGCGTGGATGCCACTGTGGGTTGATGGGAGGCTACAGAGTGAGTTTGCTCAGGGAGTGGCATCTGCTTTTACTGTTTAACTTCTGAAGGCTGTATGGAAAGCGCATCCTGGGGCTGAGAAGGAGCTGAAGACTACAGAGGTTTCCCCAGGCTCCCTCCCCCAGCTGCTTCCACCGTGGGCTTCTGCGCGAGAGCCTGGAAAGCGCTCACCTGGCCTCTCTTTCTTTTTGATGGCAGGTCCAGCCTTTCCTGCCAAGGTGGCTGGCTGAGCCTAACTGTGTCAGAAAGAATGTCACGGAAGATCTGGTTCCTATCGAGGACATCCCTGACGTCCATCCTGACCTGCAGAAGCAGCTGCGGGCACACGGCATCTCGTCCTACTTTCCAGGTGCCCCAGCCCCGGGCAGGCAGCTGAGGGAACACCTCCCTGGGCACCCACACACAAGGCTGTGAGTGGCCGTGGGTCAGGCGTCCCTGCCACATCGGTGCCAAGTGTGGTCTCAGCACCCTCAAGCTCATGGTTCCCACTTGGATCTCCTGAGGCTGGCGTTCCTCTGGGCCTTGGTGCCATCCCTCTGGGGAGCGGTTCCCAGGCCTCCAGCAGAGCAGCCCAGCCCAGAGGTCACAGGCAGGGAAGCAGCAGGCCTAGGCCTAGGCGTAAACACGACTTCTCTCTCGCCTTTCCTCATCCAGTCCAGGCAGCTGTGATTCCCGCCCTCCTGGAGAGCGCAGCCTGTGGGTTTCTGGTGGGCAGAGGCGGCTACCGGCCTAGCGACCTCTGTGTTTCTGCCCCAACAGGCAGTGGGAAGACACTGGCCTTCGTCATCCCTGTGGTGCAGGTCTGTGTGAGGGTCCCCTTTCTCTACAGCGGGTGTGCAGAGGACAGGTAACAGCCTTGCTGACGCAGGCGCCCCTTCCCCCTCAGGCCCTGCTTTCGAGAGTGGTCTGCCACATCCGTGCCCTGGTTGTGCTGCCCACCAAGGAGCTGGCCCAGCAGGTATGTGGACCCTAGACCTGGAGTGTGGCACCGCCCGCCTCAGCTTCCCTGCTGAGTGCACAGCGATCAGCCCCTGGGGGACCCAGATTAGATCTGGGGTCCTTTTTGCTGCAGTAGGTGGACACCAGCTACCTCCAGGCCAGTGACAGACTTCTCCTGCAGGTGAGCAAAGTTTTCAACATCTACACAGATGCCACACCTCTGAGAGTCTCCCTGGTTACGGGACAGAAGTCTCTGGCCAAGGAGCAGGAGAGCCTCGTCCAGAAAACGTAGGTTGTGTCAGGGTGCGGGTTTTTCAGGGGGTCCCTGCTCAGCCCTGCAGGTGGCCTGAGGCACCGTGGGAGCAGAGGAGGGGCCAGCATCTTTAACCATCTGTTCCCGTGAAGAGAAGGAGCTCCCACCCGCCCCCTTCCCATGTGGGGTGGAGTCGGGGCTATGGGGCGAGGCAGCGTCTTGCTATCCGGAAGCCCTTGAGAAAGCTTCCTTCTCTCGAGCCGCTCTCTGGTCTGTAGAGGTGATGGGTACCGCTGCTTGGCTGACATCGTGGTAGCCACCCCCGGCCGCCTGGTGGACCACATCGACCAGACCCCAGGATTCAGCCTCCAGCAGCTCCGCTTCCTGGTATGTCCCCGCCCCAGGGGCCTGGGCTTTGAGCTCAGGGCCGCGCCACCCAGTCCCGGGCTCCCTGTCTCCTGCAGGTTATCGACGAGGCTGACCGGATGATTGACAGCATGCATCAGTCCTGGCTGCCGCGGGTGGTGGCGGCCGCCTTCCAGAGCGAGGACCCCGCGGACCCCTGTGCCCTGTTCCAGCGAAGGCAGGCCCAGGCTGTGACAGCCGCCAGGTATCCAGCAGCACTCCCAGGTGCTGGCCTCCCCTGAGCAGAGTCCTCTGCACACAGCTCTCCTTCCTTAATGCCCAGAGATAAGGCTGGCTTGAGCTCTGGTGCACAGAACCGCATCGTTCTGTCACGTGAGCTGGACCCACCTTGCTCCTGGTCTGCGGCAGTCTCTACAGTGCATAGCGTGAGGAATCCTGTTCCCTGGAGGTTCGGGGCAGCCACTGGTAGGGTGCCAGCAACACCTCCTTCTCTTCCAGCACCTGCTGTCCCCAGATGCCCCTGCAGAAGCTGCTCTTCTCAGCTACTCTGACCCAGAACCCTGAAAAGCTGCAGCAGCTTGGCCTCCACCAGCCCCGGCTTTTCTCCACAGGGCTAGCACACAGGGGCCTGGAAGATACAGATGGGGACGGGGATTCGGGGAAGTATGCCTTTCCTGTTGGGCTCACGGTGAGTGGGATACCATGTGGGCAGAGGGTTGCACTGGGAGCCTGGGGCCCCTAACCAATCCTCACCTCCACCCCGACCCCCTGCCGTCCCTGTAGCACCACTACGTGCCCTGCAGCCTCAGCTCTAAGCCGCTGGTCGTCCTGCACCTGGTCCTGGAGATGGGCTTCTCGAGGGTTCTCTGCTTCACTAACTCCCGAGAGAACTCCCACAGGTGAGGCCCCGGCTGGGCGGGGGTGGCAGAGGTGGCCTCTGGTCCCAGCATCACTTGGCTGCAGCCTTCTCTCTGCCTAGGCTCTTCCTGCTGGTGCAAGCTTTTGGGGGTGTGGACGTGGCTGAGTTCTCCTCGCGCTATGGGCCTGGCCAGAGGAGGATGATCCTGAAGCAGTTTGAACAGGGGAAGATCCAGCTGTGAGTTCCTGGGCAGGGGCAAGGCCTCTGTGGGGTGGGGTTGCCCACTCCAGGGTCAGCCTGGGGCTCTCTAAAAGGTGCTTCCTTCTGCAAATGGGCTTCCTGTGCCCCGGCCCCATGGCAGCCAGTTCCCAGAAAGGCCTGAGCTGCCCCCCGCAGGGCCGGTGCTGCCACGGCCCCTGCTCCTGGCACATCGGGCCCACAGTGCTGTGTGTCCCGGCAGGCTCATCAGCACGGACGCCACCGCGCGAGGCATCGACGTGCAGGGTGTGGAGCTGGTGGTGAACTACGACGCCCCCCAGTACCTGAGAACCTACGTGCACCGGTGAGCCCCGGCGCAGCGGCCACTGGGGGGTCTGGGGCTTTGTGAGCTCCTGGGCGTTGATGTGGGACTGTCTTGCCTGGCTTGGGGTGGGGTTGGTGTGGAGAGAAGCTGTCGTTCCGTCAGACTCTTGAAGGCTCAGGGGCCGGTCTGGAGATAGCTGTGTTTGATTCCAGGGTTGGGAGGACAGCTCGCGCTGGGAAAACTGGACAGGCCTTCACACTGCTCCTGAAAGTGCAGGTGAGGCTGCGAGGGTCTTGGGAGTTTCTGCTGTTGGAGGGTGTTAAGGGGCTGGCCCAAGAACCCCCTTCCACCATGAGCTTCCCTCTAGGAGAGGAGATTCCTCCGGATGCTAACTGAAGCTGGGGCACCTGAGTTGCAGCGGCACGAGCTCTCCAGCAAGCTGCTGCAGCCGCTGGTTCCTCGGTACGAGGAGGCCCTGTCCCAGCTGGAGGAGTCTGTCAAGGTAAGGGCACCAGAGTCCGGCATGAAACCCTCTGGGGAGGGCGTTTGCAGAGAGAGCGTCGTCACCACACGTGGAGAAAAGAGAGAAAAAGAGGAAAGCGAGAAGGCAACAGAGGGTCACACAAGTTGTCCTCGAGCTTCTGGCCCAAGGGCGGGGAGCCCCTGGGCACCAGTGGTGGAAACACATGGCCCCAGGGAGGGCTGTCAGCGGGGCCAGGGCCTGGTTTCTGCATGCACAGGGCTTCCTGTCCTCAGGGTTCCAGGGGCAGAGCCCGGGGCCCCACAGACGATGAGGGGACAGAGTGTGTGGTGCTGAGCCCTCCCCTTTCCTCCACAGGAAGAGCGCAAGCAGAGGGCGGCCTAGGCTGGGGCTCAGAGGGCCGGAGGGACTGAATGCTCACCACCCTGACCCTCCTTCCAGAGCAGTGCTGATCACTGGATCCTGTATGTGAGGAAAGGAATCCCCCAGTGGACACAGCCTTCCTCCCCAGGCACATGGTCTCTGCGCCAGGCAGCCCGGGCATCAGAGCTCAAGCACCCGCCCCGACTGGAGACTTTAGGGCTTGTCACTTTCAGAGTGTGGAGGTCAGGATGGCTGCGGGCAATGAAGCCTTAGTAAAACGGTGAAAAGTACTCCCAGACGGACACGGGCACCTGTCATGCTTTTGGCTGAGAGTTGGGGGCATTAACCTTGAGCTAATGTTAAAAATCAAGCTCTTGGCCAGGCATGGTGGCTCATGCCTGTAATTCCAGCACTTCGGGAGGCCAAGGCGGGTGGATCACCTGAGGTCAGGAGTTCGAGACCAGCCTGACCAACATGGAGAAACCCTGTCTCTACTAAAAATACAAAATTAGCCAGGCATGGTGGTGCATGCCTGTAATCCAGCTACTTGGGAGGCTGAGGCGGAAAAATGGCTTGAACCCGGGAGGTGGAGGTTGCAGTGAGCTGAGATTGCGCCACTGCACTCCAGCCTGGGCAACAAGAGCAAAACTCCGTCTCAAAAAAAAAAAAAAAAAAATTGCCGGGCGCGGTGGCACACGCCTATAATCCCAGCACTTTGGGAGGCCGAGGCAGGTGGATCACAAGGTCAGGAGATAGAGACCATCATTGCTAACATGGTGAAACCCCGTCTCTACTAAAAATACAAAAAAAAAAAAAAAAAAAAAAACAACTAGCCAGGCGTGGTGGTGGGCACCTATAGTCCCAGCTACTCGGGAGGCTGAGGCAGGAGAATGGCGTGAACCCAGGAGGCGGAGCTTGCAGTGAGCCGAGACTGCGCCACTGCACTCCATCCTGGGCAACAGAGTGAGACTCCGTCAAAAAAAAAAGCTCTCCTCCCCAGATTTGTGAACCTTGTGATTGTTCAGTGGACACCTCACGTATTGCTGGTGGGAAGGTCACATGTGGAGACAGCTGGGCAAAGCCTTGGGGCGTTAAACAGAGTCACTCATGACCCAGCACTTCCTCTCCTATGCACCTTGTATACCCCAGATCAGTGAAACCTATATCCACACAGAAACGTACACAAATCTCTCAGCAGCATTGTTCACAGTAGCCAAAAACTAGAAACCACATGTCCGTCAGCTGATGAATGGAGAATAAAACGTGGGAAATCCACACCAGGAGAGAAAAAGGAGCGAGGCACCAGCACGGGCACCACGTGGATGAACCCGGAACCTGACGCTAAGTGAAGGAAGCCTCTGGAACCCGACGCTAACTGAAGGAAGGCTCCGGCTATAGGGCGTGTCCCAGGCACAGCCAGAGATTGAAGGGTGCCGGGACCGGGAGTTGGTGGGGGTTGGGGCTGGGGACACAGTGGCCAGTGTGTGGGTTTGTTTTGGGGATGATGAAAATGTTCTTAGATTGTATGTGGTGATGGCTGCTCACCTCTATAAACCTTTTACTAAAAACCACGGACTGGGTGGATACAGTGTGTGAATTCTCTCAGTCCAGTGCTTTGTTTGAAAAAGGTGGATGATGCCAACATCACTAACCGCCAGGGAGACGCAGGCCATGGCCACACCCGGCTCACTGGAGTTGTGAGGATGGGAACACCAGCCCACCCCCCTCAGTTCAGACCTCAGCTTAGATGCAAAGAATGTCTGGGATGGGGACTGGCAGCTGATGAGAGATGCAACCACTGAACCTGTGGACTGTGTTCAAACAAATGCCAGCAGAACACAAAAGGCGACTGTTATAGGAGGCAGAAAGAAATGATTTAGGTAGACAGGGTAAAGCCAGTCCCCAGCAGAAAACTTGCCTTTTAACAAACAGCAGCTCAAAAATAGCTCCCTTTCTAACCTTTGGGTTCAAAATCACTTCTCACAACAAGCAGCCAGAAAGCAGACCGTGAATCACAGATGAGACAGCTCGGGCACAGAAGGAGTGCGGGGGGTCTCCTGGGTGATCACCAAACTTCACACTTCCACAATGGGCCCCAGTAAAACAGTGGACCCTAATAAGCACATTCCCGTCCCCTTAGGCGCACTAAGGGAAGCTAAAAGCAGACTGTGAGGGGTGCCTGTAACCCCAAGAAGATGTCTGGGAGCAGACCCAGAGACCCTCCCAGAAAAGTGTCACAGAGCAGCACAGACTAAGAGTCTGACAGAAACTAACTATACAAATAGCACACCTTGTCCCAGCTAAATCCCTGGGCCCTGGGAGGACAAGACATCCCTCCTCTAACTCCTCGTCACTAGCCCATTTATAAAAACCTTGACAGGCCGGGCGCGGTGGCTCACACCTATAATCCCAGCACTTTGGGAGGCTGAGGCAGGCGCATCACCTGAGGTCAGGAAATCGAGACCATCCTAGCCAACATGGTGAAACCCCATCTCTACTAAAAATACAAAACTTAGCAGAGCGTGGTGGCGTGTGCCTGGAGTCCCAACTACTCAAGAGGCTAAGGCAGGAGAATCACTTGCCCGGGAGGTGGAGGTTGCAGTGGGCCAAGATCAGCCCACTGCACTCCAGCCTGGCGACAGAAAAAAAAGAAACCTTGACATCTTTACTACAACTTAGCAACCCGCTCAGGCCCCCTCTGCAACGGAGAGCTCTTCTTTCTTTTTGCTTATTAAACTTCTGCTCCAAACTCACTGTGTGTGTGTGTGTTTGTGTGTCTGCGACCTCGATCTCCTTGGCCATGAGACCAAGAATCTTGGTATTTACCCCAGGCCACAAGGCTGCTTCACGATGATTGCCATTTATCGGGGATTGATAGTGGCTCAGTGCTGCTGGGTTCGCAGACATAAGATGTGGGCCTGGCCCCACACACGGGAGGTGGGAGGAGCAGGCACCATGGGCACACTCGGGAGGTGGGAGGAGCGGGCACCGGGGAACACTTGGGAGGTGGGAGGAGTGGGCACCGTGGGCACACTCGGGAGGTAGGAGGAGCGGGCACCGGGGCACACTCGGGAGGTGGGAGGAGCAGGCACCATGGGCACACTTGGAAGGAGGAGCGGGCACCGGGGCACACTCAGGTGGGAGGAGTGGGCACCATGGACACACTTGGGAGGTAGGAGGAGCGGGCACCAGGGCACACTCGGGAGGTGGGAGGAGCGGGCACCATGGGCACACTTGGGAGGTAGGAGGAGCGGACACCGGGGCACACTCGGGAGGTGGGAGGAGCAGGCACCATGAGCACATGGGAGGTAGGAGGAGCGGGCACCGGGGCACACTCGGGAGGTGGGAGGAGGGGCACCATGGGCACACTTGGGAGGTAGGAGGAGCGGACACCGGGGCACACTCGGGAGGTGGGAGGAGCAGGCACCATGGGCACACTTGGAAGGAGGAGCGGGCACCGGGGCACACTCAGGTGGGAGGAGCGGGCACCATGGGCACACTTGGGAGGTAGGAGCGGGCACCGGGGCACACTCCGGAGGTGGGAGGAGGGGCACCATGGGCACACTCGGGGAGGTAGGAGCAGGCACCAGGGCATCTGCAGTGCATTGGGCAGGCCCGTCCCGGCCCTTCCACAGTGGCACGGGGGCCTGGATCCTTCCCCAGAGTTTCGAGATGTGAGAGGGGAGAGGAGTGGGAGGGACAGCAGCTGAGCACACGAAGAGGTGGGAGGGGCAACAGGACAGAGCTGTTGGTGATGGTGGGGACCAGGCGAGAGGGGGTGGGGTGGGGGCTGAGGGGTGTGCTGGGGCCATGCCGGCGGCAGGATGGTGGGCACTCACCTGCTGGGCTACCAGCTGCTGAGGGCTCAGGCAGGCGTCCGTGGCTGGGCCTCGAGGGCTCTTTGCGACCTTCACGGAGCACAGAATAGGGAGGAGGGACCTTCAATGTGCAGTGTGGGCCTGAGCTGTCCACACATTCCCGTCTCCTTACCTCTACGGAGGAAGGGGGTAGGTCTTGAAAGTAGGATAATGACAGCAAGGAGCACAGCAGCCACTGGCCTGACCCCGTGTGGCCATGTGGGAGGGGCACAGTGTGAGCTGCCCCTACCTGCATATAGGCCTGCACTGGCGCGGTCCCCATGGCCTCGGGAACCTGAAACATGGGGGACGGCAGAAACAGTGCTTTCCTGGTGGGCCGCGGAGGGTAGGCCACTCTCCTGGCGGGCTGCAGTGGAAGGCTGCTCTTGGCTGTTGGCCGGTTGGCTGCTAGGCCTGAACTGTGACTTGCTGGGTATTCATCTATGAACTCAAAGGACAGGCCTTAGAGAAAGAGCTGGAAGACGGCAGAGCCATGGAGGGGCGGCCAACCCCTCCTTCACCTTTCCAGACATGGGTGTTCCGCATGGCCCTGTGCATTCTAGTTGCTGGGAGACTCTAGGGCGAGTCGGACGGGTCTGGCCCTCCAGGAGCGAGGTCTGCCCTGTCAGGAAGGCAGAGCAAGGCTGGCCGCAAGTGGCTCATGCCTGTAATCCCAGCACTTTGGGAGACCGAGGCAGGTGGATCACCTGAGGTCAGGAGTTCGAGACCAGCTTGGCCAACATGGTGAAACCCCATGTCTACTAAAAATACAAAAATTAGCTAGGTGTGGTGGCAGATGCCTGTAATCCCAGCTACTCGGGAGCCTGAGGTGGGAGAATTGCTTGAACCTGGGAGGTGGAGATTGCAGTGAGCCAAGATTGCACCACTGTACTCCCGCCTGGGTGACAGAACGAGACTCTGTCTCAAAAAAAAAAAAAAAAAAAAAAAAAAAAAAGGAAGGCAGAGTGAGTCCACCTGCCAGGTAACAGGCAGGGTCCCGGGTCTGGAAGGCCCACAGCCATCCCCACTCAAACTGTCATAGCCCCCCCCATCAGCCCCGGCTCCAAGGAGATGGTCCTTGTCACTGGATAGATGCAAACTCGGGCAATCAAGAGGTGGACCCACAGGCTCAGCTGGGCCCGGTCTCCGCAGGAGGAGACCCCGTCCCGGGGGGGGGCAGAACCACCCCCACACTCCGCCCAGGTCAGGGTGGCAGCCATGTCTCTGGAGGGTGGCACAAAACCAGGCAGCAGGCACAGCCAGCAAAACTGTCCACACCCGCGGAGTAAGGATGGCTGTGGGGGAGCGGAGGAGGGCGCAGCCTCACCAGAGCACAGCTGTGCCCGTCTAGCCCCAGGGGGAGATGGTGGGTGGGGTGTGCCGCCTGCGTCTGGCTTGCCTGCTGCGGCTCCCCGGGCGCTCCCCCACCTTATTGAATAAGCAGAGAGAAGCCCAGGGTCGGAGCGGCCTCTCAGGCCTTTCAGAGGAACGTCGCGCCGGTTCTGGAGGAGTGCGCCCCTGACCCAAGGCCCTCCCTTGCCACTGACACTGATGGCGTCCACATCATTGTGGCGAGGCGTGGGAAATAAAAAGAAACCACTGTACGGGTGGCAGCGACGAGCCGCACCCGAAGGCGCTCCTCCGCGGGCCCCGCTGCGCTCCTGGACCGCATCCTCCCGTGGCTGAGGAAGGAGGCGCATCCAGGCTCCCCCACCTGCGTCCCAGCCTCAGCTCTGCTACGGAGAGGCCGCCAGGCCGGGGCAGGCAGCACAGTGGCCCACACCCCTAGCTCCCCCAGCGTCCCCGCCCCTGGCAGCCCCATTGCCGGCCAGGGTCTGGCGTCTCTGAGCCAGGTGGCCCGGCTTCCTGGAAGGGCCACGCCGGCTGCACCAAGATCCTGAGAAGTCAGCCCAGGCTCCACGCAGCGGTTTGGCACATCCCACGAGGCGTCCTTACTGCAGCCCAGCCCTCCCCACGGCTCCTGCTCCCAGGGGCTGCGCCGGGCAGGGGTGGGAGGCAACACCAGGTGCCCACTGCAGGAAGGCCTGGGGGCGGCGGGGCTCATGGAAGGCATCCGGGGGTGGCGGCTGCTCTGGGCTGCGGCCCTGGGGGAGCAGCTCCCCTGGACCACACCTGGAGACTCTACCATCAGCAAAAATGACAGGGAAAAGGCCTCTGTACCACTGTCCTGTGACTGGGCAGAAAAGGAGGCCTTGCTCCCGCTCAGGGAACCTTCTAAAATGCACCTGCTGCTGCTCGCAGTTCTCTTCTTGGTGGGGCCTACAGCTCCTGGTCCAGGTCACAGCGCTTCCCATCAGGTGGGAGAGAATCACCGCCCACCAAGCCCACAGCTCTGGGGCCAGCAGGCAAAAGGCGAAAGCCCTGCTCATATTCCGAACCAGTGGCCTTTGAACACCATGTGCCTCCTGTTCAAAACTGTGCCTTGGGCTATGAGAACAGAGCCCGCAGGGACTACCATGCAAGTCTGGAAACTGCTTCCAAGGAGCCCGACCCTCCGTGGGCAGCCACTCCCCGCCTCGCCTCAATGCCACACAACCGAGCTGCTCTTTAACAACCCACGTTCCACAACGCTCCTTATTCTGGTTTTGTATTTCCATTCCGTTCTCCCGCAGACTTAGTCCTAATGTATTTTACGCTTGGAATCCTTTGACAGCTCCCACAGACTTCTGTGCAACAGAAATGGGTACGAAAATTGATCACAAGGCTCTAGGTGTTCAAAAACAATGACCCCGACTGAGAAATCATTACAATTAGTATTGGTATGCAAATAGTCAACATAACATAAGCATATTACAAACTATGGTAATAACTAAATATGAAAAGTGAAATTTAACCCCAGTGAGATGGATCAGGCTGTAAACTGCCCGATTCTGTCGCTGTTCAGGGCACCACTTGTAACCGCCCTCGATCCCTGGTGGACTGAACAGAGGGGGCGAACGTGGGAATAAAAGACAAGAGACAGAGTATATTTGAAAGAAGGGGTCAGGGGGCACCTTGCCTCTAGTGGACAAGGGCCCTGAGCTTTACACAGCCCTCCATATTTATTGGTAAAAGAGATCGCGACAAAGTGCGGTGATTGTCGGGTAATCGGCAGTCGGCCGTTTGGTTCACAGCAGGCTTGCGAGACTGCATCCTTCGAACAACAGGCGCTAGATTTTCCAGTAGATAACTTCAAGGACCCCAGTGCCAGGGAGTGACCGCCCTCAGCAAACCTTCTGGCAGCAGGCGCAGCTGTGAGTTTTACTCACATCCTACATTCAGGATAAACAGTTTGCTGATTGATCATATAGCCTCCAGTGGAATGCTGAGTTGGTCATGATCCCTTCGGCCTTTTTGGCTCCCAACATCAGGCTATTTTTTTTTTCAACCAGTTCATCCATTCATGGGATGACATAGATTCAGCACTGGTGCTGTTCTTATTTTTCGTATTTATAGATCAAAACACTGAGGAAAACCCACGCCCGTAATTAAGCAGATGGCACCAGGAGTTCTGCCGCTTGACTCTGAGCCCTTCTGAAGACTTCATCAGCTGGAGCTTGACAGGTTCTCCTTCACATGTGGCTGAAGCCAGAAGAGAAGCCTCCCGGCCTGCAGGCAGCTTCGTGGGTGGCACGTGGGGGTGGCCTCCTCAGCCTTGATAGCAGCACTCAGGGCTGTCCTCTGGCAGAGCCCTCACCAGGCAGCAGCTGACGAGGAGACCCGGATGATGATGGAAGCTCTGGAGACGTTCCTAAGGCCTCGTGACTGTGTTTGGAAGGTCTTTGCATCTGTGCAGCTCAGCGTGAGGGGCAGATAGGCTGAGCCACACCCTGGCAGCCTGGGGTGGTCGTCTGATTCTTGCTGTCCTCAAGCTCACACTCCAGTCTCACCATGCACGGCTCCCAGGCCCCCCCTTGGCCCTGGGGGGACCCTCCAGGGAGCATCACCGCCAACTCTTCAGCACACCCTCTGTCCCCTGAGCTTTGCTTTCCACATCGAGGGCCATTTGCCTTCTTAAGGTGAGTTTGTTTGTGGTAAATGTTTTCAGTTTTTGTCTGAGTATGTCTTTGTTTTCACTCTTACCCTTGAAAGACAGTTTTATCCCAGCACTTTAAAGCTACTTCTGGTTTCCACAGTTCCTACTAAGAAGGGAGCTGTCCATGGAATCGCCTTTTCTTCGTGAGAAATCTGTTTTCCTCCTGGATTCTTTCATGGTTTTCTCATCTGCTTTGAGTGCCACAGTTTGCCCAGATGTGTCAGGCACAGGTATCTTTGTCTGTATCCCGCTAGGGACTTGTTGTATTTCTTCAGTCTTTAGACTGGTAAGTTAAACCCATTCTGGAAAATTCTCAGCCATCCACTCTTTGAATATTTTCTTTTTTCATTCTCTTCTGGAACTCAGTTGAATGTGAGATTTTCTCACCCCTCCCTCTTCTTTTCTTATTTTTTTGCAGAGACAGGGCCTCGCTCTGTTGCTCAGACTGGTCTTGAACTGCTTGGCTCAAACAAGCCACCCACACTGGCCTCCCAAAGTGCTGGGGTTACAGGCCTGAGCACTGCAGCCAGCCTGTCTTCTTTGTCTTGTTTGCTAGTCTCATGCTACCATGATTATTTCTCCAGATCTCTCTGCAGCTCACAAATTATCTAATGTATTGTTTAACCCTTCCATTAAGTTTTTTAAAACTGCAGTATAGGCTGGGCACGGTGGCTCATGCCTGTAATCCCAGCATTTTGGGAGGCCGAGGTGGGCAGATCACAAGGTCAGGAGATCGAGACCACCCTGGCTAACACGGTGAAACCTTGTCTCTATTAAAAATACAAAAAAATTAGCCAGGCATGGTGGTGGACACCTGTGGTCCCAGCTACTTGGGAGGCTGAGGCAGGAAAATGACATGAACCTGGGAGGCAGAGCTTGCAGTGAGCCGATATCACTCCACTCCAGCCTGGGCAACACAGCCAGACTCCGTCTCAAAAACAAACAAACAAAGAAACAAAAAAACTGCAGTATAATTTACATACAGTCCAAGTCGCTGTTTCTGATGCATACTTCAGTTTTGATCAATGCACACAGCCATGTAACAACCATCAGCATCAAGATACAGAATCTTTCCACAGCCCCCAAGAATTCCCTCTTGTCCCTTTGAAAGTCAGTCCTTCCACCGCCCCAGCCCCTCGTGACCGCAGAGCTCTTCTCTGTCGCTATAGTGTTGCCTTTTCCAGAATGTCATATATAAAAACAAAAACTGCAGCCTTCTAAGTGTGGCCTCTTTCACTCTGCATAAGACATTTCAGGCTTATCCCTGCTGCCCCCAGCATCAGTGGCCCAGTCCTGTCTCCTGCTGAGTGCTGTTTTATGGAACTGGTGGGCTGCCGTTTGTTTACCCATTGGCCAGTTGAAGAGTGTCTGGGTTGCTTTCAGTTTTAGGTAAATGAATAAAGCTTCTGTGAACACTTGCATCATTTTTCATTGTGGTTACAGTATTTGGTTATTGTGTGGACATATGTCTTCATTTCTCTGGTATAAAGAATGAGGGGCGGGATTGCTGGGTCATACAGTAAATGATTGTTTTATTTTATAAGAAACTGCCAAACTGATTCCAGAGGGCTCCACTATCTTGTAGTTCCACCAACAAGGTATGAGAATTTCTGTTGTTCCACACCCTCACTAACACTTGGTTTTGGTCTTGTCTTTTTTTTTTAAAGGCATTCTCACGGGTGTGCAGTAGTTTCTCATTGTGATTTTTATTTGCATTTCCCAGAGGACAGTGCTTATTTGCCACCTAGAGAGCTTCTTTGGTGGAGTGTCTGCTCAAATCTGTTGCCCACTGTACAAAATAAGTTGTTTTTGTATTAGTAAGCTTTGACAGTTTTTTGTATGTTCTGGTTACACGTCCTTAATCAGCTACATGACTGGCAAAGGTTTTCTCCTGGTAACTTGTCTTTTCATTCTCTAAACAATGGTTTTCACATAGCAAGAAGGTTTAATTTTATTAAAGTATGACTTGCCAATTTTTTCCTTTTGTAGGCTCTATTTTTGGTGTCATATCTAAGAAATGTTTACTTAACCTATAGTCACAAAACTTTTTTCCTAGGTTTCATAGTTTTGAATTTTATGTTTGGGTCTATGATTCATTGAGTTAATTTTCTATGGGGTGTGAGGTAGGGATCAAGATTACTTCCATTAAGTTTTGAATTTCAATTATTACATTTTTCATTTTTAGAGGTTCTATTTGGTTCATTTATTATCTGCTTAGCCTCTGATACTGTCTTGCTTCTTATTCATGCTTTTTAGCTTCTCCTTTGTTTCTTCAAACACATTAAACATATTTGCATTTCCTATTCTAACATCTGAGTCTTTGCAGGTGTGCTTCTTTTGGCCATAACTTCTGAGGCCCCTTCTCTTGTGTGTGCTGTGATTTTCCACTATGAGCTTATAGTCTAGGGATCCTGCTGGCTGGAATTCCTTGAGGCCTGGGTTGGGGGTTCCTCCTGCAAGGACATACATTTCTTTCTACCAGAGGCCTGGGGGCACTATAGCTCCAGATATGCTTGCAATTAAAAGTCACAGTTTGCAGTTCTTTTGAACATGTAAATAATATGAATGTTGGCCCTATACCTGTGATGGAGAGTGCTAGCCAGGGGCCATAAATTTATAGGAGAGACTTTTTAAAGATGTTCCATCCACAGCCATGGCCAAGTGAGATACTGTTTCTGCAGTGAAGGTTAGAGTAGTAGTTTGCCCACTTCATCATTTCCTGGTAGTGTTTGCTGTATCCCTCTGTGAGCCCAGCCTTATATGGGGGTCTCCAATTTGGTTCTGCCCCTCCCTGGGCCCAAGGCTTCTCCAGACTGCTCCCCAAACTTACCTCAAAGTTCTAGGTCATCTGGGTCCATGGGGACCCAGGCCATAGAGTGTCTTTAGCACAGAACTACCTCCTTAGACTTCAGCCCTCGCCTGATTTCTAGACTCACTATCCTGCAGACTCATTCACGGTTTTATATATTTTATCTGGCACTTTTTGAAAATCAGGCATTTTTAGACGTTCTGTTGAGATAGATTTTCAGGTTCTCTCATCTACCATATTACCAGAAATAGAAGTCCTTGTCAGAGTGATTTTTCACAGAAATCATTGTAAATATGTTTGAAAAATTATACTATACAGCAAAGCAAGCTCTCCCCTAGAGAGCAAATATATGTAAAAATTACAGGGTCAGAGTTCCTTGACACTCGGCCCCTCCCCGCCTCCAGAAGCCCATGCAGGGAGCCTCCTCAGCTCTGTTTAATGGCTGCCTCCAAAAGGAAGGGGCTCAGTCCAGCCCCACTCTGGCCTAAGGGCCCTGATTGATGAGTGTGAGATGCAGCTCCCACAAAGCCCAGTGGCCACTTACCTTCCGCTGTGCAGCAGCAGGCCTGGGGCGGCCGAGGGCTGCACAGCTTTTTGCTGCTGGTGGTGTTTCAGCTTTCGGAGCTGCTGCATGTGCAGAGGCTGCACAGCCAATCTGGCCCCCTGTGGTGACAGCAGAGAGACAGCACGCAGGACACACGAAGCGCGCATGGACAAGGATCTGCATCTCACACTCATCATTGCCGCTGATTTGCTCAGAGGAGTAACCTGCCTGGCAATGACGGTAAAGGAAGTGCCTGCTGCCTTAAAAAGGAGAAATAACGCCCATGCCGCATCTCCCCTTAATAGAGGCAAGCAGCTCTCGCTGGGGGGTACAGCGGCCTCTGCTCCATTTGCTTAAAAGGGGGAGGTGCAAGGAATGAGGCTCTAATTAGGTGTCTTAAAAAATTAACACATGAGGTGCTGATGGTCGTTGTGGGAGTCGGTCTCGGTCCGGCACCCCAGAACTCCAACTGGCAGACAGGCATGTGTGACTGCTTCAGCGACTGTGGAGTCTGTCTCTGTGGCACGTATTGTCTCCCGTGCCTTGGGTGTCAAGTTGCAGCTGATATGAATGAATGCTGTGTGGAGCAAGCGTCGCAATGAGGACTCTACAGGACCTGATATGGTATCCCTGGATCTATTTGTGATGATTATATGGCAACCCTTTGCGGTCCTCCTTGTACTCTTTGCCAAATCAAGAGAGATATCAACAGAAGGAGAGTCATGCGTACTTTCTAAAAACTGATGGTGAAAAGCTCCTACCGAAGCAACAAAATTCAGCAGACACCTCTTCAGCTTGAGTTCTTCACCATCTTTTGCAACTGAAATATGATGGATATGTTTAAGTACAACTGATGGCATGAAAAAAATCAAATGTTTGATTTATTATAAATGAACTTTGTCCCTGAGCTTAGCTAAATGGTGCGACTTAGTTTCTCCCTGCTTTCATATTATCGAATTTCCTGGCTTATAGACTTTTTAAATTACATTTGAAATATAAACCAAATAAAAGATTTTACTGATAAGAAAAAAAAGTTAACACATGGCAGAACAACTCAGCAACTTCTAGAATGAGAAATTTAGAAAGGTTTGATGCAACTCACTCAAGTGAGTTGTTTCGAGTTTGGTGAGGCGAAGGTGGCTGCCTACCTGCCGCTTTTTGCAGCTGCCTTATCACAACACTGATCCCGTTGCGTTGATGGAAGCACTGTGACCCTGGCTGACAGCACCACAACTGCCAGGACAGACACCACAGGAGGCGTGGCCACAGCAACCTGGGCCATCTGGTACGTCAGCGCTGACATCAGTCTTGGGCCTTGCAGGTGGGAGGTGGAAACTCGAGTCTAAATAACAAGAAACAAGGATCACACATGCCCTGCCCTGTCACACCGCGTTATCCTTCCTCAGGGGTTGAAATCATCAGCCCCCCTCAGGTATTAAAAACAATGATGAGGCCAGGTGTGGTGGTTCACACCTGTAATCCCAGCACTTTGGGAGGCTAAAGTGGGTGGATCACCTGAGGTCAGGAGTTCGAGACCAGCCTGGCCAACGTGGTGAAACCCGGTCTCTACTAAAAATACAACATTAGCCGGGCGTGGTGGTGCATGCCTGTAATCCCAGCTAATGGGGAGGCTGATGCAGGAGAATCACTTGAACCCAGGAGGGGAAGGTTGCAATGAGCCAAGATTGGGCCATTGCACTCCAGCCCAGGTAACAAGAGCGAAACTCCTTCTCAAAAAAAAAAAAAGCAAAAAAAAAGCAATGATGACCGAACGCTTACAAGCCGGGCTACCTGGAGGTTGGCCATGGTGGTGCCCATCAACAGGGCTCTGGGTCTCGGGGCCGTGACCGTGGTGAGCTGGGGGCTCTGCTGTGGTGGGGGGTGATGGCTGCACTTGCACTTGTGTGGTTGGCTGCGCCCCGGGGAGGGCCTGCGGTGGTGGGGGTGGTGGGAGCAGCTGCAGTTTCTGTTTCTGGAGTCTAATCAAGTGCTCCTGAAGATACAGATAATACTCATGTGTTTCCTTAGTTGGCAAGCTCACTTACGCAAATCCGGAAGTTTATGTCTTTCTTCACTCATGCTTTTAAAAAGACTGTCAAGAGATGTACAGCTAATCAGATATAGATGCTACTACCAGGTATCTCTGGTATCACGGGCTTGCTTTCAGGAGCCACGTGGTTCTAACGGCACATCCTGACTGGCCCTCGGCCCCCACAAATGCACCGCCGGCAGCTCCCTCCCACGCATAGGACACAACACACACTCTTGCACATGACACACAAGGCTCATGCAGAGACGCACCATCCTCAGAAACACCCGCACACAAGGCTGGCCCTGGGCTGGCCTCGGGGAACTTGGGATTTGGGGAGGTTCCCACCATTCTCTGACCCACAGCCCCTCATCCTCTGGGCCTGTGCCGCCTTCTCCCTGCGTTCTGAGTCCTCACCACACAGCCCCGAGCTTCCTGAATGCACTGCACTGCTCCCTGTCACATGCATGTGACGTGTGCGCTACTCCTGCTGCCGTGACTTTCCCTCCCCCGTAACCACCCAGGAACTTCCTATTTGCTCTGAAGACTCAGCATGACCTCCATTCTCCCAGGTCAGGCACTCCTTTCCCTGTGCTTTCCGATACTCACCACCAGGACTGTGAGTTCCTAGGGGCACGTGTTGGTTTTCCACTTTGAGCAGGTGATTAAAAATGGACGGATGGATGGATGGGTAGATAAGAAGATGGGTGGATGGATGGGTAGATGGATGGACAGATGAGTAGGTGGATAGATGGATGGCCGGATGGGGTGGATGGATGGATGAATGAATGGACGGGATGGCTGGCTGAGTGGGTGGGTGTGTGGGTGGATGGATGGATATATGGATGGGTGGGTCGGTGGGTGAATGGATGAGTAGACAGAAGGATAGGTGGATGGATGCATGAATGAATAGATGGATGGAAAAGTAGATGGGTAGATGAATGGATAGATGGATGAGTGGATGGATAGGTGGGTGGGTGGATGGACAAGTTGGTAGGTGGATCGGTGGATGGGTGGGTGAGTGGATGAATGGAGGGACAGATGAGTAGGTAGACAGGTAGGTGGGTGAATGGATGGATGGATGGACAGACAGGTGGGTAGATGGATGGATGAATGGGTGGGTGGGTGAGTGAATGGGTAGAAAAGCGCTGGGACTATAGGTATGAGCCACTGCACCCGGTATATGTATTTTAAATTTAGCCATTAAATTTGAAAGATAAAGCATATAAAGTGGATGTTTAAAATCTTTTTCTTTTCTTTCTTTTTTTTTTGAGACAGAGTCTCACTCTGTCGCCCGGGCTGGAGTGCAGTGGTGCGATCTCAGCTCACTGCAACCTCCACCTCCCGGGTTCAAGCGATTCTCCTGCCTCAGCCTCCCGAGTAGCTGGGACTACAGGCGCATGCCACCATGCCCGACTAAGTTTATTTTTAGTACACATGGGGTAAAATCTTTTCTTAAATACAGCACAGACTCACATCATAGGGGTGCACCAAGTCACATTTCAGCTGGATGCCTGCATGTCGAAATCTCTGATTAGCCAAAGCCAATATTACCATCAACAGAATAAACTCTGTGACAGATGAATAAATCTGACATTTTATTTTTTAAATAATATTTTAAATTTAGGGGTCAAGCTTATTTGTATCTGTGAAAAATTCCCAAACTAGTACTTTTTCTTAAAAGACTTGTCAACAACAGAATTAAACGCTGTCCTTGAAGATGATTTTGCTCAATGCTGTGAATGCCACAGTCCATTCCAACACACAGATCAGAATCAGCCTCCAATCCAATCTTCCCACCACGCTTGATATTATTACTTACATGTTTGGAAATACATGTTGGTTCAAAAAAGATAAAATGTGCTTCCTAAAGTGTTCTACCATGGAGTCTCTCTTTATGTTTGTAGCAACTATTAATCTATTTCTGTATTTTATTATTAGAAAGTTCTTGACAATTATTTGTGGGCACAAAATTACCAGCTTTCACAATAATCATTCATTGTGCTACAGCCTTCTACCACTGCAACAACAGATACAGGTTCATATTTCAACTGACAGAACTTCTAAATATAAAATCCCATAAGGGTTTTTTCTTTTTTTTTTTTAAGCCCAAGTCACCTGAATACACACCGATATTTAAAAGTGAATATTCTGGCTGGGCACAGTGGCTCACACCTGTAATCCCAGCCCTTTGGGAGGGTGAGACGGGCAGATCACCTGAGATCAGGAGCTCAAGACCAGCCTGGCCAACATGGTGAAACCCTGTCTCTACTAAAAATACAAAAAATTAGTTGGATCTGGTGGCTCATGCCTGTAGTCCCAGCTACCGAGGAGGCTGAGGCAGGAGAATCGCTTGAACCCAGGATGCGGAGGCTGCGGTGAGCCAAGATCACACTGTGGTACTCCAAAGCCTGGGTGACAGAACAAGACTCTGTCTCCAAAAATAAAAAAAAGTGAACATTCAGAAACTCATCATTGTAAATAATATGGCTTATTTATATTATAGGTACATAGTCCCTTATCCAAAATACTTAGGGCCACACAGGGTTTGGAATTCAGACTGTTTCAGAGAAGTAAGGTAATGACATAAGTCAAATAAGCATGGGAAAGTGTTAGGGACGGCATCTGGCAGCCATGACCAAACACGCCGACGTTTCCACAGCAATAGCACCCAGACACACTCACCCACCAGGACCGCGGGGCTGGCCTGGCCTCAGTGTGGGTCAGGTTTGCTGCAAACTGAGTGAGCAAAACCTTTCTGCTGTCTGAGCTTTTAGAGTTTTAGAATTGCAGATAAAGGGTGTGAACCCAAGGGACGCTGTCCTACTGATCAGACATGGCGTAACCTGCCCCATCACAGGACACAGAGGACAGTCGAGGTGCCCGGTCCCCACACGGCAAAGCCAAAAGGCAGTTCGGGCGGAAAAACCAAAGGCAAGACCACACGTTTCTGTTTTGATTTGAAGTCATCCTGAGAAAATTCGATTTTGAAATTGACCCTTTCTGGGTGGTCCCAAAGATCGTGAGTAGATCTGTCCTCTCTGGAGGGAGACCAGAGGGAAATGCTGAGGAGACTGGAGACCGGAGCCCCCCGGCAAGGACACGGGCACCCTGAAGCCCCTCACCCGGAACATGAAGTTCTGACATCACAAAGAAAACACTCACCACGTCGCTTTTATTTTCCAGTGGAGCACTTGCTTCAAAGATGCTGGAATCTTTACCTACAAAGACATAATTCATAATGTTTTCAGGGCTTCAGTCTCATTATGCCATGTCACAAAGCACAGGAGCATAACAATGAATTCTAACAGTTCACCTTGGCAGTGGGCTATAACATGACGACTATTTGAATAAGTACACTATATTAACTTAGTTGGTTACCTCTTTTTGAATATTTATTCAAATTTAATGTCTTTTTTTGTTTCTCTTGAAATTCAATTTGCAGCTTAATTTCTACTATCTAAAAGATAATCTACGATCTAAAAGAAAATCATGAATTAAAATATAAAATCATTAGCTCCCGAGTGAAAACTTGAGGGCAAGTTGTAGAGGAAACGTGTGTTTACCTGCGCAGTACTAGACCAGGGACGCTCGATTTCTCTGGTAGTACAGGTGACGTCTGCTTCAGCCTGCTCGGCTCCTCCCTCCTGGCCCCGGCCTCCCTGCGCGTCCTGTCCTGCAGCTGCCGGGCCACAGCTCTGACCATCTGAAGACAATCGCCACATTGTCTGTGAGGGTCTCCACGCACACAGTAATATGGAAACATCTTGTTTTTTACTAGATATACATATTTAATTCTGGAGAATTCCAAAGAAAGTCTATTTTTCCATTTTTAGTATCCATTCATGATACTGCTTCAAGCAACAATTCTAATAATATTCAATAATAAAAAGTAAAATGAATATTCCCCTAGAAAATATCCCTTTACTGTCAGTCAAAGACACTTATGTTAATGGGCAATAAAGTCCAGATGAAACATGAACCACAATTATCACAGGGCTTTCTATGCAAACATAATTCAAGATAATCCTTCTCAGTTTAGACGGTGCCATGGCCAGACATGAAATGCCAGTTGGTATGAAATTGTCCACATGGCCGGGGGTGGTGGGTCATGCCTGTAATCCCAGCACTTTGGGAGGCCGAGGCAGATGGATCACTTTGAAGTCAGAAGTTCGAGATCAGCCTGGCCAACATGGCAAAACCCCATCTCTACTAAAAATACAAAAAATTAGCTGGGCATGGTGGCAGGTGCCGGTAATCCTCACTACTCAGGAGGCTGAGGCAGGAGAGTCCATTTAACCTGGGAGGCAGAAGTTGTAGTGAGCCGAGATTGAGCCACTGAACTCCAGCTTGAGTGACAGAGTGAGACTCCGTCTCAAAAAAAAAAAAAAAAAGACTTACAGTCAGTTAAAGTCTTAGAGTTAGTGATGAAAACTCAAACATTAAATTGGCCATATTAAATTTAGAAATTTTCTTTTACATAATATAATTACTTCTTCAATTCTCTTTCACGATGTGATTTCCACAAAGTACTATTCCAACCCACCTTCTTCACAGAGGCCACCTTCCACCTCTCCTGGGCAAAGTCTGTGGCCATCCACTGCATCTCCTCCAGCAGACAGTCCCAGTGGGACTTGGGCCGTGGGGCCTCCTGCAGCTTCAGCAGACGCCTCTGGGACCACAGACCTGCTTTCCTCAGCTCCGCAATGCGCTGATGCACCTGGTTCTCCTGAAAGACAGGAGCAGCCCATCAACTGTGAAGACAGAGACCCCAGCCCCTTTGTCACGGGCTCAGATTAAGGACCTGAATGAGGGAAGGCGGTTTCCCGGCGGTCCCCAGTACAGCCCACACTGGGTGCTGGTGGGGGAACCTGCAGTTCCCAGATGCTGTGCACACACCCCAGATGCCCCCTGCTCTAGAATCTGAGTAGGCTGGTGCCAAAGAATCACCAGAGAAGTAGCCATGGCCAGTTTTTCAGATGCCTTTACCATCTGCCATATTATATTGAGAAACATTTCAACTTCTAATTTAAACAGCTTGTAGCAAAAGCAACTTCTTTCGCAGATAACTGAGCTCTCTCACCAGCTTCATCTGCTCTGCAATCTTGTCCTAAGGGCTCTCTATGGCCATAGGGCCTGGTGGGGGATGGGGCGGGGCAGGTGGTGCTGTACTCTGGGCTCTGGACACCATGGCCACAGCCACACCTGCAGGTCTGAATGCACCTGGAGAGGCAGCTTTGTGACTTGCTGAGGGGGTGCTGCTTGTCTGCATGGAGCAGATGGAAAGGGGTGCTGCTGGCCGGGCGCGGTGGCTCACACCTGTAATCCCAGCACTTTGGGATGCTGAGGTGGGCGGATCACGAGGTCAGAAGATAGAGACCATTCTGGCTAACATAGTGAAACCCCGTCTCTATACAAAAAAAATTAGCCGGGCATGGTGGTGGGCGCCTGTAGTCCCAGCTACTCGGGAGGCTGAGGCAGGAGAATGGCGTGAACCCGGGAGGCGGAGCTTGCAGTGAGCCGAGATCGCGCCACTGCACTCCAGCCTGGGCGACAGAGCGAAACTCCGTCTAATAAAAAAAAAAAAAATGAAAAGAAAAAAAAAGAAAGGGGTGCTCCCCGCAGGAGCCGAGGGCAGACGAGGTGACAGAGGCAGAGTGTTTGCAATAACTGGTTACCCTCAAGGGCAGCAAGCAACCCGTCATTAACGCATTCGGTTCTCAATTCCACTAAAACCTTTACCCGGAACGCTGACTTACGGCCCTCACCATTTCATCAGAAGTGCTTAGTAGGGGAAAAACATTGAAGAAGTTAGACCTAGTCCTTTACACTCACTGGAAACACAGATTCCTGGGGAAGCACAGACCACCGAGAATATTCTGGTACTGCAGGACTCATCCCGTGCCCGGGTTTGGAGGGCAGCCCCTTTGGGTACCTGGGATGGTGCCGCAGGCAGAGGCTGGCGGGCCTGGGGAGCTGCCTGCTCCTGGGTGGGGAGGTGGAGCGCGAGCTAAACAGCCTGCCTGGTGGCGCCGAGAGCCGGCCTGGCAGGAAAGGTGGCGGCGCTGCGATTGGCGGCTGGGTCCTTCCCTGGACTGGGAGCTGTGCTTGTGGCTCTGTCGCCTGCTGCTGGGAGACCTGCAAAGACGCTGCAGCGCAGACCCCGGCTGGGGCAGCCTCCCGGCGTGTGCAAGCTGGAGGCGTTCTGCACGGGAGGCCCCGTGGAGGGGTCGTACTGCTGCTGCCTCTGCCTCTGCCCAGCGAGCTGCGCGGCGTGCGGCGTGGGGGGCATTCCTCCCGCAAATGCAAAGAAAGTCAAGCCCAGCTCTCCCAGTATCTCAAAGCAAAACAGAGACGCGACCTTAAGAAATTAGGGAGCCCACTGCTCCCCAAACCGAATAATGTCCCAGGTGTCCATTGACAGATGATGCGTAAAGAGAATAAGGTCTTAGCGAGGAAGGAAATCCTGCCACGTGCCACCGCGTGTATGAGCCCCGAGGACCTTCCGCTGAGTGACACGAGCCAGGCACAGAAGGGCAGGCAGATCCTGTCTGTCCCACTGACATGGGGTCCCTAGAGCACTCAAAGCCATGGGGACAGCAAGCGGAGCGGGGCTGCCCAGGGGAGGGGCGGGGCATCCGTGTTTCACGGGGGCAGCGTTTCCGTTTGGGAGGGTGGAAATCTTCTGGAGGTGGACGCAGGTGACAGCTGCACAGCAACGTGAACGTGCTTCATGCCACTGAGCTGTGGCTTCAAATGGTAAAACAAAAGCCAACCGGAAGAACTCCAAGGAGTAACGTTTGAATCATTATTATTATTTTCGAAATAAGGGCTCACCCCATCACCCAGGCTGGCATGCAGTGGAGCAATCACAGCCTTGTCTCTGCAGCCTTGACCCCTGCGCTCAAAGCGATCCTTGTGCCTCAGCCTCCCGAGTAGCTGGGATCACAGGCGCGCGCCATCACGCCCGGCTAATTTTTGTATGTTTTGTAGAGACGGGATTTCTGCATGTTGGCCAGGCTGGTCTCAAACTCCTGACGTCAGGTGATCCGCCCACCTCGGCCTCCCAAAGTGCTGGGATTCCAGGCTGAGCCGCCGCAACCTTCAAGAACAGGTTTTAAAAAAATCATTTTTACAGTAGTTGTTCCAGTCCTAAACACAGCCAATATAAAAGATTTGATTTTACATTTTACAACCAAAAAAGATGGAAATCTCTAGAATCTAGGCAGTGGCTAAACTATCAATTTGGCCCCATCATTCCTTTTCAGGCCCATGGTCCTGAAGGGACCTCCTTCCTCCCACTCGAGAGAACTCTCACCGGCAGATGAGGGCGGACAATGCCACAGCCTGTGATTGGAGGGTGCCTGCCTCTGGCTGCTCTGTGATTGGAGGGCGTTGGCCTGTGACTGGAGGGTGCCCTCCCCTGTTCTGGCCTGTGACTGGAGGGTGCCTGCCTCTGTGCTGCCTTTGATTGGAGGGCGCCGGCCTGCGACTGGAGGGCGCCCTGCCCTGCGCTGGCCTGTGACTGGAGGGTGCCCTCCCCTGTGCTGGACTGTGATTGGAGGGTGCCTGCCTCTAGCTGCCCTGTGACTGGAGGGCGCCCTCACCTGCGCTAGCCTGTGACTGGAGGGTGCCCTCCCCTGTGCTGGACTGTGATTGGAGGGTGCCTGCCTCTAGCTGCCCTGTGACTGGAGGGCGCCCTCACCTGCGCTGGCCTGTGACTGGAGGGCTCCCGCCTCTGGGCGCGCTTTTCCTCCTCTGGTGATCTGCAACCGCACAACTCGCCTCCCAGCCCCCACGCTGGGAGAAGGCGATGGCCGTGCCCTCTGCTCCGGGGGCTCCGTGCTCCTGGATGGTGACTCCCCAGGCCCGGCCCACCTGCCCGCCCCGCAGCCGCAATGCTCCTGGCTCACACCCTGCCCAGCAGCTGCGGCCTGAAGGCCTCGACGACCACCTGCCTCGGGGCGTGCACGTGGCGCAGCCTCTGCCACCAACTCTCCTCAGGCGGGCGCGGTCAGCAGCGCCCACTCTGTTCTAGCAGCAGCGCAGCTTCTCCACCTCAGCACCATCTGCGAGGGACTCTGCCTTGAGGACACGGGACCACCTTCCCTGGCCACCTTCTGTCCCGAGGGCAGAGAGGAGCGCAGGGCACGCCAGGCCCTGCCTTCCCCGGGGAGGCTCAGACACAGGCGACCTGACGGGAGTGGGCGCTCTGAGGACCAGGGAGAGCAAACATGACGGCGCAGGGCGGGCGCCGGGGCGGCAAAGGCCTCTCCAAGGTGGGCCGTGGAGCCAAGACCTGAATAAAGAGAAGGGAGCGGTCGGGAGCCGGTCCGGGCAAAGGCAGCGGGTGGCGGTCACGCATCTCTGCGTACTCGGGCCTCGCCACTCGCCAGTCTCTGTAAATATCTGCTGAAGGAGCGCATGGATGTGACTTACCATCATGGGCCGGTTTCCCGGGTCTCTAGGCACAGACTGATAGGCACGTACGTATACATATGCTGGTACCGGTATTTGCCGATGTGTTTTCCTTGAAAACTACGGTGTACTCACTCTATAAGCAATGCAAACTTGCAAAAATTAAAGAAAGACAAAAAACAGTAGATGCTGGCGAGGACGTGGAGAACAGGGAACACTGCACACTGTCGGGGGGAGTGTAAATTAGCATAGCCTCTATGGAAAATAGAATGGAGGTTCCTCCAAAAACTAAAAATACAACTACCGTCCAATCCAGTAGTCCCACTCCTGGGTGTGTATCCAGAGGGAAATAAATCATTCTCTTGAAGTCATACCTGCGCTCGCATGTTTACTGCAACACAGTTCACAACAGCAAAGACACGGAATCAGCCTAAGTGCCCATCAACAGACAGTTGGATAAGAAGATGTGGTGCATATATACACAATGGAATACTGTCCAGCCATAAAAAAGAATGAAACTGTCCTTTGCAGCAACATGGATGCAAACAGAGGCCATCATCCTAAGCGAAACAACTCGGACACAGAAAGACAAACACCGCACATTCTCACCCGTAAGCGGGAGCTAACTCACACGTCCACACAGATGTAGAGTGTGGAATGAGAGACACTGGAAACTTGGAAGGGTACAGGGTGAGGGGAGGGTAGATGCTCAGTGGGTGTGATTACATTATTCCCATAACGGCTGCACTGAAAGCCCAGACTTTGCCACCACGAAGTATGTCCATGCAACAAAACTGCTCCTGTACCCCATAAGTTTATAGCGAAAAAGTTGGATATGTTAAAAAAAATTAAAGCTTGCCATTAAATCTATAGAATATTAATTTTTTAGTGTGGTATTAACTGACACGTGCTTACAACATGGTGCCGTGCTCAGCGCCTTACAGACGTAACAGTGTCAGTCCCCAGAACACACTTGAGAAGTGTAATTATCGCTGTTGCTCCCATTTTACAGATGAGACAACTGAGAGGGGTGAGGTGACACCACATGGCCACATCCCCAGAGCCAGCGAGGGCAGGGCTGACCACGCTGCAGCCCGCACTCCAAGCGTCACAGCACGGGCCCCACAGAGCAAACAACAGTGCATGTGAAGACAGCCTGAGATCATCATAGAGAAAAAGAGAATGCTTCTACTTGGAAAAAGTTAGGAAAATACATGAAAACTCTTGATAGTTTGGTTTTTAATCACCTGTAGGGGAAACTGTGAGTCTGCACAGACACCGCCAGCCTGTGCCCAGGTCTGGGTCAATAAACAGATGCAAGGGCCCACTCTGCCCAGGAACAATCAACAGATGACAGAGTGTGCAGTAGCTTCAAAGCCTCAGAGCTCAGAGCTTCAGAGCTGTTGGCTCCCGGCTCCCATAGCCTACTCCTGGACTAGTACCTGCCAGGTGCTTCGGCACACAGATACTTTGTGCTGTCGGCATTAACTGCTGGAGAGGAACACCTGATGTCACCTCCAGGTGCTGTAAACCCATCCCAGGATGGCCCACTTGTAGGTGAGGCCTCTGACATCAAAGGAGAATCTGTGACATCAAATCCAATCACAGCACAGTGAGCCAGGTTCCACCTTCAAAGTTCATGCTACATTATCCCTGGTGCAGAACACGGAAATAGCACAGAACGCACTGCGGGCAGGACATCCTCTCTCTGATCCTCACCAGGAAGGGAGGCAGTCTCAGGCCTGGGTGGGACCAAGCTCTTGAGGCACCCATCTTGCTTTGCTCTGAGTCCATGCCCACTGCCAAGTGGCCTGCTCCCAGGGATCCTGCCATCAAGGGGGGTGGCTGGACAGTGAGTTCGGGGACACCCACATGCCAGATTCTGATGTGCCTGGCCAGCATGGGGAAGCTCCTGGGCACAGAGCTGAGGCCCAGGCCCTGCCACTACATGAGTGCCTGTGGCCTCCCCAGGCCCGCTCCCATGCCTCCAGCTCAAGGCACTAAGTGGCCAAAATGATGGCTGAGTGTAAAGTCACTTCGCTCCAAGCAAGAACTGAGAGGAGGCACAGGGGTGACCCCGTGAGCCCACAGAAGCCATTTGGTACCTATTTGTTGACTTACTTAAAATGAAAAAAGTTGAAAAGTACACTGCTAGAAGGCCTGCATGGTTTCCTTTTTGTTTGCAGGCTGGCTTCATGCTGGGTGACTGCTACATACCTGTGGGCGCCAGTGTTCACTGCCTCTTAGATGCTTCCATTTTTATGGAATTCACATCTCCAGGTACTGGAGTCCCCATATGTATTTGCTATTAGAAGACAAAAATTATGGGAAGTATAAATGTGTGTTCACTTATATCACACTGATTTTAAAATAAGTATTTCTCCACTGTCTCTTCAATTTCTATGACAAAGAACATGATATCACAGCTTAGAGCTATTGGCCAGTGATCATAAATAAACTCAAAAAACCCTCCATATTAGCCTTTGAATTTGACAGAAAGGAACAAAAATAATCTTTTCATCGTTTAGTGCTTTTCTGTGTACCACTTGCTAAAGGCAGCACAACAGAACCAGGCTTCAGAAGTAGTATGTAGATAAGAAATCTAAGTCACAGCTGCTAACCAAAAGCGGAAGCCAGAATTAAAACACCAGAGGTATCCATGTGAAAACTAAATCTAGAGCTTAGAAAAATAGTTGTATAAACTAAGGCAAAAATGACAATGTCAAAATATTTGTGGAAAGAAATAAAACTCTAAGTCTATAATATGTCTTCACCAAAAAACAGAAGGCTTATGTGGATTTGACAACAAACAAAATCTTAGTAACTGGAGAATAATGTGAAAAGAAAAATGTCTAAACGTTTACTGAGTAGAAAGCAGACTTAGGTTTTATAAAGTCCACCATACATGAAAATGGGTTGTACTCTCAACTCTAACTGAAATGAGGACAAAGCCACACAGGCCCCTGCAGAGGTGTCCCACACACAAGCACTGGAGCTGCTCTAGGTATTGCTTTCCATCTGTTTGCTTGGGAGAAGTTGTAATAAACCTTTCCCCCAACAAGCGCAGACCCTCAGGCCTTGCCTCATCATCTGGGGGACTGCATCTGTGACAGTCACTTCCGGGACACATCTCCTGGCATGGGTCCTCAGGGACAGCCTCAGAATCAACTCCTCAGAGTCATCTGCAGCATCTGTAAATACACTGATTGCTATTTTTGGGATATTGGGATAGGAAATGTATATGTGTTGATCCTCAGGCATTATTATCATATAAAACAACATTTGTTTCAATATCCTTGTATATGAGCCCTTCCTCAAGCAAAATGTTAAGTTTCAGAGACCAAAATAGAATGGCGATTTGGCTGGGCGTGGTGGCTCATGTCTGTAATCCCAGCACTTCGAGAGACCGAGGTGGGCAGATCACTTGATCTCAGGAATTCGAGACCAGCATGGGCAACATGGTGAAATCCCATCTCTACAAAAAAAATACAAAAATTAGCTGGGTGTGGTGGTGCATGCTGATAGTACCAGCTACTCAGGAGGCTGAGGCAGAAGAATCATTTTGAGCCCGGAAGAGCAAAGTTGCAGTGAGCTGAGATCGTGCCACTGCACTCCAGCCTGGGAGACAGAGCAAGACCCTCTCTCAAAAAAAAAAAAAAAAAAGGAACGGAGATTCAGACAGGTTCACAATTAAAACCAGTGCGCACTATTACTTCAAAGACTGTTAGAATGCTGCAGCAGGCTGAGTTTCAGAAATACCAAAAAAGGCTGGAAAAGATGCTTAAACAAACAAAAAACCAGGCTGGACAACATTAATTTTTTTAAATAAAAAGCTGAAAATTTAGCTGGGCATGGTGGCTCACGCCTGTAACCCCAGCTAGTTGGGAGGATGAAGTGGGAGAATCGCTTAAGGCCAGGAGTTCTAGACCAGCCTGGGCAACATAATGAGATGCCATCTCAACTAAAAATTTTAAAAATTAGCTGAGCATGGTGGTGTGGTGCTTATAGTTACAGCTACTAGAGAGGCTGAGGTGGGAGGACTGCTTGGGCCCAGGAGATGGAGGTTGCAGTGAGCCAAGATCGCACTACTGCGCTCCAACCTGGGTGACAGAGCAAGACCCTGTTTAAAAAAACAAAACAACAACAACAACAAAACCAGTTTCGTTTCTTTTTTCTTTTCTTTTTTTTTTGAGACAAGAGTCTCGCTCCGTCGCCCAGGCTGGAGTGCAGTGGCATGATCTCGGCTCACTGCAACCTCCGCCTCCCAGGTTCAAGCCATTCTTCTGCTTCAGCCTCCCAAGTAGCTTGGATTACAGGCATCCACCATTTTTGTATTTTTAGTAGAGACGGGGTTTCACCATGTTGGTCAGGCTGGTCTTGAACTCCTGACTTCAAGCAATCCACCTGCCCTGGCCTCCCAAAGTGCTGGGATTACAGGTGTGAGCCACCGCACCCAGCCCACTTTTGTTTCTTTACCTCGTTTAAGATGTTAAAGGAAATTTGTTTTTTTGAGCCAGTATGTTAACTCATCATGGAGATACGAGGCTGAGTCAGGCAGACGGCCAGGTTCATCCTCTTATTGAACAAGGGCAGGCCCTGCCCCACGACTGCTCTCCAGGGGCATCGGCACAGGGGTTTCAGCCCAGCGCGGGGCGCTGCACATGTGGCCTCGTGTAAAAGCTCAGTTTTTGGTTTCCACTCCCTACTGCTGGCCTCTCCTCAGCAGTCGTCCAGTTGTTTATCCTCTCCTGCTCTTCATACGGTGAACAACTGGAGGACTGCTAAGCCTCAGTCTGGGGCCAAGCTGAGCACATGACAGAGAGTGCCTCTGTCCAGAGTGTCCCCGGAGGGCACCCTCCCATGACACGCACGGCACCCAGCCCACCTGCATCTGCATCTCCCTAACTGGCCTGCACGGCTTGGTTGAGAAGTAAATGCATGCAGAGGTCCGCCTCCATTGTATTCTTGCCAGAAATGTTCAGCCTAAGTCAGCAGTGAGAAACGGAACACCCAGGCTGTGATGGCCTCTGCAGAGCAACTGGCCTTCGAAACATCAGCGTCGGGAGAGAAAGAAAAGCAGACCCAGGCAGGAACATGCCTCGAGAGGTGTGGATGCCCGCGAGCGTGACCGGAGGGCTGTGGTCATGTGGGACATGTTCTTGTTGGGAGACACACAACAAAGGATCCAGGGGTAAACAATCACGACTGTGACAACTTTAAAATGTGTGGAGATAGACAGACAGGTAGAACACATACATGCGGCCAACTGTTAACAACTGGTGAGTTTACCACTCACTGTACTGCTCTTTCAACATTTTCAGTAATTCAAATTTTTCACAATAAGAAATTGGAAAAAAGAGCCAGGCGTGGTGGCTCACGCCTGTAATCCCAGCACTTTGGGAAGCTGAGGCGGGTGGATCACTTGAGGTCAGGTGTTCGAGACTAGCCTGGCCAACATGGTAAAACCCCCTCTCTGCTAAAAATATAAAAATTAGCCAGGCACGGTGGCACATACCTATAATCTCAGCTACTCAGGAGGCTGAGACATGAGAATTGCTTGAACCCGGGAGGTGGAGATTGCAGTGAGCCGAGATCACACCACTACGCTACAGCCTGGGTGAGAGAGGGAGACTCTGTCTCAAAAGAATATATAAATAAAGAAATTGGAGAAAAGAAAATTGACACTGCCCACAGCCAGTTTGTTTGGAGAATCACACTGAACTCAACCTGTGTTCTCAACATTAAGAACATGACATGAGAAGAGTAGGGTAGAGCAGCCCTGTGTTCTGTCTGGGTCCTTGCGCTTGCTGGGGCCAGGCCACAGGCGCCAGCCCTGCCGGCCACAGGTACAGCACACTGGGCCACCCCACAGCCTGCATCCTGCTCCCAGAAGCCCATGCATCCCTCCACACTCTTCCTGTGGGATTCTGCATATGTCACCAATGCCATTTGTTACTCTGAGTTAAAGTTGTTTTTTCAAATGCTGCCTCCCTCACTAGTCAATTTTGAACCATCAACAGTGCCAGCTGATTAACAGATTAAAACTCTAAATGTCCTTTTTTTTTTTTTTTTTTCTGAGATGGAGTCTCGCTCTTGTTGCCCAGGCTGGAGTGCAGTGGCGCAATCTCGGCTCACTGCAACCTCCGCCTCCTGGGTTCAAGTAAGTCTCCTGCCTCAGCCTCCCAAGTAGCTGGGATTACAGGTGCCCGCCACCATGCCCGGCTAACTGTGGTATTTTTAGTAGAGATGGGGTTTCACCATGTTGGCCAGGCTGATCTCAAACTCCTGACATCAGGTGATCTGCCTGCCTCGGCCTCCCAAAGTGCTGAGATTACAGGTGTGAGCCACCGTGCCCGGCCAACTCTGAATGTCTTTAGCCATATGTACATGCATAGTCAGTAATATTTTTTCTATTACATTATAAAGCATACAGCACACCTGTTAGGGTGGCCACTATTAAAAAAATGTACAAGCGTTGACAAGGATGTGGAGAAAGAAAACCCTCCTCCTTGCTGGTGGGGTGTAAAATGGTGCAGCTACTATGAAAATGGCACGGACTTTCCTAAACAGTTAAACACAGAGTTAGTGCGTGACCCAGCACTTCCACTCTGGGTATATGCCCAAGAGAACTGAAAGCAGGACCTTGAAGAGATATCTGTACGCCTGTCTTCAGGGCAGCGCTGTTCACAGCAGCTGAAATGTGGAAGCAACCCAAGTGTCCACCAAGAGATGGATCAACACATGCAGTCCACCCATCCCGTGGCGTGTGACTCAGCCTTCAAAAGGAAGGAAATTCTGTTACAGGCTACAATGTGGATGCACTCTGAAGACATGATGCTGAGTACAACAACAGACAGAAAAGGACGAATACTGTATGATTCCACTTACTTAGGTTGCCGGAGAAGTGCATTCCAATCCGCAGAGACAGACAGTACAGTGGTGGGTGCCAGGGGCTGGGGGAGGGGGAATGGGGAGTTAGCATTTCATAGAGGCAGAGTTTCAGTCTGAGAAGATGAAAGTGTTCTGGAGATGGATGCTGGTGATGGCCACACAGCAATGTGAATGTGCTTCATGCCACAGAACTGTACACTTAAAAATGGGTAAAATGGGAACTCTTATGTATATTTTAACATAATTTTTAAAACATGTTTTTAAGTATATAGAAATGTTGACTGGGCGCAGTGGCTCACACCTATAATCCCAGCACTTTGGGAGGCTGAGGTGGGGGATCACCTGAGGTCAGGAGTTCGAGACCAGCCTGGGCAACATGGTGAAACCCCATCTCTACTAAATACAAAAAAATTAGCCAGTGGCACGTGCCTGTAATCCCTGCTACTCGGGAGGCTGATGCAGGAGAACTGCTTGAACCCAGGAGGTGGAGGTTGCGGTGAGCAGAGATTGTGCCACTGCACTCCAGCCTGGGCAACAGAGCAGGATTCCATCAAAAGGAAAGAAAGATAGGAAGGAAGAAGGGAAGAGAGGAGAGGAGAGGGGAGGGGAGGGGCGGGGAGGGGAGAGGAGAGGAGAGGAGAGATAACTGAGTTGCAGTTTCCAGGAACTTCCTTGTATTCTGAAATCTGAAATCATTGTTTTTTGCTACTCATCCCCTAGAATATGTTTAAAGAACAAAATCAACTCCCTATAGCAAGAAAATAATTTAGAAAATCTGTTTGTTTAAAAGCAGACAAAGGGGGAAAAAAAAGAGAAACATCCAAAGAGGCCACAATCGTACAGAAGCAATGAAAAATGCAAATATATCAGAAAAGCAAATGCAAATGAAAAACATTCCAGCAGAAAACTTAACAGAACTAATGATCAGAGACAAACACTTTTTAATTTCAGTAACAGTAGGGAAAAATAACAGCATCCATGCATTAAAACTAAGAGCCTTCACAAAGACGTTTCAAGATGTATTTTGAACAAAAGAGGACAGGCTCTTGGGACCCCTCTGGGGCCTGCCTCAGCACATCGAGTCCTCAAATCCGAGTGAGGAAAGTCTGGGGAGCTGCACTGTGGAGCCATCAGAAAGTACCTGGAGCGGCTGCTGCTGGGCTGGAAAAGCCGCAGAAGTCCTCGGCGGTAGCTGGGTTGCTATGGCAACAGGAGTCCCAGGCTGCCCGTGCTTTCTGGCCACAACCTTTACCTGAGAGGGAATATTCAAAGGGAAGGGAGCAAGAAGGGAAAATAATGTCTAAGCTTTGCAAAGTTGACCACCGCCTGCACATCCCATGCAGCTGGCGGCCTCAGCCACTAACAGAGGGGCACGGGGACACTGGGCTCGCTGATGCAATTTCAGGCCTCACAGGGCTGGAAAGAACAAATCTGGCCCTAGGCACTGAAGCTTTGTTTGAAGTCCAGTTGAAACCTCAATCTGTGGCTGGCAGGTAGCCACGGTCAGGCTACACAGGCCGTGTCCACACAGCTTCGTGCAGGAGCCCAGGGGCAGTGTCAGAGGGGGGCCAACCCCTCACGGCAGGGGCCGCAGATGCCTGAGGAGGCCATCCATGGTGGGGCATGGGGAAGAATGACAAAAAACACTCCCACTGAAAATGTGTCATTTCTTAAAAACACACTCTGATAAAACAGAAAGACAAATTAATCTGCATCTCCATAATGACAGCTTCTTAGAGTAAGCAAACCAAAGAAGCTTTCCAGATACATTAACTGCTTCAAGTCCAGGGTATTCAAATGGGAATACCCTGGAAATTAAATGAACTCAAAGTCAAATGGCACTTTACAGCTTGAAATCATAGAGAGAAATACAAGAAAATAGAAACCGGTTCTTACTTCTGGCTGACAGGTCTGAAAAAGAAAAAGGAAAAGAAAAAGAAACTGGTTCTTCTGGCTAAATATGTCCAGAAGGCTAAATATAAACAAGCACATATCATCATAAATAATCAAAACCAAACCTTAATATGTGTCAGTACCCTGGAATAAATTAACACTTTAAAAATAATGAATCAGATAGACAGTAAATCTTATGTTTTGTATATGTTACCACAATTAAATGTTTTCTTTTCTTTTTTTTTTTTTTTTTTGAGACGGAGTCTCGCTCTGTTGCCCAGGCTGAAGTGCAGTGGCGCGACCTCGGCTCACTGCAAACTCTGCCTCCCGGGTTCCTGCCATTCTCCTGCCTCAGCCCCCCAAGTAGCCGGGACTACAGGTGCCCGCCACCACGCCCAGCTAATTTTTTGTATTTTCAGTAGAGACGGGGTTTCACCATGTTAGCCAAGACGGTCTCGATCTCCTGACCTCATGATCCACCTGCCTCGGCCTCCCAAAGTGCTGGGATTACAGGCGTGAGCCACCGCGCCCGGCCCACAATTAAATGTTTTAAAGAAATCACATAGCGGCTGGGCATGGTGGCTCACGCCTGTAATCTCAATGCTTTGGGAGGCCGAGGCAGGTGGATCACGAGGTCAGCACCAATTCACCAAGTAAAAAAGCCATAGGCAAATGTAGCTAATTAGTTTAAATAATTTGGATGAATTCTATAGTTACTAGCCCCCAAATATTTTGTAGCTCTAATGAAGTTTGGTAACAGGGATCATGTTACAGAGTCAACACAACGAGCAGCTGGAACATGAGCAATATTACACAGAGGAAAATATTCACGAAAAACCCAAATGTTAGTCAACTTCCGGTATTTTCCTATAAAATGATGATAAAACATAGATTCCGAAGACGCCAGTCAGGTTCTATAAAAACTTATTTCTATCATTTAGAAGTAAACTTTAATACAACGATGAACTTACTCTTCCTGTGACTATGGAAGCTGTTACACTGCTTATCTGCAGTATTTCTTAACTGAATGCCATAATGACCTTTCTAAGGAGACCTTCAGCTGATCCCACAAGACCTGAAGGCTGCGGCACCTCCGCTGTGGCGTGCTTCAAGACGCTTCCATGAAGATAGTCTCCTCAGCCTATGAATACCTTACGGGCAAGTTTCCTAGTTTCCACACATAGTAAATGTTTAAAATAATTGCTTTCTAATTTTATTGCATTATAGGGAGAGGACAGTTCATATGAAATTAATTTTATAAATTTTATTGAGGATCCCCTTGGGGGTCAATTTACAAATAGTCTCCATGTATACTCTAAAAAAATTATTCTTTGTTGAAAGTTTTTACACACACATACATATACGTGTGTTATACACTTAAACAGGCTAATTTGTGTTAATTTGAATAGTTCATGTTCTACACTTATAAATATTTATTGTCTTCTAAGAAAAAAGCTAGTAACTCCTCATATAATTGTGGATTTAAAAACTGCTCCCTAGGAGGCCAAGGTGGATAGATCACAAGGTCAGGAGTTCGAGACCAGCCTGGCCAACATAGTGAAACCCCGTCTCTACTAAAGATACAAAAAATTAGCCGGGCCTGGTGGCGGGTGCCTGTAATCCCAGCTACTTGGGAGGCTGAAGCAGGAGAATTGCTTGAACCAGGGAGGTGGAGGTTGCAGTGAGCCGAGATCATGCCACTGCACTCCAGCCTGGGCAACAGTGCGAGACTCCGTCTCAAAAGCAAAAAACAAAACCAAACAAAACAAAAAAAAAACTGCTCCCTTGAAATTCTCTAAATAGGCTACACATAGTGGCTCATGCCTGTCATCCCAGCACTTTGGGAGGCTGAGGCGGGCTGATCACTTGAGGCCAGGAGTTCAAGACCAGCCTGGCCAACATGGTGAAACCCTGTCTCTACTAAAAATACAAAAACATTAGCTGGGTGTGGTGGCACATGCCTGTAATCCTAGCTACTCGGGAGGCTGAGGCACGAGAATTGCTTGAATCCGAGAGGCGTAGGTTGCAGTGAGCTGAGATCGCACCACTGCACTCCAGCCTAGGCAACAGAGCAAGACTTTGTCACAAAAAAAAAAGAAAGAAAGAAAGAAAGAAAATGAAATTCTATAAATTTTTGCTCTGTATATTCTAAGTTAGAGCTGTAACTTGTTCAGAAACTCTTGACATTGAGATGTGTGTTCAGGAACTTGGAATCTTGGCTTTGAGCCCAGCCAGCCCTGACTGCAGGCAGCTGGCAAGGGTGGACTCTGGGGTTCTCATCTTGCACGGCACAACCGTTTAGGAGCAGGCAAATGTGGTGGCATTCCAAGAAAGGTGCCAGGACGCTGCCGCCGTGAGCACCTGCCACAGAGGTGCCTGACTGAACACCACTGGAGTTTCCATGCTGCTGGGGGTTCAGCCATGTGCTGGGATCCCTGGAACCACCCTCTGTAAATGTGGGGAGCCTCTGAGGGACTTGAAACCACTATTCACAGCCACAGTGTGTCTCTAAAGTGAAGTGCCTAGGACGCATGCTCTGAGATGGTAAGCTCTGCGTTGCACCTGCACGCAGCATAAGCCCTGAGCTCTGCCTCCCATGACAAGCACCAACACAAAGAACTGTTACCTCATCATTAATGACTTCAAAGTGCTCCTCTTCCTCTTCTTCAATGTCCAAATCATTCTGCCTAAGATATGCTTGTAATGGTCCATACAGTCTCTCCTTGAAAGCTAAGAAATCCATCATGTTCCCTTGAAAGTGTTGCAAGAAAAACAGTTCAATCAAATACTCCTTGAAGACCTCCTTCAGAGCCTGCATCTCCTGGTAATGATAGTCCAGGCACTGCTTCCTCATCTGTGCCATCTCCGGAGAGGCTGGGGGAATCTCCTCTAACTTCTTGGGAGCCTTCTTCATTCCCGCGTTCCCCACAGACATGAGTGGGAGGCTGGAAAGGCCTGGGGGCACGGCAGTCCTGGAAGGGCTGGTGGGCGGGGGTGGGGACGTCATCCCAAACCCCGCTGCGCCCCCAGCCCCGGGGAGCAGCACGCCGGGCGTCCTCTCGAAGCCCAGGGGCCGGGGCAGCGGCGGCCCCTGCAGCACCTGCTGCTGCTGAACCAGCTGGCCCTGGATGATGCTGCTGATCTGCGGTGGCAAGTTAGCCGTGGTGATGTGGCTTGGGCTGGCCAGGGGCTGCAGGCCGGCCCCACCCGCAGCTGCAGGGCTCTGGGGTCCCAGGTGGTGGATGGTGCCCCCTGACTGTGTGTGGGGCTGGGAGGGTCTCCGCTCTCGGACTGTGATGGGCGTACCCGGGTGCTGGAGCTGAACCTGGGCTCCCTGGGCGATCTGGGTGAGCCCTGACCCATCCTGAAACACAAAGTGTCCACCACTGGAGGGGCTCAAGCTGATCTGCCTCACCAGCACGCTGGCATCCATGAAGCCCCCTGTAGGGCTGCTGCTGCAGAGGCCCAGCCCAGGGCCAGGGGCACCTGCACGCACATTCTGCAAGGCCTGCCCCGGCCCGGGACTGGGCTGCGTGGGACTCTGGGTCTGGACCTGCTGGGACATGGGGACGTGACCTGAATGTACCATGGAGACCCATGCTCAAACCGCCGAGGCTGAGCGCTGAACTGGAAGCCTGGAGAGGTGGGACTGGGGAGCGGCAGTGGGGCCAGCGTGACCTGTGGGCTTCCCTGGAACACAGGGCCCACGCCCTGCAGGTCAACATTCATGTTCTGCCCACCCGCAGGGCCCCCTCTCACCATCAGCTGCTGTAGTTGGTGGCTGGGGGATGGCAGTGTGAGGGGCAGGGACGGCTGGGAGCACGCTGGCTGCTCCTCGCCCGCGCTGGGGCAGGCCCCAGGCCACTGGACATGGCGCTGGCTGCTCTGGGAGCTGCTGACGTGCTGCATGACTACGTCTTCAGGAAATGCTCCCTAAACAAATGCAGAAAAGTTAGAGTTGAGTGAGGTGAGCTCCATGCCCGGGCGCCTTTCGGAGCCTGCACAGGTGTCTGGAAAGGTGGCTCAGGAGGGGCCAATGCGGGCCCAGCAAACCCCAGGCACGAGACTGCTACCCAGGGCAAAAAAGGCTCAGATCAGAATATCTGCTCAGCAAGAGATGCTCGGCAAGCTTCCGTGCCTCACACTTTTCTTGAACTGAAGTATTCATACCTGCCTAATCCAAGTCTACCGCAAGGGGCTGAAAGTGCTGGCAATGAAGAGCATGGGAGGGGGGAGAAGGGAGAGAAGTACAGCACAGCAGGGCATCCCCAGCGGGTGGCAGACGGTGGCTCAGGCTCACAAAGGTTCTCTACGCCCCTTACATGATCTCATTTAGTTTTCACAGTCATGCCATGGGGTCACTCCTATTGATAGCCCATTTACACAGAGAGACACTCAGGCAGCGAGAAATGAGCTCCCTGGGCTGTAAGGTCCAGCTCTACAGGGCTTAGCGGGTGTTCTCCCCATGTGCGGAGACGAGAGATTGTAAGAAATAAAGACACAAGACAAAAAAATAAAGAGAAAGCAGCTGTGCCCGGGGGACCACTACCATCAACATGCGGAGACCGGTAGTGGCCCCGAACGGCTGGGTGCGCTGATATTTATTGCATACAGGACAAGGGAGCAGGGTAAGGAGGGTGAATCTTCTAAGTGACTGACAAGGTGAAGCAAGTCACGTGATCACAGGACAGGGGGCCCTTCCCTTTTAGGTAGCTGAAGCAGAGAGGGAAGGCAGCAAACGTCAGCGTTTTCTTCTATGCACTTATAAGAAAGATCAAAGACTTTAAGACTTCCACTATTTCTTCTTCTGCTATCTACTAAGAACTCCAAAGAGGAACCAGGAGTGCGGGAGGAGCATGAAAGTGGACAAGGAGCGTGACCACTCAAGCCCCACAGGGAGGGGGTTAGGCCTCCGGATGACTGCGGGCCAGGCCTGGAGAATATCCAGCCTCCCACAGGAAGCTGGTGGAGCAGAGTGTTCCCTGACTCCTCCAAGGAAAGGAGACTCCCTTTCGCGGTCTGCTAAGTAACAGGTGCCTTCCCAGACACTGGCGTTACCGCTTGACCAAGGAGCCCTCAAGCGGCCCTTATGTGGGCGTGACAGAGGGCTCACCTCTTGCCTTCTAGGTCACTTCTCACAATGTCCCTTCAGCACCTGACCCTATACCCGCAGGTTATTCCTAGGTTATATTAGTAATGCAACAAAGAGTAATATTAAAAGCTAATGATTAATGTTTATACTAATGATTGATAATTGTCCATGATCAGCTCTATATCTGATTCGTATTATGACTATTCTTATTCTAACTATTTTCTTTATTATACTGAAACAGTTTGTGCCTTCAGTCTGTTGCCTTGGCACCTAGGTAATCCTTTGCCACATCGGGCCAAGCTACGAAGTGGTGGAGCCATGGTCCAGCTCCAGGCACATGGGCTCCGAGGCTCATGGGCCTCACTATAGGCCAACACCGTGGACAGGTCCTGAGCCTGCCCCTGAATCTGGGACTTGGACACTATCAACCCCAGTGCTAAAACATCAGTTCCACGGATGTGATCCTGCATGAAGACTGAACACTTGATTGACGGTTTTCAGCATTTAATCTGTCCTGAAGGACTCAGTGCATACTGCCTGGTAGAAAAAGGCAAAGGGAATCTGTTCAGAAGTAGTCATTCCAGAGACAGGCTGGAAACGCGGGCACAGAGTGGACCTGAGGCACTCCAGGTGTGGCCTGACCCCGGCTGGGAGGAGAGTCCAGCTCCCACCTTCCTACCATGACAGTAGACCCCAACTGCCACGTGTTTTTTAATGAAAGACATGTATTACAGACAAATGCATTTTATGGACAGCTTAGACCTGATGTCTTTTCCATCATCACCATCATAGAAATTCAAGGGAAACATTCAAAAAGCTGCAAAGATACCACCCACTACAGAAGCCGCCTCTCCTAACGCCTGATGCTCAGGGACACAGTAGACAGTGCTTACGTGAAAACGGTGCAAGCTCACATCCAGCACGAGGTGTGGCGAGCCAGGCAGACACGAAGCGACGCTTGCCAGCAAAACCACTATAAAGAGTGCTTGATAAACACACTGTTTATGTTCGATTTTAAATGGAAAAATTCAAGATCCAAAATTATGTAATTTTAAAGATGTAATAAAAAGACTCAAAATGTGTCCACAGGTGGTGGTCTCTGGGTTAGGTGGATTATAATGATTTTTTCCCTTTTTATACTTTTTTGTGCTTTCTAGATGTTCTCTAATTACTATGTGGCATTTTTATATCCACATGGAAAAAAAGGCATCTTTTTAAAAAGTGCTTTTCCTGGCTGGGCGCAGTGGCTCACACCTGTAATCCCAGCACTTTGGGAGGCCGAGGCAGGCGGATCATGAGGTCAAGAGATCGAGACCATCTGGCCAACACGGTGATGTTGGCCCGTCTCTACTAAAAATACAAAAAGTGGCTGGCATGGTGGCAGGTACCTGGAGTCCCAGCTACTCGGGAGGCTGAGGCAGGAGAATCACTTGAACCTGGGAGGTGGAGCTTGCAGTGAGCCAAGATCGTGCCACTGCGCTCCAGCCTGGCGACAGAGCGAGACTCTGTCTCAAAAAAAAAAAAAAAAAAGTGCTTTTGCTTACTAGTAAACTCTTCTTCCAGGTGTGCAAAGTTTGCACATGAGGGACTGTAATCTAGTAAAATAATAATTAGAAGGTGCATAGAAGATACAAGGCAAAAAATTATTTGTACATTATTTCTAACTCAGAACACCTTTCCCTACGGAAATGCAATGACTACAGTCTCTTTCTAAGATAAGATAGATCAGTGGCTCTGTACTTCGGAAGACTGTGCCCGCAGGGGACATCAGGCAATGTCTGGAGGCATTTTTGGTTGTCACAACTGATAAGGGTGGGAGCACTACTGGCATTTGGTGGGTAGAGGCCTGGAGGTCTCTAATCATCCTACAACACACAGCACGGCCCCACCAGGAGGAATCTTCTGGCCCCAAATGTGAACCAGCTGAGGCTGAGAACCCAAGACTGAGGAGGTGGCCCTGTGGGGCTGACCCGCCACACCATCTGCACCGTGTGTCCAGGGCTGAGTGAGAGCATCTCCTTGCAGTCAGGCCACCCAAGCACACAAGGAGGCAGCCTGGCCCTCAGTGGCAGCCAGACTGACCCCGGCTCTTCAACTTATTGACCGGGAAGGGGCCACTGACACTCCTGAGAATCTGGTGAAAGCTGTGGACTGTTCTTACCGAACACACCTCACAGCCACAAGCTTTACATGTTTACACATAAGGGACTCTAAGAACCAGACCCTCAGTTGCCAGCAAGGGAATGAGGCCAAGGGAGCTAGTGACTCCTCATGGGGCAGAAGGGCAGCTGGAGTCCCCATGAGAAAGCCCAGCCTGGGCGGGCCGGCCGGCAGGACCAATGGTGGGCAAGAGTCCTAAGTGGACCACAGAAGGTCTGGGGTTAGCAGGCAGTGCCTGGGCTCTGGGGAGGCCAGATGAGGGGAACAGCGAGTCGGAGTGCACAGGAGCCTGTGCTTGTACCTGGGAGGAGGGGCCAGTCCTCTTCCATGACTGCTCCCCGTGACAGGACTCCCACCACAGCAACGCTCAGAAAGAGGACAGTGCACACGTCCCCTTCCCACAGCCCTAGTCAGAGCCTCCCGCCAGCCCTGATCACAACACAAAGGGCTGGCGGTGTCTCCGTGCCTGTGTGCCCTAGGCACACACACTGTCGTCTCCAGACACCGCCTTGGCCGCTGGTAGAGTCTGCATGAGGGCAGTCAACACACGGCCAAACTGGAACTCTCTGCCCCACCACAGGTTTCTGCAGTCTCCATGCAGCAGACATCCCTGGGAGCCCCCAGGCTGCTGGGCAGGGCTTCCTCCTCAGTTCAGATTCTCCTCCACAGACGGTGCTTTTCCTGAGGTGGAGTGCAGCAGAGGGCCCTTCCTGTCACCCGACACTGACGCAGGCCTGGAACTAGAAAAGGGGCTCAGAATACTCAGGGGGCACAACAGAGCTGCAGCAGGGAGAAGGAAGAGGAGCCCTCCCCGGGCCATGCAGGCAGGCCAGCAATAATCAGTACACGTGCCGGAGGAGGCGAAGGCCAACCAGCAGCTCATCCGTACTCGTCGTATTAGAGTGAACTTAGTGTATTAGAGTGAATCCCAGCACTCTGGGAGGCTGAAGCAGGCGGATCACTTGAGGTCGGGAGTTTGAGACCAGCCCGGCCAACATGGCGAAACCCCATCTCTACTAAAAATACAAAAATTAGCCAGGCGTGGTGGTGGGTGCCTGTCATCCCAGCTACTCGGGAGGCTGAAGCAGGAGAATCGCTCGAACCCCTGGGAGGCGGAGGTTGTAGTGAACTGAGATCAGGCCACTGCACTCCAGCCTGAGTGACAGAGTGAGACTCTAGTCTAAAAAAAAAAAAAAAGAAAGAAAAAAGACAAAGATTTTTCCAAATGTACAAAACTGAAAGAATTCACCACCAGCAGATGTGCAGTACAAGAAATGAAGGACGTACTTTAGGAATAAGGAAAACAGATCCAAGGTGACAATCTGGTTCTATATAGTAAACTTGGGGAGAAGAAAACTTCCTCGACCTGATAAAGAATCTCAGCGGCTACAACAGCTAATATGATGCTCGATGGCAAAAGCCTGAAAGCTTTCCCTCCTAAGACAGAAACAAGGAGGGGATGGAATACAGTGTGGATCTGTGTCCCCACCAAACCTCATGTCGAATTGTGATCCCCAGTGTTGGAGGAAGGGCCGGATGGGAGGTGACTGGATCATGGGGGCAGTTTCTCATAGTGTTACACCATCCCCCTCGGTCGCAACAGTGAGTTCTCATGAGATCTGGTCATTTTAAAAGTGTGTATCACCAGCCAGGCGTGGTGGCTCATGCCTGTAATCCCAGCAGTTTGGGAGGCCGAGGCAAGTGGATCACTTGAGGTTAGGAGTTCGAGACCAGCCTGGCCAACTTGGCAAAACCCCGTCTCTACTAAAAATACAAAATTAGCCAGGCGTGGTGGCGCACGCCTGTAATCCTAGCTACTCAGGAGGTTGAGACAGGAGAATCGCTTGAACCTGGGAGGCGGAGGTTGTAGTGAGCCAATATCACACCACTGCACTCCAGCCTGGGTGACGGAGTGAGACTCTGTCTAAAACAAAAAAAGTGTGCATCACCTCCCCTTCTCTCTCTTACTCCTGCTCTGGCCATATCAAGTGTTCACTCCCCCTTTGCCTTCTGCCAAGATTGTAAGTTCCTGAGGCCTCCCCAGAAGCTGAGCAGATGCCAGCATCATGCTTTCTGTACAGCCTGCAGAACCGTGAGCCAATTAAAACTGTTTTCTTTATAAATTACCCAGTCTCAGGTATTTCTTTATAGTGGTGTGAGAACGAACTGATACAGGGCGTCCTCTCTCAGTACTTGGACTCAACATGGAGATTGTAGCAGCACAGTCAGTCAAGAAAAAGAAATAAAACACAGACAGACTGTAAGGGAAAAAGATTAAAGCCCTTCATTCTCAGGCAAAATAATCATCTCTGAGAAAATCCTGCCAGGCACAGTGGCTCACGCCTGCAATCCCAGCACTTTGGGAGGCCAAGGCAGAAGGATCACTTGAACCAAGGAATTCAAGACCAGCCTGGGAAACACAGTAAGACCCCATCTCCACAGAAAAAAAAAAATTAGCTGGGGGTGGTGGTATACACCTGTAGTCCCAGCTACTTGGGAGACTATAGTGGGAGGATCACTTGAGCCCAGGAGATAGAGGTTGCAGCGAGCTATAATTGTGCCACTGTACTTTAGCCTGGGAGACAGAGTAAGACCCTGTCTCAAAAAAAAATTATTTCAAAAAATATAAAATACTCAAGAATAAATCTGATAGGTGTGCAAGACCTGTACATCAAAACCACAAAACACTGCAGAGAGAAAATTTTAAAGACATTAATAGTGCTCATGAATCAGAAGACTCAGTATTGTTAATATGTCAGTTCTCCCAAAATTGATCTAAAAATTGAATGTAATGTCAATCAAAACCCCAAGAGGCTTTTAACAGAAATTGAGAAGCAGATTTTAAAGTTCATAAGCAAATGCAAAGAACTTAGAAGAGCCAAAATTATGAAAAAGACAAAAAGATTTAGATTTCCTGACTTTAACGTGTATTATAAAGCCACAGCAATTAAGACAGTGTGGAAATGGAACAATCTTACAGAATACCAGAAATAGATTCACATATACATGGTTAATAAATTTTCAACAAAGAGGCGAAGATCATAAAGTGGAGAAAGGATAATGTGTTCAAAAATGATGCTGAAACAGCTGGACATCCATACGCAAAAAAATGAACTCTCATCCATTATTTGTACAACAGACCAAAAAAATTTCAAAATGGATTGTAGACCTAAATGTGAAATCTAAAACCAGAAACTTCCTAGAAGGAAATATAGAAAAAACATCTTTGTGTGTGATCTTTGTAATTCTGGGTTAGGCAAAGACTTTTCAGATACAATAGCATGATTCATACAAGAAGAAACTGGTAAGTTAGGCTTCATGAAAATTAAAACTTCTGCTCCTGAAAAGACACTGTTAAGATAACCACAGACTAGAAAATATTTTCAAATCACATATCTGATACAGAACTTCTATCTAGAATTCTCCAACTCAGGGTTTTTTTTTTTATTTCACCAGGCAAAAGATGTCAACAAACACTGTCAAAGAAAAATGGATAGAAAATAAGCACATGAAAAGATGCTCAACTTCATTAGTGATTAGGGGAATGCAATTAAAACCACAGTGAGATGCTCCTACAGGCCCTCCTAAGATGGCTAAAGACCGATCATACCAAGTGCTGGCTGCTAAGGATGTGGAGAAACTGGAACCTATTCATATACTACTAGGGGGAATATAAAATGGTCCACACACTTTGGGAAACAGTTTGGCAATTTCTTAAAAAGGTAAACACCTGCCATACAATCCAGCCGTTCCACTCCTAGGTACTTACCCAGGAAAAGAGCCAGCATGTGTCCACACAAAGTCTTGTAAGTGCGTGTTCCTCCTAGGCTTATATGTGAGAGTCAAAAACTGGAAACAACCCGAATGTCCACTGACAGGTGAATGGATAAAAAAATTACGATCTATCCCTACACGGAATATATTTGGAATATCATTCAGCAATAAAAAGGAGTGAACTGGTGATACATGCAAAAAGACGAATGAATCTTTAAAAAAAAGTTAAGTGAAAGAAGCCAGACACAAAAGAGGACACTGCTCCTAATTCCATTATAAGGAATTCTAGAAAAGGCAAATTACGTGACAGCAGATCAGCGCTTGCCTGGGGCTGGGCCTGAGGCGGGAAAGATGGCAAAGGGATGCAAGGGCCCCCTAGAGTGAGGAAAACACCCTAAAAGGCTGCTCTGCAACCACGTGGTGAATACTTACTAGGATTCAACGAAGAGTACACTTAAAGTGAGTGAATTTTATGGTAGGTAACTTATACCTAAATAAAGCTATTTTTAAAGTATAGTGGATAAATATGCATTTATATTTTTAATTGACTATTTTATCTATCTTTTTTCTATTTTTTTTTAAAGGCTGGTGCCTGGACTGTTAGAAATGCAAAATGCTTGTTCCCCAGTGCCACAGAGAAATAGCACTCGAGCATCCATTTAATGTTCTCAGCAAGGCAGTTTTGACTTTTTGCATAAAGGGTGACCCTCGCAGGTGGAGCCATGGCAAGAGCATACCTGGACACGGGAGGGACAGGAGGTCTTATCCCTGAGGCAGGTAGTCCCTACTGCTGTGTCGTTCCCTCATTGGCTAGGGTTGGACCACACAGTCTAAGCTAATTCCGACTGGCTATTTTAAAAAGAGCAGGAGTACGAGCCGGAGTGGCGGGGTGAGCAGTTTGGTGGGAAGGACGGTTAGGAAGAGGTAACTAAAGGTGACTCCGGTCAAAGCAGGTGACTGAGATGAGTCAGGATGGAGCAGGTGACCAGGGGAACAGATGTGAACTAGTGATTAGGACTGGCGGGAAAGTTGTTTACTGAAACTAGAGGCAAGGGGGTGAAGAGAACCAGGAAGTTAAACTTTAAAATGGAGAATCAAAGAATAGGAAGGCTGAACAGACTGACTGACTGATTCTTTGAAGAGAAACTTGGGGTTCACTATATTTAACAGAACTTTATTTCTAGGAGTCAAGCGTGCTCAGAAAATCAAAGATGCAACGGAGAGTCTGAAAACTATGATTCCGTCTCACTGTTAGAACAGGATTAGTAGGGAGGATGAGGCTAACAGAATATAAACCAATCGAAATATAAAAAGAGATGTTTCCTGAAGAGAAAGGCTGAATAAAATTTTTTAAAAGATAGGTTGGATAGAAAAAGAAAAACAAAGCCAGGCGAGGTGGCTCACGCCTGTAATCCCAGCACTCTGGGAGGCCAAGGTGGGCGGATCACCTGAGGTCGGAAGTTCAAGACCAGCCTGACCAACACGGAGAAACCCCGTTTCTACTAAAAATACAAAACATTAGCCAGGCGTGGTGGTGGGCGCCTGTAATCCCAGCTACTCAGGAGGCTGAGGCAGAAGAATCACTTGAACCTGGGAGGTGGAGGTTGCAGTAAGCCAAGATTGCACCACTGCACTCCAGCCTGGGCAACAAGAACAAAACTCCATCTCAAAAAAAAAAAAAGAAAAGAAAAAAGAAAAAGATGTTTCCTGAAGAGAAAGGCTGAATAAAATTTTTTAAAAGATAAGTTGGATACAAAAAAAAAAAAACAAGGCTGGGCACAGTGGCTCACACCTGTAATCCCAGCACTTTGGGAGGCTGAGATGGATGGATCACTTGAGGTCAGGAGTTCGAGACCAGCCTGGCCAACATGGTGAAACCCAGTCTCTACTAAAAATACAAAAATTAGCTGGGCGTGGTAGCATATGCCTGTAATCCCAGCTACTCTGGAGGCTGAGGCAGGAGAATCGCTTGAACCTGGGAGGCGGAGGTTGCAGTGAGCTGAGATAGCGCCAATGCACTGCAGCCTGGGCGACAGAGCAAGACTCCATCAAAAGAAAGAAGAGAAGAGAGGAGAGGGGAGGGGAGGGGAGGGGGGAGGGGAGAGGGGAGGAGGGGAGAAGGGGAGTGGGGAGGGCAGGGGAAGGGAGGGGAGGGGGGAAGGAGGGGGAGGAGGGGAGGGGAAGGGAGGGGTGGAGTGGGGAGGGGGAGGGCAGGGGAAGGGAGGGGGAAGGGGAAAGGAAGGGAGGAGAGGGGAGGGAGGAGGGGCAAAGAGGAGGGGAGGGGGAGGGGAGGGGAGGGGGAAGGGGGGAGGAGAGAGGAGGAGGTGAGGAGAAGGGAGGGGAGGAGAGGAGAGGACAGGGGGAGGGCCGGGGAAGGGAGGGGAGGGGGAGGGGAGGGAGGAGGGGGAGGGGAGGGATGGCCGAGGAGGGGAAGGGGGAGGGGGAGGGGGGTGGCGAGGAAGGGAGGGGAGGGGGGAAGGCAGGGGAACGGAGGGGGAAGGGGGAGAGGGGGAGGAGAGGGGGAGAGGGGGAGAGGGGGAGGGGGAGGAGAGGGGGAGGGGAGGAGAAGGGGAGGTGAGGAGAGGGGGAGGGGGAGGGCAGGGGAAGGGGAGGGGGAGGGGAGTGGAGGAGAGGGGAGGGGAGGGGGAGGGGAGGGGAGTGGAGGGGAGGGGAGTGGAGGAGAGGGGAGGGGAGGGGAGAGGGGAGGGGAGAGGGGAGAGGGGAGGGGAGAGGGGAGGGGAGAGGGGAGGGTCTTTTGCAAAGACCGGGGCCACCAAACAAAAGAGGTAAAGGGAATGCACTCAAGTCTGCCTGATGGTCGGCGAGGCAGGAGACAGAGTCTCAGAGCCAGCTGGAACACTCCTCTAGAAGAGGCTTCCTGAGGGTGATGGCAGAAGGGAACCCAGGACAAGCAGCAGAGGCTCAAAGCCTGAAACTGGCGGGGACCCCGTTTGGAGGCAGCCAGCCTCAGCTCTGGAACCCGCTGAGGAAGGTTCTGCCTGAAACAAAGGTGGGCACAGGGGAGCTGGAGAGAACACACTCAGGCCCAGAAGCGCCGGCCACAGTCAGCCCCTCTCAAGCAGCTCTGCGTCCAGCCAGGCACACCCAGTTCCAAGGACACCTGGCAAGAATGTCAACTGCCCCTCTCTCCAAGAGCCACAGTAGTACAGTCAACATTAAGCAAAACAAAATTCATGGCAAACACATAGAACAGGACAAAAAGAAGCCTTATGTCCTGATTAAAGCTGCAACTCGGCAGGGCATGTGATGGCACCTGTGGTCCCAGCTACTTGGGAGGCTGAGGCAGGAAGATCACTGGAGCCTGGGAGTTGGAGGCTGCTGTAAGCTATGATCATGCCACTGCACTCCAGCCTGGGTGACGGAGCAAGATCCTGTCTCTAAAATACACTAATAAAATTTTAAAAAGTTTAAACTCACAAATTATACATGACATACATAAATCTTTATAAACCAACATTATAGCAACCAAATGCATGAAAACAAAATTTCCTAGGACAACCTGATTTTGAAACCAAAACCAAAAAAAAAAAAAAAGAAAAAAACCCACTTAGAATGAAAGACTGTAAAACACCTCTTTCAAAACCTGATTGATCAAATCGGACAAAAATAAAGAATGGAATACAACGCAACAAAATAAGTAATATGCTTGTTATAAAACTTTGTACTTGGCCAGGCACGGTGGCTCACGCCTGTAATCCCAGCACTTTGAGAGGCTGAGGTGGGCGGATCATGAGGTCAGGAGTTCCAGACCAGTGGCCAACATGGTGAAACCCTGTCTCTACTAAAAGCACAAAAATTAGTCGGGCGTCGTGGCACATGCCTGTAGTCCCAGCTACTCGGGAGGCTGAGGCAGAAGAATCACTTGAACCTGGGAGGGGGAGGTTGCAGTGAGCTGAAATCACGCCACTGCACTCCAGCCTGGGTGACAGAGCGAGACTCCGTCTCAAACAAACAAACAAACAAACAACTTTGTACTTGTGAAATTTTTATAGGCCATAAATAAAATATGCATTAAGTCCCCAAAATAAAGGTTATACATAACAAATTAATTATATTTTAGATGCCAAATTCATAAAACTAGAAATTCATCATAAAAATGACAAAGAGTAACTAGTTGGAAGTTTTTAAAAACCACTAAATAATATCTGAACCAAAAAAAATTAAACATGAAATTACGAACTTCTCTAGAAAGTTAAAAAAACAAACAAAATATAGAGTATTTCTCTTTTAAAACCTATGGGAAACAAAGCTGTACTTTAAGAAAAAGTTACAGCTTTCAGTATTTTTATTATCAAAATAAAAGGCTGAAAATAAGTGTTCAATTTAAGAAAGTATACAAAAACTGAAAACAACAAAATGAAACAAACAAACAAAAGTAGTAGAAAGGCTAAATTAAACCAAAAACTGATTCTCTGGGAAAAGTAAATAAAATGGATAAAGTCCAAGCAAGTCTGATTAATGAAAAAAGAAAAAATAAAAACAGACAAATGGGCCAGGCGCGGTGGCTCACGCCTGAAATCCCAGCACTTCAGGAGGCCGAGGCAGGCGGATCACGAGGTCAGGAGATTGAGACCATCCTGGCTAACACGGTGAAACCCCGTGTCTACTAAAAATACAAAAAATTAGCCGGGTGTGGTGGCGGGCGCCTGTAGTCCCAGCTACTCGGGAGGCTGAGGCAGGAGAATGGCGTTGACCCGGGAGGCAGAGTTTGCAGTGAGCCGAGATTGTGCCACTGCACTCCAGCCTGGGCGACAGAGCGAGACTCCGTCTCAAAAAAAAAAAAAAAAAGAAAAAATCAAAAAGAAAATTAAATATCTATTGTTTTAAAAGACTCTAGGAGACAATGGAATTTTACTTAACTGAGCTCTAACCTTTAAAGCTCAAGTAATTCCTATGCTATTTAAATATTTCAAGTTTATGGAAAAAATAGAAATCTCTCTAATTCACTTTACGAAATTAGCATTTAATACCCAAACCTGACAGTACAAAAAAGCAATAAACTTATAAGAATTTTGCATATGCGTGGTATAAAAATTATTTTTAAAAATTCATAAATAGAACCGAGCATACACTCAAAGAAAAACACACTGACAAAGGGGAGTCAGTCCAGTAATTCAGGGAGTGGGCCAATATCAGGAAATCTACAAACTTCACCATCATTTTAAAGCTAAAAGCCACTAAATGAAAAAAATGATACAAAATTTAGCAGTTCTTCTGAATAATAATTCAAAGTAAAACACATATCAAAGGAAACAAGTTGAACATAATGTTTTAAAAACTAGCTCCCAAAACTCAACAGCAATAATCATATTAAATGTTGATATGCAGAAACTAATTCCATTAAATCAGGAACACAAGGATGCAAATGTCACCATTTCTATGTAGCACTTCAACAGAGGTTTTAGCAGTTAAAAATAAAAAGAAACATGAACTAAGTAATGAGGGAAGGGAATATAATTTATTATTATTATTTACATATATATTTTTTAGAGATAGGGTCTCACTCTGTTGCCCAGGCTGAAGTACAGTGGCACAATCTTGGCTCACTGCAGCCCCGACCTCGCAGGCTCAAGTGATCCTCCCACCTCAGCCTCCCAAGTAGCTGAGACTACAGGCACGAGCCACCACACCCAGCTAATTTTTTAATTTTTTGTAGAGACAGGGTTTTGTCATGTTGCCCAGGCTGGTCTCAAACTCCTAGGCTCAAGTGATCTTCCTGCCTCAACCTCCCAAAGTGCTGGGGTTACAGGCATGAGTCACCGCACCTGTCCTGAAATTATATTTATTTGTATATGATATAATTGTATGCCTACAATACCCACGAGACCAAAACTTGTAAGAATAACAATTTGGCCAGGCACAATGGCTCACACCTGTAATCCCAGCACTTTGGGAGGCTGAGGTGGGTAGATCGCCTGAGGTCAAGAGTTTGAGACCAGCCTGGCCAACATGGTGAAACCCCGTCTCTACTAAAATACAACAAATTAGTCAGGTGTGGTGGTGAGTACCTGTAATCCCAGGTACTCTGGAGGCTGAGGCAGGAGAATCGCTTGAACCTGGGAGGCAGAGGTTGCAGTAAGCCACATTGCGCCACTGCACTCCATCCTGGGCGACAGAGTGAGACTCGGCCTCGAAAAAAAAAAGAATAACAATTTTGTTGAGGTGCCTGCAATCAAGATAAATATACAAAAATCAACAGGCTTTTTTTTTATGTCAGCAATAGACAACTGAAATGGAAATTTTAAGACGTCCCATTCAAAGGCCACAAAAACTATAAAATACCAGTGTACATTTACCAAGTACATTACCAAGAAGTACATTTACCAAGAAGTACATTTACCAAGAAGAGAAATAAACTATATAATGTTAGTAAAGAACATTAAAAAATACATGAATAAGGCCGGGTGTGTTGGCTCACACCTGTAATCCCGGCACTTTGGGAGGCCAAGGCGGGCGATCACCTGAGGTTGGGAGTTCGAGACCAGCCTGACCAACATGGAGAAACCCCCATCTCTACTAAAAAAAAAACAAAAACAAAATTAGCCAGCCGTGGTGGCACATACCTGTAATCCCAGCTGCTCAGGAGGCTGAGGCGGGAGAATCACTTGAACCTGGGAGATGGAGGTTGTGGTGATCCAAGATTGCGCCACTACACTCCAGCCTGGGCAATAAAAGCAAAACTCTGTCTCAAAAAAACACGAATAAAATGAAGCAACATACCATGTTCCAGAATAAGATTTACTATCATAAAATGTCATGCCTTCAAAACTGAACATATACATGTAATGCAATTCCAAAGAGGATTACAATGAGTTTGGGTTTTGTTTTGCTTTAGAAATAAGAAAAAAATTAGCTTAAAGCTCAATGAAGTGATATGTTTTTAAAGAGACAGTGCTTTTTTGAAAAACATAAGAATACTGACAAAATAAAAGAAAAACAAAATAGTAGAATTCCTGACTTAGGAAAATAGTCATACTTATTCTAGAGCTTCTGTAATAAAAAAGCAATGTAGGTATATACAGCTATTGTGTAGCCATAAAAATTGAAAGTTTAAACTAAAAAAAAGTAGCATGCTCTTGGCCTCCCAAAGTACTAGGATTACAGGTGTGAGCCACCATGCCCAGCCTGAAATTATCTTTATTTGCAAATGATATAATTCCATGCCTACAAAATCCGAGACAAAAACTTATAAGAATAGTTTGAATTCGGTGAAGTGTCTGTAATCAAGATAAACATACAAAAACCAACAGGTTTTTATGGAAAAAAGAAAAAGAGGAAAGAAAAAGGAAAAAGATTAAAAATGTATAGATACTTTAATGGTAGTGGCATTGGGAGAAAATATCTGCAAACCATACATTTAATAAGGGGCTAATATCCAAAATATATAAGGAACTGAAACCACTCCATAGCATGAAGACAACCTAATTTAAAAATGGGCAAAAGACCTAAATAGACATATCTCAAAAGAAGATATACAAATAGCCAAGAAATACATGAAAAAAGGCTCATCATCACTAACCATCAGGGAGATGCAAAGCAAAACCACAATGAGATTATCACCTCACAACTGCTAGGATAGCTATTACCAAAAAGACAAAAGATAGTTAAGTGTTGGCGAGGATATGGAGAAAGGGGAACCCTTGTGCACTGTTGGTAAGAATGTAATTAGTACAGCCATTATAGAAAACAGTACGAAGCTTCCTCAAAAAAATAAAAATAGAATGAAGATATGATCCAGCAATCCCACTTCTGGGTGCACAGCCAAAGGAAACAAAATCAGGATGTTGAATAGTTATCTGTACTCACATGTTGATGGCAGCATTATTCACAGTAGCCTGGGTACCCATCATCAGATGAATGATTTTAAAACGTGTGGTATATATACAACACAAAGGAATAGTATGCAGCCATTAAAAAAATAAGGAAATCCTGTCATTTGCAAGGACATGGATGAGCCTGGAGGACATTGTGCTGAGTAAAATAAGGCAGGCACAGAAAGATAAATACCACATGATCTCACTTATACGTGGAATCTAAAAAGGTTGAACTCATAGAAACAGAGAGAACAGTGGTTACTGGGGCCGGGGGGTGGGGGAAAAAGGAAAGGGGGATATTGATCAAAGGGATCAATTTCAGTTAGATAGAAAGAGTAAGTTTTAGTGATCTATTGTAGAGGATGATAATTATAATAAATAAGAATGCATTGTATATTTCAAAATTTCTGAAAGAGTAGATTTTAAATATTTTCACCACATAAAAATGGTGTGTGAGGTGATGGGTTTGTTAATGAGCACAATTTCATCATTCTGTAATATAAACACATTAAGACATCACGTTGTTCTTCATAAATATATAATATATACAACAATTATTTATCAATTAAAAATTAAGGCCAGGCATGGTGGCTCACGCCTGTAGTCCCAGCACTTTGGGAGGCTGAGGTGGGCAGATCCCTTGAGGCCAGCAGTTCAAGACCAGCCTGGGCAACAGGGCAAAACCCTGTCTCTACTAAAAATACAAAGATTAGCTGTGCACTTGTGGTCCCAGCTACTCAGGAAGCTGAGGTGGGAGAATTGCTTGAGCCCGGGAGATCAAGCTTGCAGTGAGCCAAGATTGTGTCACTGCACTCCAGCCTGGGTGACAGAGTGAGACTCTGTTTCAAAAAACTTTCCTTTAAAATTTTTAATTACATTAAAAAAAGAAAAAGAAATGGTAGTAGCATCTAGGGGGGAAAAGGTTATATCCCCTACCTTACACCATTTCAGTCAGAATAAAGAACTAAATGTTATCCTGGAAGGAAGGAAGAGGAGGCACGGAGGAAAGGAGGAAAACACTTTGTTGGAATAATATTTCGGGGACTATCTCTACAACTGCGAGGTGGTGAAAGCTTCTTAATAAGTAATGCAGGAAACCCAGATGCTGTAAAGGAAAAAATACATGACTACATAAAAGATGTTTTAAACAAGATCAAAAGACAAAAAATAATTAGCAGAAAAATACATGCAATATTTTATGACTTCAAAGGGTAAATATCCCTATTATCCAAAGAGTTTGGCTGGTTGCGGTGGCTCACACTTGTAAGCGCAGCACTTTGGGAGGCCAGGGCAGGCAGATCACTTGAGGTCAGGAGTTTGAGACCAGCCTGGCCAATATGGTGAAATCCCATCTCTACTAAAAAATACAAAAATTAGCCAGATGTGGTGGTGCCCGTCTGTAATCCCAGCTACTCTGGAGGCTGAGGCGGGAGAATCACTTGAACCTGGGAGGCGGAGGTTGCAATGAGCCGAGATCACACCACTGCACTCCAGCCTGGGCGACACAGCAAGACTCCATCTCAAAAAAGAGCTACTATAAAATAGTTAAAGAAAAAAGAAAAGAAAAGAAAAGGAAACCTCTCCAGGAAATGGGGAAGAACACAATGGAAAACTTCAGAAGAGGCACTGCCAATGGGCCAGTCCACGAAGTGCAGCAGACGGCGCCAGCAGGACATGGCAGCACCCATTCAACAGGCAGTACGTCAGACGGGAGCAAAGCGTCCTCCCCTTCATGGCTTCAGGAATGTAACTTTGCTGTAACTTTGGGAATAGATCTCTCAATAACTATTGAAATTTAAATGTTAAATATGCATACCCTTTGACCCACTAACACCATTTAGTTCCCCTTCATGGGAATCTAGCCTATAGAAATGAAAGAAAGTGTCAGGACCCATGCATAGGAATGTGTCTCTCAGTACAAACTGTGGCAAAAAAACAGACACAAAATGAAATCCATCAATGGGGAATGGTTGACTAAATATGTTGTATCCTCAGTATGGACTATTATGTAAACATAAAAAGAATAAATTTTTGCCTGTAATCCCAGCACTTTGGGAGGCTGAGGCAGGCAGATCACAAGGTCAGGAGATTGAGACCATCCTGGCTAACACAGTGAAACCCTGTCTCTACTAAAAATACAAAAAATTAGCCGGGCATGGTGGTGGGTGCCTGTAGTCCCAGCTACTCGGGAGGCTGAGGCAGGAGAATGGCGTGAACCCGGGAGGCGGAGCTTGCAGTGAGCTGAGATCGCGCCACTGCACTCCAGCCTGGGCGACAGAGCGAGACTCCGTCTCGAAAAAAAAAAAAAAAAAAAAAAGAGAGAATAAATGTTTATTTCCTGACATGAGCAGATGTTGAAGACATATTACTAACTGAAATGGAAAAAAAGATGGAGGGTGTTATTACAGCACAAAAGGACTGAAATGGACTTATTTTTCTGTATTGTTTGAATTCTTATGAGGGTACATTTTGTAACATCAAAAAGCAAATTAAAAATATGGCTCATTCCAAGGTACAAAAAATTACTCTGGCAAATCAAAGTTTTTCAAAGTATCTTCAGACTCAAAGAAGTCAAAAAATAAGCTGGACACAGATAGACACTATTTGTTCCTGTAGCAGCTGGAAACCACAGTGAAAGAGCGTTGGCTTTTCCTCCTTAGAAGGGCCTCAGCACCTGACTTTGGAGAGAGCCCATTCTTTGCCATTTTTCCTCTACATGGTGGTTGTCAATGGACTCTTAGGGGACCAAGAATCACTTTACAACATTCTGTTCTCCTATTCAAAATGGGTCATGCTCCATACTTCTCAGAGTCATCACCCAAAATCATACATTTCAATGCTTTTTCAAACATGTGAATACCACCCAGCAAATTCGTAAGCATGCCATTATCCTCCAGGCCCTTTATTACATGATCACCATCATTAAAGTCCTAACACTTAACCATTTTGTAGTAGTTATGACAACTGTTACCTTAACAGTGAACAGATCAGATGACAACGTATCCATGGCCAGGTGGGACGATGTGGACCCAGGAGGACCTAAAATCATGGCCCAGAGACCTCTGCACCACATGCTGACTCTGTAAGGCCATCTCTCCTTGAGTGCTAGGTATTGTTGAAGGAGGGAGTTTCTACTTGTCTGTACTGTGACTGAACATGAAGTACAGACTTTTATAAGTAATATATATATTTTTTGAGACAGAGTTTCGATCTTGTTGCCCAGGCTGGAGTGCAGTGGTGTGATCTCAGCTTACCACAACCTCCGCCTCCTGGGTTCAAGCGATTCTCCTGCTTCAACCTCCCAAGTAGCTGGGATTACAGGCAAGCACCACCACACCTGGCTGATTTTTTTTGTATTTTTAGTAGAGACGGGTTTCTCCATGTTGGTCAGGCTGGTCTCGAACTCCCGACCTCAGGTGATCTGCCCGCCTCAGCCTCCCAAAGTGCTGGGATTACAGGCATAAGCCACCACACCCAGCATAAATAATAATTTTTAAAAGTGCATTAGTTTAGCAAAAACATGACAGGGATGTCAGTGAAACACCTTTGTGTTACAACTGTCATTTTGTACACCTTGGACAACTCCATTCAACAAACAATTTAGTTAGTTTTGAAGTCTCAATAACATAGTCAGAAAAGAAACTGCTGTAATCTCCCCTTATCCATGGATTCAGTAACCCTCGGTGAACTGCAGTTCAAAAACATGTGCGTACAATATAGTAAGATATTTTAGGAGAGAGACATCACTTTCACATGACTTTTATTACAGTATATTGTTACGACTGTTCTATTTTATTATTAGCTGTTATTAATCTCTTCCTGTGCCTAGTTTATGAATTAAACTTTATCGTAGATATGGATGGATGCATAAGAAAACAGTGTATATAGTGTTCACTACTATCCTTGATTTCAGGCATCCATTGAGGGTGTTGGACCGTATCCCCTGAAGATAAGGTGGGGCGACTGCACGTGGATTGAGAGGTGCCCTCACTGCTGCAGAGCTGTGGTAACAACACTCACTTGTGGTTCCCAGACAAGACTCTATCTGGTCGTGAGCCCCCAACAGCCAGTGGTACTGCTATCCAATCTGACAGATGGAAACCAGCGCCAATCAGCCTGCCTGGAGCGGTACAAATAAGCCTAAGACTCAAACTTTCAGCCAGTTAACTGTAAGTAAACCAACTTTTTGGTAAGGAGGAAATACTCACCCAGCTCTTGGGCAAGATAAGTGTCTTTATTATAAAAGGTGTCAATTCGCAGCGTCTTTACTGTAAAGGTGGTGGTATTATTAGATTCTTCCTTTCCACTAACACAAAACTCCCAGTACCGGAAGGCCCTTGTCAGCAGCAGGACCCGCGGAGGGGTCCGTGGTCAGTTCTGGGACAGCTGCCGAGCAGGGCAGTGTGTGGAATCAACTTCACTGCTCACGTGCAGCACACCCTGAGCGCACTCGTCTTTCCTGGAGTGCAGACCAGGCCCCGACCTCAGGGATCAGGACAGCGGGGCCAAGGGGTCAAGAGGCAGAGGCGGCGTGAGCGCCGTAGACAGCGGTCTCGCGAGGCTGGAACCAGGCGGGCGGCAGTGACGGGGGTGGGCACCAGGGGACTGGGTGAAGGGTCATGAGAGGAGGGGCGGTTACCGGGCCAGACGGTCACAGGGATCGTGTCACCGGGGAAGGGCTGGGAGGTCGGGGGTTTGTGTCACGGGATGGGGGGGAGCGGTCACCAGAAAACGGGGTGATGCGGGAGAGGGGGCGGAGGAGGGAAGGCGGGAAAACGGCAGTTACCAGGTCGCGGGGGGAGGGGTCGCAGGGGGAGGGGTGGGCGCTCACGGGCGCAGGGTCACTGAGGGAGGGGTGGGCGTTCACGGGGGATCGTGTCACGGGGAGGGGGTCCCTGAGGGAGGGGTGGGCGTTCACGGGGATCGTGTCACGGGGAGGGGGTCCCTGAGGGAGGGGTGGGCGTTCACGGGGATCGTGTCACGGGGAGGGGGTCCCTGAGGGAGGGGTGGGCGTTCACGGGGATCGTGTCACGGGGAGGGGGTCCCTGAGGGAGGGGTGGGTGTTCACGGGGATCGTGTCACGGGGAGGGGGTCCCTGAGGGAGGGGTGGGTGTTCACGGGGATCGTGTCACGGGGAGGGGGTCCCTGAGGGAGGGGTGGGCGTTCGCTCAGCCGGGGTCACCGGGTGATGGGCCGGAGAGAGGGGAGCGCGCGGCCGGGGAGCCTCGAGGGTAACCGGCGGGTGTGGGCGGTCGGGGGCCGAGGGTAGGGCCAACCCCTCACGCCCGCCACAGCCCCGGCAGCGGATACGCGGGCCGTCACTCACCGCGGCTGCCGGGCGACGCAGCCAAGGGCTCCCGGCGCGGATGAGCGCTGCGACAGCGGACGGGGCGGCGAGGCCACTACAACCGACCAAACCGACCGGCCGACGCGGAGCCAGTGCGCAAGCGCGGGAGCCGGCCCGGCACTGCGCAGGCGAGGCTCGGACCAATCAGCGCCCAGCGGACCCAGAGGGACGGGGCGGAGGGGGCGGGGCGGAGGGGCGGGGCGGAGGGGCGGGGCGGATAGGGCCGGGCCTCGGTCCGCGCCGGCGCGCGCCTCTGGCTCCGCCCGGAACTAGTTCGTTCATTCATTCGCACGTGGGCACTGAGTTGTATTTGCCCGCCCTCCCGCCGGACACCTGCTGAGCGCTGGTCACACTGACAAGCACAGCTAGCGGCTCCCCTCGCGGGCCCTACAGTCTAGGCGGGGAGGATAGATAAACGTGCAGTTAGAAGAGCACCAGGCAAAGCAGCCGGGATGGGGCAGGCTGAGGTCTGTTTTAAATTGAGCAGGGGAGTCGGGGTGCCTAGGGAGATGAGATGTTACGTGGGATCCGAAGATCCACAAGACTCTTGCCTGTGACCACTGAAATGGTGGGACATGTCCCTGGTTTCGTCGTGTCCACTGCAGACGGGTGAGCTTTGGAGCTGTGCATCAGGCGCCTTCCACTGCATAACCTGCCCATCTACTTAAGAGTGAAACCCGTATCACTTACCACCTGTCCATTTCTTCATGGTACTTATCCCCTGAATTATTTTATCTGACCTGCTAGGATGCAACCCCCTTTTTTATTTTGCTGGCAAGTATAGCCTAGTTGTCTAAACTGCCACATAGTATGTACTTTATAAACAGCTGAATAAACCAGTAATTCATCCATCTCTCTGATCAGCTTTTTTTTTTTTTTTTTTTCTTTGAGACGGAGTCTCGCTCTGTCGCCCAGGCTGGAGTGCAGTGGCGCGATCTCGGCTCACTGCAAGCTCCGCCTCCCGGGTTCACGCCATTCTCCTGCCTCGGCCTCCCCAGTAGCTGGGACTACAGGCGCCTGTCACCACGCCCGGCTAATTTTTTGTATTTTTAGTAGAGACGGGGTTTCACGGTGTTAGCCAGGATGGTCTCGATCTCCAGATCTCGTGATCCGCTCGCTTCGGCCTCCCAAAGTGCGGGGATTACAAGTGTGAGCCACCGTGCCCGGCCAGCTTTGATTTTCTTAAACAGCCAAGTGTTGTTCTTCCGCCACTCCAGCACTAGTGGTAAAGTTGGCATGAAATATGCTACATTAAATATTCATTGAATAGGGATAAAACAGAGCCACACTACAGCTGGAGAAATAAGACAAATACTATTGTTCAGCCCAAGGTACTACTGGAGGAGAACACTGGGGAGAAATGAATAAATGAATGAATGAATGGATGCACACTTAGTTACGTGGGGGTAGTCTTCAAAGTAGGAGAAATACTTTACAACAAAGGAGACGAGCACAAAGTCAGGGCGACAGGAAAGGCTGCATAGGGGGCAGAACGATGCTGCTCTGGGGGCTGGTCGGAGTGTAGGTGGCTACACAAGATCAGGCAGGAGGTCGGAAATAAAGGTTCCCGAGTAGGGGACCATGTGACAAAAAAGCTGATAGGGCCTTATTTTAAAAATTCATGGCCGGGTGCGGTGGCTCACACCTGTAATCCCAGCAATCTGGGAGGCCGAGGCGGGCGGATCACTTGAGCCCAGGAGTTCGAGAACAGCCTGGCCAACATGGTGAAAGCCCATCTCTACTAAAAATACAAAAATTAGCCAGGCATGGTGGTGCGCGCCTGTAATCCCAGCTACTTGGGAGGCTGAGGCAGGAGAATCGCTTGAACCTAGGAGGCAGAGGTTGCAGTGAGCTGAGATCACGCCACTGCACTCCAGCCTGGGCGACAGAGTGAGTGAGACTGTCCCCACCCCCACCCCGCCCCCACCACACAAAAATTCATGCACTTGGCAAACTACCTGAACAGTTAAAAGGACGCGCATAACAGTGCAGATCAGCAGCCTTGATCCTTGCCCCCCAGTCTCTCCCTCCACAGAGGCAGTGCTAACACAACGTACAATCGTCCCTCAGCACCTCCCATGGATGCCAAACTCCGAGAGGCTCAAGCCCCTGATGCAAAATGCATATAACTCAAAAACATCTTTTTTAAATCATCTCTGGGTTACTTACAATAGTGAATGCAATGTAAATGTCATGTAAATAGTTGTTATGCAGCATTGTTTAGGAAATAATAACCCCCCCAAAACAAGGTCTGTATATGTTCAGTATAGACACATTTTTGTTTCTGAATATTTTTGATCCTTGGTCGGTTGAACTCATGGACGTAGAATCCACCACATGCAGGGGCAAATACTTCCAGGATATTCTATGCACATCCAGGCATACATCCAGTTCCATCCTGGTAGCATACTTCACAAACTAATCCCCCAGCACAGCTGTACTTTGTAGAGGCTGCACTGCATTCCACCGAATGTATATAGCATAATCTACCCAATAAAATGGGAACTTTAGAAAAATTAGGGGAATAGATGCTGCAGCAACAGCATAGCAGGGCACCCTATGGCAAAGGAATCTCCCCTCCCATTGCCCTGGATCACAATGCCCAACTCTGGGGTGTTGGTGGGCAGCTGTCACACGATCTGACATCTTGAGTAGGAGGTGACACAACACACTCCGGGCTCAGAAGCTACCTTAAGGTCTTGACGGCTGTGCGCAGGCACAATTGCTTCACCCACTGGCCCCTGGTCGCTACTAGACAGCAAACAGAAACACAGCTTCCAGGCCAGATAAGCCCGCCCTAGGGCCTGCTGCCACAGGCACACTTGGCAAAGACGTGATGGTAGGGTCAGGATGACAGAAACAGTAGGCTTTGCAAAACCTGCAGTCCTCTTCGTTGGGAGTATAAAAGACAGACACCAAGTGCAGCACCCAACGTTGGACTGGATCCTCAAGCCACCTTAGGAGAGGGGACATGGGGACACAGAGGCCCTGAAGGAGGAAGTCACCTGCCCCTGGTTATGTGGCTGGTAGGCATGGAGCCACAGGTGCACCAGGCACTGCAGTACAGACCCCCAGAGGCCAGGGAGCAGCAGCCGGGCTTTGCAGCTGGCTTTCTCGCCCACCCTGGTATCTGCACTATCACCTGCAGACACGAAGTGTGCAACCAGACCCTGGGAGCTTTCAATCTGGAAGACCTGAGGTGGAAGCCCAAAGCTGCAGGGCCAAGTGCCCGTGCACCCCCGTTTTTGTGGTGGGAGAAAAGATACAGAAACTAAGGGGCTTCTGGGATGCTTCTTTGCGTAATGTGTGCTTTTTCAATTAAAAGTGTGCGTTGATTTTTGTAATCAGATTTAAAATGAAACGAAGAAAAGTCTAAAAGCAGAAGAAAAAGAGAAGCAACAACTCCCAGGCCATCTGCTCACAGGCGTTTTCGGTGGTGAGCACCTGTGAGCAGGTGTCCCTGCCCTTACTTGGGCACACAGACTGGGTGTGGAAGGACACTGGTGCCAGTGTGGCCCCCAGGACAGTGACGACGGGTGCTGTGAGGGTGGCAGGCCACACGGGGCAGGGCGGTGCCGGCTCTTTCCTCCACGTGCGGCTTTGGGAAGCGGCTGCGGGAAGCGGCTGCCTGGTGGACTTGGTGAATGTGATTTCTGTTCCTTCCAGGTCCTTCTATGGCCACGGAAGAGTGGGTGAGGGGAACACCTCTGGCTCCAACATTACTTGTTGGTTTCTTCTTCACACAAATGAAAAACTCAGCATCTCATTTTAACTTAAATACCAGTTTTCTATGAAAGACAAAATGAAAAAATATATAAAAAGGTCACTTTATTTTGCCTTTTGTTTGGTATGCTATCAATGCCCTTTAAAATCCTACTATTCAAGTACAAATGCTGATGTTTACAAAGTATTTACAATTTTAGTCTTGTTCCTTTCTATCTTAAAACACAACAGCTAACTGGTTACAACAGTTAACAAAATAATAATAATAAAGTTCACAAAAAGAGAAACCCCTGTCTTATCAGGCACCAAATCTGAACAAGGGCTTGGATCCAACCTTCTGCTTCCCGCCAGATGCTTTAAAAACAGTCTGGCTAACTGTTTTTATCATCAGAATAAACGTCTTTCTTTAAAGAATAGCAGGGCAACTGTTTCCCAGGGTCGCCAATTAGAGTCTGACAGTGTTCGGGCTGCTGCCTTTATAGTCTGTGTTCTCAAAGTTTCCAACTCTTACTTGCCGTATTGGAATGAACCCAGATTCACAAGGGGAAGGCCTAGACATCAGCTTCCTGAACGCGTACTTAATTCTTAGGTTAGAAACTTTAACCTTTAAAAGGGAAGGCCAAGAAAATAACACACTAAAAGGAGAGTTTTTACGTACACGACTAAATGAATTTAACTCAGGTCAACGGTAGCATCTAGAAGTTACTAAATTGAGTGCTACGAGTAAAAATATGTCCGTGTTTTGTATTAGGGAACAGCCAAAGGAAACACACTTGAGAGACAGGAGACCCTCACTGACGTGAGATCGGGGCGGAAACTCCACATTGCAAATATTCAGAATCCCATTAAGCTCTCCAAAAAAGCATTTGAGAGATGGTGTTAAATTCTCTTGTAGTGTTTTAGATTAATAGAGCGCTTTTACTTAGATAGTTATGTCTAGGATATTCTAAAATAAGTGCACTCAACATTTTATCTTCAACTATAAGGAGACTACCAAGATTTGGGAAAGACAAAAAAAAATGAACAGGGCACACAAATTAAAACAAATGACAAAGGCAGAATTCCTAGATACTTCAGTTCTATCACATCTGCGGATGAGGAGGAGTAAAAGTTTCCACTGGGAGCCAGATGTGAGGCGCACACAGCGGCCCTCCCTCCGGCAAGCTGCGCTCTCATGGCACGTGCCGAGCCAGGGAGAACGGGTTGGTTAGAACAAACAGATTCCAGTCCTCTGCTTTGGTATGTTCAACTAACTAAAAGATTAATTTCTTCTGTTTCTTCAAAGCTTGGTTTTTACTTTTCTCCAAATTTCTTATCAAGAGCTCAAGTGAGCTCCCCAGTTGATTTCACTGACTCCTGCTGTATCGCTGTCCACAGAAACCTGTGGGACAGAATACCTTCCTCAATGTCACTTAAAGTGAGAGAATGGGGAGGAAGCAGATGAAATACAATTTAAAAACAGAAAATCTTTATTGTGCCATAACTGATTTTTAGTATACAAAAAACCTAATATAACCTAATTTCCTGGACCAAATAATGTAAAATAGGCCAAAATCAAGCCACAGCACAAAGGATACTATTGGATATGGACCTTTTTGCTTTGGTGAAAACTTCAAAGTAAGGAGACACTGTCAATCAATTCCACTAAAATTGCATTTATTTTCTTGTCATAGTAAAAAAAAGGAAAAACAGTAGCAAATACTGGGCTTCGTTTTCCCCCTCAACGGCACGCCTTCCACAACAGCACAGGTGGTTCTCTGCTTCACTGGCAGAACCACACGAGCTTATCCTAGAGAAAATCTGCTGTCGTAAGTCCACAAGGAAGAGTTGACTGGGCCCACTGCTATAGCCAATACTTCCAGAATCACCAGCCCACCTTCGTCAAAGGGCTGACTGTGGCAGCAAGGGGTGTCTGTCACATTCGTCCTGGCTCACTGAGCCCAGGCCTCATCGTACCCTCAGCTGTGACATCTGTACGACCATTGCCTCTGCGTGGTCCTCTGGGCCTCATGCCAGCCATGGCAGAGTGTCCCAAAGGTTCTCAGGAGCTGTTTAACACACTATGTGAAATACCAGCTTCCCCCGAAAGCTGGAGATGCGTCTTGAGTGCACTGAGTTGGGCATCAGTCCCAGAAGTTTCCATTAAATGAAAGCGAATCCCATTGCGGGGTAGGGCCTGGGGGAGGCCACTGTCGGCTGCTCTTTGGAATAACAATGCAATGACTGATCATTTCCCTTGAACACAGGCCAGGAACGTGCCTTGTGTGTTTAGGTGGGTGTCAGAACATTTCTCTTAAAAGTTAAGTCACATTTTAGGAGGGAAGGAAGGAACCATATTGCCTTTCTTTGGAATGGAAAACCAATCTCGGATGATTTACTTTAGACAGGCCTTCTCCTCTACGAAGACCATGAGGCATTTTTCAGTAAGGTATAAAGAACTAAACTCTGGCAGACACCGTGGAAGCCCACGCCTTATCTTTAGAAAGTCCATTGTATGCTCCTCACACACGGCAGACGGCTTCTGTGGCGTGCAAAGCACTACATGCTCACAAAGAAATTCTAAATGGCTTTCAGAACACAGTACTATGGCTCTAGGGGACGGGTGCGGGTGGGGACTGAAAGGTGAAATGATTTAGAGGAAGCCATGTTGTCACTTTTTCCATGAGCCACGTAGTACAGAGAATGCGGCACTCCATAAGGACCATTTGTCCTGCAGTGTGGGATGCATTTTAATAAAATGATTACACTATTTTGTTTCAATTATATCTTTCCCAGTGCTGAATCTCTTGCGTGACATGGTCCCAAGGTTCACTAATAAAGCGTTTTCTGTGAGGAAGGTAGTTTTGCTTTAGATGAGAGGCAGCCCTGCTGCCCTGACTACTGGCACGGAGGCTTAGTAGGTGTCTTTAGCCTGACAGCAGGGACCCTCATCTGTAACTTGGGCTGCTGGCTTGGGCTGTCGGAGCTGGCGGGCACCTGGGCTGGGTTGGGAGCGCCTGGAGTCTGGAGCGGGGCCGACGCCGTGGTCACCACCTGCTGCTGAATGAGTTTCTGCTGAACCACCTGGGCAGTCGCGGTCACTGCAGGGATCATCTGCACCTGCTGCCCGGCCGCCGTCGCCTGCGTGAGCGCCACAGTCTGTGGAGAAGCCTGAGCCGAGAGAGTCAGAAAACACACATTGCCCAGGAAACTCAGTCCAGGGACAGGAAAATGGACGTTCTTTGGGATGGGGAGGACTCGAGAAACTTCACTGACTATGCTTTTATGACACGGAAGAATGACCAGTCACACAACAATATGACCTCTGGTTTCCAATTAAACACAAGTGGAAAATTAAAAGATGGTTGCTTTTAGACTAACACCAGACGCCTCTTGGGAAAAGGGTGAGCGCTGGGTCAGGGACTGATTTTGTTGTTGTAGTAAAGCTTTTAATAGAGTTTGGTTTCTTGAAATCTATATGCCAGTGTGACTTTAAACAAAATTTAGAAAGTTTAAAGCACCGCTTTACATTTAAAGCACTGTGCTAAAGAGTCATATTGTGGAGCATCAGTGACAACAGTGAAAGCGCCTGAAGGGCTTCTGTGGGAGGCAAGGCCACTGTGCCCACAGCGCCTCTGCTCAAGGGCGGGCCCCGAGCGGAGCCTGCTTGCCTGAGGCCTGTGCCTCCCTAAAACCACAGGGCAGTGTCTGTGACTTGCAGGACACACCCGCGATGATCAGTGAATGAAGGGTCCTGGGAATGAGCCCAAGGTGAGGCTCCCTCAGTATGGCTGACACAACCTCTAAACGCTTGTTCACTCTTCTCATTATTAAGTGTATCTAGTTTTTCCCCTGAAGTTAATGTTTTTGTGTGTATCACAAAAATCAAAAGTGATTCCCTAATCATGACCTCAGATGAAAACAACCCATTCTCTGACCTGGGAAATGTGAGGTTTCCACTTTGTCTATGCGTCCTACCTGCTGGGAAGCAGAGGCAACTTGCTGGATGCTGGCCACGGGTGTTTGCTGTTGAACAACTTGAGGAAGTTTTGCAACCTTTGACAAAACAAAAAAAGCCAAACATACAATTCAAAGGAGTATGTGCACAAAAAGAGATTTTTCCTCCCTTTCTGTCCTCAGTTAATGCAAAAAACACAATGACCAGGTGACACAGAAGAGCAATTCTCGTAGTGTGCCCACCTGCAGCAGCGAGAGAGCAAGTCGTTCCACTGCATGGTGAGTCAACTGACTGCCTCCCCAATTTGCCATCACTCATCATTTAAGCTTATTTTTGGTCTCATATTTCAGACACATTTTTTCTTTTCACAAAAACGACTGCAAGTTTATATGAAAGAATCAGACTGAGGATGTAAGTATTTGAGCGTCTTGTGAGTCCCAAGGGCTCTGCATATGACAGGCCTGGACGACGTTCCAGTAATGAGCTGTACAGTGCAGCTAGGGCAGCCAGCTGAAGTGGGGAACCCGGTGACGCACCAAGGTTTTGAGGCTGGTAATTTTATCATTTTTCTACATTCGTCTTAGTCATGATTGAGATCTGGCTATTTATAAAGCAACACTTTCCACCCAGTGCCCACTTTCTGTGCACTTGCTACTGCATGCATCTCCCGCTGTCTTGACGTAGTAAGAGGCTCTGGGCCACCTGTGTGTCCTATCAGCACCGTCATGGCGTGCACCCAGAACACAAGAGAGGCTCCAGCGTGGGCAGCTGCTGGGGGCCCTGATTTCAAGGGCCCTCCCTGCACAAGGCCCTCACGGACCCTGGTCTCTTGGTGGGTCCTGTTACTTATAGAAAACGGATGAAAATAATATTTCCCAAGATAATTCTGCGAAAAATGTGAAATTACATGATTTACTCACACATGAACAAAGGTCGAAATAAATGTTAGTCCTTACTAAAATTAAAATCAATCAGAAGGCATTTACTAGTTTACTGTCACTTAAACAATTATAAATAAAATTCACTAAGATAAGTGCCCTGAGCGCCCCCTGTGGAACTGCTGGGAAACAAAGATGCGGCCGGTGCTCCAGGGCCCATCTCAAGACCACAATGGTCCAGGACTTACTTGGCACAGCACTGAAAATCCTGAGACGTCTTAAATAAAGCACTAGCAAGAAATCTTAAATGTACCAAGAAACCTGCAAAGAGTCAGGAACTGCCAGTCTCCAAACCTAAGCACAGGCGGGCATCACGAGTCACGGAGCAGAAAAGCTGCACAACCTCTGCCCGGGATCGCTGGCCACACGGAGACGCACCCCGTGATCTCCAGGGTCGCACAGGACACAGCTGACCAGACACCAGGTATAGGCCAGTTCTCGGTGGGGAGTTCGCAAAAGAGCCCCGTGCTACTGCCAGCTGCCATCCTGGAGGGAGACACTGTCCCCACAAAGATACCCAAAGGCTGCAAAGAAAGCATCCCCTTCCTCCAGTGGCATCTGTAAGAAAAGCACCTGCCCTAAGCCTCAGTGCCGGGGAGGAGAGAGGAGGAGACACAGATTCAGAGGCCAGGTGGGTAACACCTGAGAGCTGAGTGAAAGCCTGAGCCACACACCAAGCAGTGTTCCTGTGGCACCTGAAGGTGCCCGCGGAAGCAAAACTCCACCTTTGCCCCAGGCTGCGAGGGGTCCCTGCAGATGCAGCACATTTCAGACAGGGAAATCACCAGATCCAGAAAAACACCTCGCTCACTCTGCGAGGCCTGGAAACAAGAGACTATAAACAAAGACCAGGCATATTTGGGAACTTCTGAAAATAAAATAATAAATCATCAAGATAAAAATTCAACAGACAAGCTTTGAAGCAGATTTGACTTAATCAAGGGAAAAATGAGTGACTGAGGAGACAGAGCGAAAGACATGACTCAGAATATAGTATGACGAGACAAAGACACAGAAAATATAAAAGCTGCTGAGAGACCTGGAGGGCAGAGGAAGCAGGAAAGGGGCAACACGTAAACAAACAGTGGCTGCTTCTTTCCTAAAGACATGAGAGAGACTGCCCGAGATTCAAGAAGCTGGAGCATTGGAATGAAACTGCAAAACAACAAAGACAAAGACAACGTCTCGATAACAGGCAGACGGTGGGGGAGAGAGGTGACCCAGAACAACAAAGACAAAGACAACGTCTCAGTAACAGGCAGACGGTGGGGGAGAGAGGTGACCCAAAACAACAAAGACAAAGACAACGTCTCAATAACAGGCAGTCGGTGGGGAAGAGACAGGTGACCCCGGAAGAGAGAAACGCTGGACAGACACCGGCTCCTCTTCAACAACAAAAGCAGCCACAGTGAGGAAATGATACCGTGAATGCACTCAGAAAACAATGCCGACCGGGCGCGGTGGCTCATGCCTGTAATCCCAGCACTTTGGGAGGCCGAGGCAGGTGGATCACCTGAGGTCAGGTGTTCGAGACCAGTCTGGCCAACATGGTGAAACCCCACCTCTACTAAAAATATAAAAATTAGCTGCGCATGGTGGTGTGCGCCTGTAGTCCCAGCTACTCGGGAGGCTGAGGTGGGAGAATCTCTTGAATGTGGGAGACGAAGTTGCAGTGAGCCAAGATCATGCCACTGCACTCCAGCATGGGAGAGTGAGCCTCCGTCTCAAAAAAAAACAAAAAAAACAAACAAACCCAAAAAACAATGCCAATCCGGAATTCTGTACTAAGCAAAACTGTCTCTCAGGAACAAGAGTGACACACAGGCATTTTCAAGCACTAAAGGAAATTCCAAAGGATGGGTCAAGTGGAAGGAAAGTAATTCCACATAAAAAGTCAAAGATGAAAAAGGACAGAATTATGGCTGGGCATGGTGGCTCACGCCTATAATCCCAACACTTTGGGAGGCCAAGGCAGGTGGATCACGAGGTCAGGAGTTCGAGACTAGCCTGGCCAACATGGTGAAACCCATCTCTACTAAAAATACAAAAATTAGCTGGGCATGGTGGCATGTGCCTGTAATCCCAGCTACTCAGGAGGCTGAGGCAGGAGACTCGCTTGAACACAGGAGGCGGAAGTTGCAGTGAGCCAAGATCGCGCCACTGCACTCCAGCCTGGGCGATGGAGCAAGACTGTGTCAAAAAAAAAAAAAAGGAAAAAGGACAGAATTAAAACGCACACTAACAGCAGCATTTGAGATGAATAAACTGAGCTACTGTGTGATAAGATCATTGCTGGAGAAGAGGGTGGAGGCCATCGTTAACTTCATACTCTGATACAGAAGTGTGCACATGGAGATTTTAGGGTAACCACTTAAAGAACAGAAAGAAAATATATAATTTTTCACTGACAGAGGGGAGAATTGACAAAAAAAAGAGAAGGTGGCCCAAAAGAAGGCAAGGAAGGGAGGAAAGAAAAAACAGAACAAGCAAGACAAACAGAGTCCAAACAAAAGAGAAGCCAGAAATTCAAATATACCCAACCTTATATACAGACAAGTGGACACGTGTTTCAGGTAAGAGTCAGAGATGGAAAGCCTGACCTCACGACAGCACCGGGCCTGCCCGCGAGCTGCTCACAGGAGGTGACGAGGGACACACAGAGAATGGCTGAAAACAAGGAAGGAAAAACACAGACCAAAAACTTCCAACAGGAGGGTGGTGCTTGACTCATGTGAGGAGAATAGGCTTCAAGACCAGAGATATTACTGAAGACAGTAAGAGTCATTTCAAAATAACAAAATTCAAAACTTTAATGTGGCTAATGAAAAGCCTTCTAAGATATAAAGCAAAACCAGAGAGAAAGGTAAGAAGAAACAGATAAAGGCATACTCAGAATGGGACATCTAAACACGCCTTCTCAATAACTAGTAACACAAGTGATTGGTAGGACACACAGAAGACCGAAATGACACACACAGTAAACTTGACCCAGTTACAACAAAATCATCTCACAAGTGAACCCATCCTGAAGACTGCTCTGGAAGGACACAGACCATTTTTTAAAACTGACTGTATTTTGAACTAGATAGCAAGTTTCAACAAATTTCAAAGACTGAAATCATTGAGACCTCATTCTCTGACAATACAATGAAGATTTATTTTTAAGTCAATAATAAAAAGTAACTGGAAAACCTCACCTGGAAATTAAGAAACACTTCTAAAAAGAACCCAGGCAGTAAAGAAGAAATCAAAATGGAAATTCAAAAACATTTAGGACTGAAGGAAAACCAAATAATAAAATTTGTGAAATAAGCTCAGGTGGTACTCCATCTTAACAAGTTAGAAAATGAATAGCAAAATAAAAGAAAGGAAAGGAAGTAAAAACCCTGGCAAAAGCCCGGCATCGTGGCACACACCTGCGGTCCCGGGCCCTCCGGAGGCTGAGGAGGGAGAACTGCTTGAGTTCAGGAGTTCGAGGCCACCCTGGGCAACACAAGCAGGAGCGCGTCTCAGAAACAGACCTGACAAGGCAGGCAGAGCGCACGAACGAGACTGAGCTGCCCCGATGCCGTGAGGTCGCACACACAAGAGCAGTAATTGAACTCATCCATGCACAATGACAACTACCACAGGACCCAGTGAGTCACCCCAGAACACAATGATTGAACATCACAAGATTCAATGACTATAACCCACTACAACAGTCCATCTGTCCACTGTACTAACAGCCCTCGGACACACCTGTACTCATGGGGCTTGCTTTATTGGAGGAGACAAAATCACCTGAACAAAGTACTTATAGTATTTGTTGAAGGTGATAATACAGAAACAGAGAGCAGAAAAGGTGAGCAGGAAGGGAGACTGTGAGCAGCGCTGGTAGGGGCACAGGTGCAGAGGAGCAAGTGCAGAGGGGTGCACAGGCCAGGAGCCGTGGGCAGCAGGGCTCTGCAGAAGACATCCACACCCCCACACCCCCGACCCACCCACACAACCACAAAGTATTCCTGGGGGACGGATGGCAAAAAGGAAGCAGGAGAGATGGCAACAACCAGGGAAGGGTGCGGAGGAGGAGCTGACAGTAGCAACAGGAAGCGGCTGCTCCAGGTCTAGCAACAGGAAGCGGCTGCTCCAGGTCTCTTCTGGAAGTCAAGCACACACAGCTGCCTGCCAATGGGCTGGACCTGTATGGATGACTGTACGGGTTTCTCAAGTAGGCTAAAGGTCTGCAGAGACAGCTGCCCTTCCTGAGCCGGAAGCCTCTGGTAGGAGCAGGTCAGGCGTACACACCTGAGGCCTGAGGGATCAGACATCTCCATGGATCTGTCAAAGGCAGGTAGGATGAAGAATCTGGAACTCAGGACAGTAAGTGGCTACAGACATGAATCTGGGTATCATTTGCACAGAGACAGGACTTAAAGCTTTGAGGCTAAAGGAGATGTGTAAGGGAGGGAGGGAGTTCATACACATGGGCTTTAAACAAGACAAAAAGCACCGTAACAAAGAGGAACAGAAACTTCAAGCAAAGTAGAAAAGAACAGAATTTTCTTACTCTGACAAAAACACAGCAAACACCCTACTTCACAGTGAAATACGGACTCTGACATTCACCACTGTGCTGCAGGTCCCAGCCAGCACAGTAAGGCAGGAGAAAGCAAGGGTTTAAGATGGGAGAAGTAGATCGTCATGATTTACAGGTGATACAACTGTATACGAAGGAAATGCAACAAAACAAAACCAAATCCTAAGATAAATTATTCAAATAACCAGAATCTAGCAAGGCGGCCAGAATAAAAAAACTAATGTACAAAAATGTACAACAGCCAGAGACAGAAAATGGAAATTAAAAGCATACCATTTACAAAAGCATCAAAAAATACTGATTGCTTAAGAATAAAATTAACATAATCTATAACACTTTCACAAAATATTAGAAAACTTCATTAAAAGGCATTAAAAAAGACTTAAGTAACAAAAGATGCATCATATTGGTGAATCTGAAGGAAAGACTGTAAAGATGTCAACTCTCCCCTGAACAGCTACAGAATCAATGCAATTCTAATAAAAACTTTCAGCAGTTTTGATTGTAGTGTATGAACTAAGCTAACTAAAATTAACACAGAAGTGGAAAGAGCCAAGAATAGGCACGCTACACCCAAGGAAGGGTGTGGTAGGGGGACTCGCCCTCCAGACACCAAGTGTCACTGCCGCTCATAGCGAGAGCCCCGTGGGACCAGCATGGCCTCTGAGACAAGAAGCCCTGAACATCCCCACAGGATCTCAGGTGGAGGCGGCACTGTGGATCGATGGATGACAGAATTGGGCTTTTAAATAAATGGGGCTGAAAATAGGGTATTCATAGAGCACATCAAATTGAATTCCTGTTTCTATCTCAGACCCAAAAACCAATTCCCAGAGGATGTAAGACTAGCTGAGAAGGTAAAACTCCCCTGCTCTAACTGAATTCCTGTTTCTATCTCATACCCAAAAACCAACTCCAGGAGGGTGGAAGACCAGCTAAGAAGGTACAACTCCCCCACTCTTAGAGAAGGATGCAGGGAGGTAACTCCATAAGCTCTGGGAGGAAGCAGGACATAAAAGCTCTAGGCAGAGAGGAAGACAGGAGGGCACACTGCACACATGAAATCAGGAACTCAGTTCTCCCAAAGACACCAGGTAGAACTTGATGAACAAGAAATATCAAAAAATATCAAAAAATAAAATAAAATATATTTTTAAAAAAGACACCAGGAAGGGAGAAGAGGAGCCTGGAACTGGGAGAGGGCAGCTGTACCCCACAGAGCTGGAGATCGACGTCCAGAACATGAAGGCAAAGCTGGCGACAGCCGGAACAGGCCCCGGCAGAGAGGAGCCTTCCCAGGAGCCAGAGGGGGTGAAACCTGAGGCCAGGAGACAACAGTTCCCTCCAGTGCACCACCCAGGGCAGCCGCAAGGGCTGGGAGTTCGCAAAGCCCGTGAGACACACAATCCAAAGGCCGGGCACCCACTCCTGACACTCGGGCCCTCACCCTGTTCCCCGCTCACCTGGATCTGGGTCTGCACTTGCTGGGCCCCGGCCAGTTTCTGGGCCTGGGAGATGGGTGTGGTAAGAAACTGGGTCTTAAGGGCCGGCTGCGCGGCGTAGGCAACCTTCTGCTGCGCGCCAGGGGTGGTGATCTGCTGTGCGGTGATCTGGGGAGAGACTGCGAAATTAGGGCCGCAGAGACCATGCCGCGCTCAAGACTCCCGGGACGCCTGCCCGCTCTGGGCCCTATGGCAGAACCCAGCCCCTTTCCAGCCTACCTCCCAGACCAACCCTGTGCATACCCACATCTCCTGCCCCCTGTCCCATCCCTGCCGCTGCCTCCAGGCCTACCTCTGCCCATGCAGCATGGCCGCCAGCTTCTCCTCCAGGAGGCCTGGCCGTTGCCTGCAGCCCACCCCACCCGGGACACTGCTCCCTGAATAGTCGTGCTGGTGGGGCACCCTGACACCCTTGTCACACCTGCACGGGGCTGCTACTTAGGTGACTGAAAGCGATCACAATCTCTCAAATCCAATGTAAAAACTTGGCAGACATAAAGAAAATATTTAGTACACGGGGTAACAAACTGGTATGCACCATTTTTGCATATCATATTGTGTACATCTGACGTTTACGTATCTGCTTTATCCGCCATGCTTATGGGTAAATAGGGGTTTTTAACATCTAAGGATGTTTTGTCCAATCGTAGGAACACACAGCCCAGCACTTCAGCTGCAGCCCTCCACTGCTCCCTCAAGCACAGCTCAAGCCTGAGGGACCACACCCACCTGTGCATCAGCATGGCCACGTCTGCCCATGGACCACCATGACGCACCCAGGGACTGCTGACCAGGCCCGGGAGGTAAGTCCCAGCACTGTCTCCTTCTTCCAGAGGCAAATAAATGCAGATGACCATCCCGACCCAAAGGACATGCACTTCCCTGCAGCGGTCGTGCCAACTGGGGATGCAGGCTGGTCTTTGGAACCCGGCCACGGCGGAGCTGGTGGCACTACCCAGACACCCTGCGCCTCCCAGCTTTGTGTCCCCTCAGTGCTCACTCCCTCTCCCTCTGGGTTCCAAAGGACAGCTCTGCTTCCAGCTCCCCACAGAGCATGCCATTGCTGCACACCAGCAAGGCTTCACCCATAGGGCCCCTGGGCACTGGTCTTCTGCAGGAGGTAGCAGCGGCTCACAGCACAGCCAGTGTCCAGGTGGTGTGGCACAAAGAACCCTGGGCCTGCTGGAGTCAGCCAGCCGCCTTTTACTGGCCCTGTGATCTGGGCAAGTCTTTTTCTCTGAGCCTCAGTTTCCTCAAGACAACATCCTCCGTCTTGAGGATAAGCACCAGGTGCCTGCAGGGGTCCAGCACAGCGCTCAGAGAACAGGGCAGCTCCCCACACAGCCATGTGGCTTCCCATCAGAGCCCGCCTTCTAGCTCTAGCCAGAGAGCAGTGCCAGCAGAACGTGGGGTCTGAGGGCCCACACCAGCCATCCGAAGCCCGGGACTTGGGCTGGGTGCCACCGATGAGCCACCACGAGCAGAAGTCCCTGGAGGCAGAGCTGTCTCACCACCGTGTCCCCCTCACGTCCTTCAACACAGCACTGGCTGCTGAGAGGCACGGGTATCGTCTCAGGGAGCTGGCTGAGCCTGTAGACGCCCTTGGAGCCCAGTGCCCTGCTGCGCCCCCATCCACGTCGGGCCCTGGCGTGTATATCTCCCCTTTCACCACCAACATGCACAGAGGCCACATTCTCTGTCTGGGGTCCAGACTGTACGGCATCCCTGTCCTCCAGTAGGAGTCCAGGCGGGTCCTGTGGTGTGAGCTGCGTCTGCTTCCCTGAGCCCACTGGCCCCCATCATGCAATTGCACCCCCTGTGTCTGTCCCAACGCCATGCAGGCTTCTTACCTGGCACCCAGCCATCCTCACAGACTATACCCCCTCCATCCCCCTGCCAAGACCTCAGCCTCACTTGTCACATCACACACAGCATTCACCTTTTAAAGGAAGGAAAAACCAACAGGGATGACCACACTAGCACCTCCAGCCCTTGAAGCCACCCTCTGAAAAGCGTGGGCCGCCACATGGGGCTTTGTCTGCTTAGGACCCTCTCCTCCAGCAGCCAGCTTTGGCTTGGCATAGACCCAGAAGTGAAAATCCCCTAGCCCCGGTACCTTCTGCTGGACGGCTGCCGGGCCCTGTGCAGCCTGGGGCTGGATGGCCTTCTGCTGCTGGACGGCCTGCTGCTTCAGCTTCAGCAGCTGCTGCATGTGCACGGGCTGGGCCACCACGGTCTGTCCTGCAGGCAGCAAAAGCCCCTTAGTCAGCACACTGGGAAAAGAGCTTGAGGCTCACGCCAAGCTCTGTTCCAACTGACTCACCTCTACAGAAAATAACAAACTATGAAACTCTATGGAGACAAGTAAGCCATCCCTTAACTACATTAAAATGTTTCTGGGTTCACAAATTACACTTAAATTAAGATGGAAATTTCAGAATGTTAACAGTTCAATTGAGGACCCAGCCTTGCGCCTGGAAAGCGCCAAGGCACGTTTGTGCTAGAACACGTGATGGCACGCTCAAGTGGGTGGGTGTGAGGAAAGAACACGGGTCGCTGGCGACCACTGCCACCAGAGAGGCCTGTGAAACCAGGCTCAAGCCCAGGACGGGAGGGTGTGCTGGGGCGGGCACCTGCTGCCTTCTGTGGCTGACCGATCGCCACGCTGATCCCCGCGACGTTCATGGGCAGGGTGGTGACTCCCGGTGAGGAGACCACAGCTGCTGGGACGGACACCACCGGAGGCTTCGCCAAGGCCACCTGGGCTGGCTGGGGTGCCTGGGTCTGCATCTGCCCTTGCGCCTGCAGCTGAGAAGTGGGAACCCGGGTCTAAACAGTAGAAATAATGGGAGAGTCCAGAGAAATTCAGGACATGGTATGTCTTTCCAAATACTTCTCCACAAGAGGTCATGCCATGAGAAAATTTACAAAGATCAACAAAGTTTAAAGTAGCCCGACAGGAAAGGAAAACTGAGAGATCTGCACGCCGCAGGGAAATGTCAAGTCACAGGTCAGCCCGCGCTTCTGAAGCTCCCGCAAGACCTGCAGGCTCATCACACATGCTGCTGCGTTCAGATGTCAGTGATCTCACGGGACATCACCTTCACTTCCCTCCATCTCCTGAACCAGTAACCGCATCCTGTCCCGTTTCCCACAGAAGCCTTTTCACTTCCTGTTCCTTCAGCGAGCACTCGACATCAGCCTGTCCCTCACTTCAAAATGACTGCCTCAGCCTCCTGTCCCGCATTTTCTCTTAAGTTACCATTTAAAAAATGGTAAATGGAAGTACTTCCATTTTTGTATGTATAGAGACTAAGATTACATAAGAAAATACAAAGTAAAAATTACCCACACTCCTCAAACTACTCACATCTGAATATTAAAACTGGTATTTAGCCTTCAGCCACTGTTCATATCTGTGTGGCTCACCGTGAAAGTGTGCAAAAATGACATGAATTATAAATATTTTGAAATCTGTTTCTCTTCTCTTTACAAAAAACCACTTTCAAAATTGCTTAATATTCCATTGTTTGGATGATACATCATTTACTTAATGAAATTCTTAGTAATGGACATTTAATTTCCTCTAACACTCATGAAGCAAACAAGCTTGTATATTCATCACTTTGTAAATGTTCAGTTATTTCTCCAGGACATAAGGGGGTGTTTAGTTAAATAAGCATGCACATTTTCATAGCTTAATTACCAAAATCCTCTCCAAAAAGAGGCCACTGATTCCTGTCCAACAAGACCCCGGTACCCTGGCTACCACTAGGTGTTACCACCCTTCTCAGTGAATTTGCATTTTTGTGAACATGAATGAAACCAAGCACCCTTTTGTAGTTTTTCATCCACTTCTACTCACTCTGCTGTGGAGGGCTAGCCCCTCCCAGGGAAGACCCAAAGTGGGGGTCCAGCACCCACACAGCTGAGCCTGAGCACCTGGGTCCCCAAATCCTAGCTTGAGTTGCAGTTGATTGGTTGTGGGATTTGGGTGGGAACTTAGCCTACGTGCCTCAGTTTCTTAACCTGTAAAATGGAATTAATAGTAAGACCCTTATCCCTGCCTGGGGCAGTCCATGAGCGCTGGGCCAGGTGAAAGACACAAGAGAACGAAGGGCAAAGTCTAGCTCAGGGTGAGCCTCCAACAGGGCAGCTGTCACCAGTACCCCTAGCTGAGCTCTTGTCACGGTGCAGTGACGCTGCCTGCCCCGGGACGCTGGCACCTGCTGAGAGCCAGTCTTCCCAGACAGCACTTGCGCCTGATGCTAGTCCCTTCTGAAATCTCCAAATGCTCTCCCTGCCTACAGCGGTCACCTGAGAGCAGCTTCAGAGACCGCCACCTGCCCATGCCTACGGCTTACATGCACAGCGCCCTCTGCTCCAGCCACACAGGCCTTGGTCCCTGCAGGGTCCCTCAGCAGCACAGGGAAGCCACGCAGGCTACATCTCACCTCGCTCACTCTCCACCCCCCTCAATTCAAGCCCTGAGAAGCTTGGTGATGCCTGGATGGGCTCTGGGAGCTGCTGCTGTGTTAATGTTCCACAAGTGGTGAGTCCCGTCCTCTGTCCAAGGGTTACTAAGTTCTCGGGGAAAAGATCCCGTCTCACACTCACTCCTGTAACACGTGACACGCACCTGAGCAAGCGCAACAGCTGTGTTAAAACATAAAAAGATGCTGCTTTTGGAAAACAAACAGAAACTGACACTTACGAGCCGGGCCACCTGGAGGTTGGCCACGGTGGTGCCCGTCAGCAGGGCACCAGGCCTTGGGGCCGTGACCGTCGTGAGCTGGGGGCTCTGCTGCTGCGGCGGCTGCGAGGCCTGCACTTGCACTTGGGCTGTTGGCTGCGGGGGCGCAGACTGGGCCTGTGGCGGTGGGGGCTGCGGGGGCATCTGCAGTTTCTGCTTCTGCATTTTGATGAGGTGTTCCTAAAATACAAGCAAAGTATCTTCTCTTCAACATTAACTGTGCTCCATTCTTTAAGTAGACATCTTGTTCCTAAGCCACCCCTCTACTGCCCATTAAATACCAAAGCAGACACCTGCTACCGTGCAGTATCCAGACCGCCTTCCATGGGCTGCCCAGTATCTTCCAGGTGTTCATTTATTAAAAATGAGCATTCGTCGGTGAAAACTACAAACACGGATTCTGACTGATAAGTTCATAGCAAAAAGAATTCTATTATCCTCACAAACAAGTCGATTTAAATCTGTAGCACCAACCAAACTTATTTGTTTGTAAGTTCAAAAAACATTTTAAGAAAAAAATTTTTAAGAAAACCTATACTGAGTTGATCATGACTATCAAGTCTCTTTTGAAATGCTGGAAGTGAACTGGTTTTGAAATGGATTTGGGAGAGGGCAGAGTGAGGAACAAAGGAGACAGGCAAACAGCTGGCACACAGAGCTCCTGGCAGCCAAGGCTGGGTGGCAGCCTTGATGTTGACGGCACTGGTGTCTCAGTGGTTGAACCGGGGCAGGTGAAAAGGCACCTGTGTGGCTGTGGGCCGGGGGGTCATCAGTGGTTGAACCGGGGCAGGTGACAAGGCACCTGTGTGGCTGTGGGCCGGGGGGTCAAAGCCCGGCTCTGACTCCCTGACAGTTGCCTCTGCTGGGCCCGGGACTCTTGGGCACAGCATTCTAATTTAGCACTGTCCAGTGGCACGTCCCGCAGGATACAAGTGGGCTAGGCGGGGGCTGCCCAGGGTGGTAGCCACAGCCACATATGGCCATGCAGCCCTCGAGGGATGGCTGGTGTGACAGGAACAGGATAAGCTCAATGTCTAAATTCCACCGACAGCCCTCCCGACAGCCCCAGGAGGGGCCCTCAGCTGAGTGTGCGTCTCCTGCAGCCCACTTCCTCCCTTCCAGACCACGGAGAGGCCCAGACTCAAGCACTCCGGCAGGCCCAACAGTGAGCTGAAACTTCAAAATATTGTCTTGTCTTTATTCCGTATGTGTCTCTGGTTACTTTCTATGACAAGTATTAATGATTTTTCATTTATGGTAGGACATAACATTTCCTTTTTTTTTCCTTTGAGACACAGTCTTGTTCTGTTGCCCAGGCTGGAGTGCAGTGGCACAATCTCGGCTCACTGCAACCTCTGCCTTCCAGGTTCAAGCGATTCTTGGGCCTCAGCTGGGATTACAGGCACCCGCCACCACGTCCGGCTAATTTTTGTATTTCTAGTAGAGACGGGGATTTGCCATGTTGACCAGGCTGGTCTCGAACTCCTGACCTTAAATGCTCTGCCCGCCTTGGCCTCCCAAAGTGCTGGGATTATAGGCGTTAGCCACTGTGTCCGGCCCAACATTTCCTTTGAAAATGAATATATTTACATAAAGAACAGCAAAGCTGGTACAGAGGTTAGCAAAAATCAGGTACATCAGTACTCCAATGGCCACCTTTGAGAAACAGTACCGCACGTGAACCACATCGAAACAAACCCAGGGTCCATCGCCTGCTCTCCCAACACTGCTGAAGAGTATCTTCTCACCAGCACTTTCTCTGGTCCAGAACCGCACCAAGAGGGCCTAGAGACTGATGCTGAACACAAGGCACAAGACGCCTAAGCAAGAAGACGCATTTGCACGCTGGGTGTTAATGTCTCCAAAGTGCTCTGAATAAGCTGTAAGATACTTCTCTAAGGCATGATCAAAGTGTTATGACATGGGAAATTTTAGACCAATAAAACGAAGCACGCGTCCTACATAAAGGCAGTGCTAGACGTTTGCAAAATACACTCTGGACTGCACCATGCAAGTAGGCACCGTCTCACAGACGCTGGGCTGACTGACCGCAAGACGCACACGTTCATGGTCCTCTGGGAAATGCTCACCGGCGTCAGCTTGCCCACAGCTTTGATCTGTGCTGGGGACTGGGCCTGGCCCTGGATCTGTGGAACTTGCACCTGAGAGGTCGTCGTCTGCTGCTGCTGCTGCTGCTGCTGCTGCTGCTGCTGCTGCTGCTGCTGTTGCTGCTGCTGCTGCTGCTGTTGTTGTTGCTGCTGCTGCTGCTGCTGCTGCTGCCTGAGAAGCTGGAAATGTGCAGGTGTGATGGTTTTTCCAGGGAGCTGAACTCCTGTGGCTATGAAGAGGTTTGCTCATTAGGTCTGGACAGGGATACTCGCCCACCTTCAGATCCTCATTCTCAGACAGCAAGCAGCAGCTGAGCCCTCACACGCGCCAGAGCAGACGTGTGGCAGAGAAAGCTCCCAGCCTGGCTTTACCTTGGGACACTTGGGGCACCAAAGACCGCGCCGGGGTCTGCACTGGGGTCAGGTTGGTAGTGACCACGGCCGAGGCTGTCACAGAAGTGACCGCTCGAACACCCTGAGTCGTTGCCATGGACACCAGGTCAGGGGTCGCCGTGGCTGGGGAGCCGACTGCCCGTGGCGGGGGCTGGGTGTGCACCACCTGGGCGGGAGCAGAGCCTCCCGGCGTCTAGAAAAGGCAAACAGAGGACCTCATCAAATATTTCACACAGCACTCAGGGCTGTTCACACTCAGAGCAGGGAAGACAAGAGCACCCAACTTCAGAGGCGAAACAAGTGAAACACACGCTAGAGTTCAGTCTTTTGAAAACTGCTGATTTCATGTGTAAATTCACAAGCAAGTGCCCTGAGCAATGGTTTCTCCCAGCAGATCACATCACCCACAGAAACACGCTTCAGATGGCGGCACGCCCGTGCACATGCTGGAAAGGCCGTCCTGTCCCTCCCTCTCCGCACAAAGACCTCTTGGTCCCCAGGAACGTAACGACTGTCCTTGAGGCACCCATGCTACCCACAAACACACAGCCCACAGTCCTGGCTCTCTACCACTGTCCCCATCTGTGCTGAAACTACAGCCCTGAGTGTCTCACCATGTGCGTGGGGTCTTGTGGCATCTTACCTTCATCTTGCCTAAAATTCAGAGCATCCTCACTGTGCCCTGCAGTCCACTCTGGCCCGCAGGCAGAAGTGGCAGCCAGAGTGGTCCCCTCACCCTATCCCACCTTGCCCCACCGTCCTTCCTTGTCCCACCATAAACTGGAAGGCAAACGCAATCATGCCACCTCTGCAGTGTCCCTCCAGCTGACCTCTGCCAGCTCCCTTGGTTCCGAAGTGCAGTGTATTTTTAGTTTCTCTTGATCCTTTTATGTCTCATTGCTTACGCATTTGGATGGAAATCTAGCGTGTTACTCCATGTTTTCCATTCCACCCAGCTGCTGTATGTTTCTTTTCATCTCCTTCCTTGCCTCCTCTCAGATGACTCTTTCCTCACCAATGTCCCTGGCACAGTTGGGAGCAACTCGCTCTGCTCTCATTCTTCTGGTGGCTGGTCTGGAATTACCACGGATGCTTGCCAAAGTCTAAATACTCCATGCTTTTCCTAAACAGTAACGAGATCTGTGCACATTTCAGCCCCTCTGCCCCTTCCCCAGCTTGCATGTTATTGTCCTGTGTATTTATTTCCTCTTTCTAACCCCAGTGAGCTCCTGCGTTCATCCAAGAGTCTACCTTGTTACCACTTCCAGCTGGGAACACCTTTCTTCTGCTTAAAGCATATCATTCAGTGAAGGTCCAAAGTTGAAAATGTCTTTATTTTGCCCTTGTTTTTTTTGTTTTGTTTTTTGTTTTTTGTTTTTTTGAGACGGAGTCTTGCTCTCGTTGCCCAGGCTGCACTGCAATGGCGCAATCTTGGCTCACCGCAACCTCTGCCTCCCAGGTTCAAGCAATTCTCCTGCCTCAGCCTCCCGAATAGCTAGCATTACAGGCATGTGCCACCACGCCCAGCTAATTTTGTACTTTTAGTAGAGATGGGGTTTCTCCATGTTGGTCAGGCTGCTCTGGAACTCCCGATCTCAGGAGATCTGCCCGCCTCGGCCTCCCAAAGTGCTGGGATTATAGGTGTGGGCCACCACACCCGGCCTCCCTTGTTCTTTAAGATATCTCCAAGAGATGCAGAGCCCTAGGCTGGCAGCAACTTTCTTTCCCTGGCACGACAACGACCCCCGCTGGCTCCCGGCCTCACTGCTGCTGCTGACAAGTGAGCCGCTCCACCTCTGAAGGCAATCTGTCTTTTCCTATGGCTGCTTGAAAGACCTCTTGGTCACTAGCATTATGCAGACGTGGTTCCTTTTTCTCATCCTTGACTGGGATTAGACTTTCTACATATACGCATCAGTGTCATTAGTAAGTTCTCAAAAACTATTCCGTCTTCAAATATTGACTCTGCTCAATTTTCTGTCTGATAGTCAGTGACCACCTATCAGGCCCTGTCACCATGTCCTCCATGTGTCATCTTGTCATCCCATGTTGTGTGTAGGATGTCTTCTGATTTTTGCCTCCACTTCCCTCATTTTCTCAATTGTGTGATATTAAGCCCATTCTTAAGTTTGGGTTGTTTCCCCCAATTTTCGTAATCAGACTTTTCTAAAAGTTCTCTATATACTTTCTAAACATAGTTTCCTGCTTACAGATATTCAGATACTCTCAATCTTCTATTTCCTTAAAATAGAAAGCATAACTTTTTTTTTTTTTTTTTAACGGAGTCTCGCTCTGTCACCCAGGCTGGAGAGCAATGGTGTGATCTCGGCTCACTGCAACTTCCGCCTCCCGGGTTCAAGCAATTCTCCTGCCTCAGCCTCCCGAGTAGCTGGGACTACACACGCGTGCCACCACACCTGGCTGATTTTTTTTTTTGTATTTTCTGTAGACACGGGGTTTCACCGTGTTAGCCAGAATGGTCTCTATCTCCTGACCTCGTGATCCGCCCGCCTTGGCCTCCCAAGATGCTGGGATTACAGGCGTTGAGACACCGCGCCCAGCCTGAAAGCCTAACCTTTAAAATCTAAATCGGATAATCCCAATATCGCACATCTTTACAGGCCTATCCAGTGTCTGTCATTCCGCTGATTCTCACTCATAATGCCTTCTCTTTTCTGTTTAGTTATTTTGTATTCTATTGTATTGTACTGTATTATACTAGAAAACTATTTGTGGAGATTCTCAGAAGTCAAGAAAGCACAATCCTCCAGAGAGAATCTGCATTTGCTCCAGGTCAGCTGCCCAGGAACATGCCCACTGAAGCAGGTAGACTTCACTTGATGTGAGGGAGTGCGGGAGACACTTTTAAGGTAATATCGACTTGAGCTGCAAACTACCCTGTGGTTTCAACCTCTCGGGGGCCGTCCCCACCGTGCTCCACTACTCAATCCAAGGGCAACTCTTCTTTTGACCCCTGAAGGCCAAGGGCAGATGGATTCTGCTTCTGGTTCACTCCCGCTCTAAAGGTTTAGCCACCTGGGGCCCTACCTCGGTGTATCAATAGTTTCCTTTTTAGATTCTCCACCTTGGCCCAGCCTTGGACTTGAATTCGAGTTCCCTCATTCCACAAGCTGAAATTTATTTTCAAGGCAAACATGACTTCAGTGAATCCTGTTTCTCTCTCTGAGTTTCTTCCCTCCCTTAGATTTGGGCCTGATAATTAATTATTCTTGTCAATTCCTTGAAGCTTTAAAAATTTTTATCCAATAACTTCAGTTCTTTTCATTAAGAGGTGGTATAAAAATAACTTAACTCATCTTGTTACCAGAAACAGAAGTCATCCTTTTCTGGACTCCTTAAACAGTTTTCGCATCCCAACTATTCAGGAAGCTGAGGTGGGAGGATTGCTTCAGCCTGTGAGTGTGAGGCTGCAGTGAGCTGTGATTGTACCCCTGCACTCCAGCCGGAGCAACAGCAAGATGCTGTCGCAAAAAAAAAAAAAAAAAAGGAAGAAATCGTTTTTCTCCTTAGCCTCTACTCTAATCAATTCTACATACGTAGGAGCACGTTAATTTTCCTAGAACTTCTCTCTGCTCTAAGACCGTTAAGGGCCCCCCACTGCCTGGTGAATAAAATCCATAGTCTAGGCCGGGCGCGGTGGCTCACGCCTGTAACCCCAGCACTTTGGGAGGCTGAGGTGGGTGGATCACGAGGTCAGGAGTTCAAGACCAGCCAGGCCAAGATGGTGAAACCCCGTCTCTACCAAAAATACAAAAATTAGCCAGGTACGGTGGCGGGCACCTGTAATCCCAGCTACTCAGGAGGCTGAGGCAGAATAACCTGAACCCAGGAGGCAGAGGTTGCAGTGAGCCGAGATCGCACCACTGCACTTTAGCCTGGGTGACAGGGAGAGACTCTGTCTCAAAAAAAAAAGAAAAAAAAAAAATCCATAGTCTTTAGCCCAATATCCAAAGCCCAGTACAATCTAGCCTCAATATTACAAAGTGCCAAGCACACAGAAGCCACTCAATAAAAACTTTTTAAAGGCAGGGAACCACTGTTTCTCTGTTAACATCTTTTGTGTTCCATTCAAACAGAACAACACGCCATTCTCCATGCACGCCATTCCCTTCCCCTCAGATCCTCCGCTCACACGACTGGCCCTGCATTCAGAAGGGCCAGTTCTGTGGATGACGTAATTCCTGTCCTCCTGAAGCCCAACATCACTTTCTCCTGAAAGCCTTCTCTGAGTCCCCCGAGTACAATCACACATGTCCACCACTGCTATCTGCACCTCTCTCATGTTCCAGCCACAGCACTACAAGGCCCCCATGAAAGCACACTGTGTCTTGGGCCCACAGTGCCAGGAAGAATGTCTTGTCCATTAAGAGCCACTCAAAAATATGTCGTGAATGAAATGCTTTACATTTTAAAATACCACAAAGAACAGGTCTTTTTCAAAATAAAACGCTAAATGCAGTGATTCTGGCTTGGTACCCTCATAGAAACAGTGGTATTGGTCATACGGGATGTTCCAAACGCCTCAGGCCTAACAGCTTCTGCTATCTACTGCAGTGACAGAGCCTGAAGTTGTTTACTGCAAAGCAGAAAGAAAAGTGAAATAATCTTAAAGTCACATACTAGAAAAACTGTGTGTATATATATTCTACTGCTTAAGAGTGTTTTAGAGGGATTTATTGAAGGGTAATTTACAGAGTACAATATATGGTTCTATGAATTCTGACGGACACATTATCATCACGTAGCTACTGCCATGACCCCACCACTCCCAACGTTCTCGAATTCCTCTCCGTAGTGGAGCCCCTCCCGCACCTGGCAATCATTCATCTGTTTTCTGTTATTGAAACGGAGTCATACAGCATATGAAGCTTTCTGAAACTGTTCACTTAGCTGCAAAATGCATCTGAGAGTCCTCCATGGAGATGCATGTCTCGGGCGTTCATTCTTTTGTATTGCTTGGTAGGACTGGGCTGTATGAATGTACCATGGTTAATCAGCCCATTCACCAGCTGAAGGGCATTTAGGCTGTTTTCTTTTTCAGCAATCCTGAATAAAGCCACTATAAACATTGGTGTTGAGGGTTCTTGTTCTGGCGTTTTCACTTCTCTTGGGGAAGTACCTAGCAGCAGAACTGCGAAGCTGCATGGTAAGAGTAGGCTTGGTTTTATAAGAAACTGTTTTAGGAAGTGACTGTGGACTCTGCATTCCCACAACCTTGTGAGAGGGTCCTCGCTGCTTCCATGACTGCCAGCCTTCTGTTTCTGAAGCCACTCTCCCAGGCACATGGTGGTGTATCACTGTGGTTGTAAAAATCTGCATTCCCCTGATGACTCATGGCGTTGCACACCTTTTCAGGTATTTATCTGTTATTCCTCTAGCTTCTTGGTGAAGTGACTGCTGCATCTTCTGCCCATTTTATACAGTTGCTTGTTTTCTTACTACTGAGTTGAAGAATCTTTATATTTTCTCCCAGTCTATGCTTTTCGTTTTCTTACTATTTCTCAAGGAGCAGAAGTCCTTAATTTTGATGAAGCCTAACGTATTAACTTTTCTTCAGGATTCACAGGCTTCTGGTATCCTAAGAAATCTCTGCCTAAACCAAAGTAGCACAGATTTTCTCCTAGAAATGCTACTGTTTTGGCTTACAGTGTAGTTTTTGCTTTTACATGCAGGCCTGTGATCCACCTGGAGTGCCTTTCATATTCCGTGTGAGTTACGGGCCAAGGCTCGTTGTTTTGCACATGGCTGCCCAACTGTCACAGCACCGTTTGCTGACAAGACAGTCTGTTCACCACTGAATTACCTTGGCACTTTTACTGAGGTCAACTGAAAATGTGTGTGTGTGTGTGCGTGTGTGTGTTGGGGAGGGGTCTATTTCTGGACTCTCTATCCAATTCCATCATCTACACATCTATCCTGCCAATGCTCCATCATCTAGGCTACTACAGCAATGACATCTTCACAGGAAAGATGCTTTTCAAAACCCAAGAAAGACTACATTCTACTTGCCAAAGCACTGACTTTGAAGCATCGTTTCTTCTCATTCAGGGTATGTTGCCCCTGGGTCTGTGAACTATTTGGAAAATCGAGATACAAATCTGAGCTCCTTATTTTCACTTGTGTTTGGTTCTGATGATGAAACACCCAAGAGAAGCAGGTGGTCCCAGGGCACCACATGGCTCTGCACCTTTGCCTAGGTGCCTCCTCTCCACCTGGGTGGGCTGCACCTACCGCTTCCCACACCTGGGGTCTCCACGTTCCGTAGAAACTGCCCGCTCCTCCCATGCCCGCCTGCTCCTTGCACACACCCAGCCATACCCTCGTGTGATGCCGTGTCCCCTCCCCCAAAACCACGCCCCCAAGAGGGCTGTCATCTCTTAGCTTCGCCACATGGGCACAGTGACAAGCACATGGGGGGCACCTGCGGCAAAAGAACCAGCAGCGGATCCTCACATCCCGCCTACCTCCTATCTAAAATCATCCTACAGGGAGGGGACAGTTCACACACACACACACACACACCCTCCTACACTTCACACACACACCCCTACACTTCACACACACCCCTACACCTCACACACATACCCCTACACCACACATACCCCGACACCTCACACACACCCCTACACCTCACACACAACCCCTACACCTCACACACCCCTACACCACAAATACCCCTACACCTCACACACACCCCTACACCTCACACACAACCCCTACACCTCACACACACCCCTACACCTCACACACACCCCTACACCACACATACCCCGACACCTCACACACACACCCCTACACCACACACACAACCCCTACACCTCACACACATACCCCTACACCACACATACCCCGACACCTCACACACACCCCTACACCTCACACACAACCCCTACACCTCACACACACACCCCTACACCACACATACCCCTACACCTCACACACACACCCCTACACCTCACACACACCCCTACACCTCACACACAACCCCTACACCTCACACACACCCCTACACCTCACACACACCCCTACACCACACATACCCCGACACCTCACACACACACCCCTACACCATACACACAACCCCTACACCTCACACACACACCCCTACACCTCACACACACACCCCTACACCTCACACACACACCCCTACACCTCACACACACACCCCTACACCTCACACACGCACCCCTACACTTCACACACGCCCCCCGACACCTCACACACATACCCCGACACCTCACACACATACCCCGACACCTCACACACAACCCCTACACCTCACACACACCCCTACACCTCACACACACACCCCTACACCTCACACACACACCCCTACACCTCACACACACACCCCTACACCTCACACACACACCCCTACACCTCACACACACACCCCTACACCTCACACACACACCCCTACACCTCACACACGCCCCCCTACACCTCACACACATACCCCTACACCTCACACACACACCCCTACACTTCACACACGCCCCCCTACACCTCACACACCCCTACACCTCACACACACACCCCTACACCTCACACACACCCCTACACCACACATACCCCGACACCTCACACACACCCCTACACCTCACACACACAC